>NC_088653.1:11802278-11931278 GCF_964019385.1 Sycon ciliatum
TTCTGGTCCCGGGCAGGGTCGGGGTAGTAGGGCCCAAACCGGCTCGCACACGTCTTGCTCTCCGGTCGCGGGAATACAATGGAGTCCACGTCGTCCAGACACAGCCCAAACAGTTCCAGCAACACACCCGTGCGAGGTTCCGAGTCCTTGAACGTTGCCACGGTAACCGCGCCATCCTCCTCCGTCGAGATGGCCGGCACGCCGCCCTGTTGGACGAACCGGATCACGGTCACCTGGGGCTTGCATACCGCGGTGCTAGTCTGCCTCACATGGCGATCCAGCTCCAGCTCCTCGTTTTGCCCCTGCTGCTGCCCGGCTGCTGGGGACAGCGGTGTTTGTTCGCCTAAGCCATCACGAGTGAGTACTCCTGGCTCGGGTAATGCCATAGGAATGGCCGAACAAACTGCCAACAGCAGAATGGCGATTGCACACAGGACAGAAAGCATTTCGCTTTTCCCCCGCCACCAGCACAAATCCATTCCAGAGTGCTAAGCAAAACGAACAGGACCTGTCGCAGGGGTCCAACTAGAACTTAGAAGTCAACAGCACACACGTTCAGCACCGCAGCGAGCTAGGGTGAAAAAATAAATTGGTGGAGATCGAGCTCCACTGCTCTGTCACAGGGGCGTAGGAGGGGTTTTGGAAGTGGTACGACCGAAGGTCGGCGCGGCCAAAGGCCGTCCTACGTGTAGGCTACCGTAGTCTACACGTAGGTCTACACGAAGATCTACATTGTACCATGTCGTCATGGTCCAGGCACTGCCACTACTTGGCACTAGCAATAGCATGCCTGTAGTACTGCCAGTACTGCACTAGGCAGTCTGGTTACACTTACAGTACTTCGCTTTATTTTACTTCACCAGAACTAAGCACAGGCAAAATCTGACTTCTCATGCTCACTGGGCGTATTGCCGCAGTCTGTCTGCATGCTGTCAGTTCTGTGACGAGCTGTCTTTACTTCGCTGCCTCGGTCTCGCCTGTCAGTCTCCTGGACTCGGTCTTGGTGACTCGGGTCCAGTCCTGGCAGCAACAGCGTACCGCCCTACCACTATGGAATTGCCTTCCACCCAAGATTACCGCTATAGATTTTGTTTCAGAATTTCGGACTCGCGTTCATTATAAACAGCATATATTTGCCTGCACAATTCGCTTCACTAGTATATAAATCAAGGATCATTTTCAAATTTAGGAGATCCCCCCGATAGGCTATGCCTTTGGGAAATCCTTTAAATAAAAAATACAATACAAATATAATAGCAATAAAGAGAACAAATTCTGCAGTCATCGCCACACTACAACGAAGTCATGAAAGTTTACCAGAATTAAATTTCTTGTCACATTCATCAGTGGAAAGTCGTGACTGAAGAGTAACCATGCTGAACAATGATTAAATATACATTCAATGATGTGTTACGAGAACAAAATACAGTGCCAAAATAGAATGAGGGAAGGTTTGTTCTCGTACCACATCATTGAATGTATATTTAATCATTGTTCTGCATGGTTACTCTTCAGTCACGACTTTCCACTGATGAATGTGACAAGAAAATTAATTCTGGTTAACTTTCATGACTTCGTTGTAGTGTGGCGATGACTGCAGAATTTGTTCTCTTTATTGCTATTATAAAATTGTTGTCTCCACGTCGATTATTTACAATACAAATACCGGTACAATACCATGCCTACTCTACTGACTGTGCTTCCCAAGTGGTTGTCTACATCGCAGTAGTGCATACAATACGTCATGTACATAATGGTGTGGAGCGTCCCCCAGACGATACGGCTGTCTGCTTTGGGAAAGGATAGCTGATCTGAGCTGGAATACTTGACGCGGTGTTTGAATGAAGCGCATTTTGTCTCCTGTGGCTGTGCTGGAGCGCTCCACGGCACCAACAACTGCCACTAACTAGTTACTTGACGTGGCATGCGTCTAGGCCATGACATGGTTACATGCAAAATTAATGATAATAACCGCTTTAGTGTGTTTACACCTCTAGCTCTGCGATCTGCAGTGTGCATTGTGAAAAAAAAATTCACGGTTCGCGTGAGACTCGGCCAAAGGCCCAGTTTTCCGCATCCGCAGGAACGCCACCACCCTCTTGGATCAAGGCGCAGATGCAGCTCCTAAGCGGTGGGAGGTGAGTAGATCAGACCCACCACAAAGTGGTCAAAGACCGAAATCCCATTCACTGCATCCATGTTTCCCTCGTGCCAGGCCACGAGTTCCCAATTAACTGTGGGTTGCAGCACGGCTGGAAAAAAATCCTTCCGCTTCCAAGCAGGACTTGAACCTGGTACCCTCTGTTTCTCAATCATGGTCTTAGACCATCCCACTATGCCTGCATGCATTGTGAACATACATTAAAGGGGAAGTGCAGCGATTTTTCGAGTAGGGTCCAGAAGAAAGACAATTTGATATCGGTTCGAGTGGCATATCTCTCGCTTTCATACGATAAGCCAAACTTGCCAAATCGCCAATTGTATGCTCACGTTGCTATAGCGACCAGAGCAGTGATGACGTATGAAAGGCTTAGCTCCTCCACAGAGAAGGTCGATCACTGCATAAATTGGTCATTTTTCAATTGTCTTATTGTATTCACGATGTGAAAGAAGTGCTGTGTTCAATGCTGTTAGTGCCGTGAACTATCGCCCTTCTCATGCATTTCCCTAGGCTGACTGTGCCTAGGAAATGGTTTCCTCCAGGACAAGATGCTTGGAATTCGCCATCTCTCCTGAGACATTTTCAGCAAACTTTCAAACCTACGACATTATTTCATTCGTCAATCTCCACCACCCGTCGTCTCACCTGGCTTCAGAAGATGTTACGAGAGATAGGAGAGTCGCCAGGAAGCATCTCATTCATCTTCAGGAAGTGGAAAGAGCAAACGGCATGGTCCTTGGTTGGGGGAAATGCTGAACGTCTTATTTGTCCCAACCAAGATTTCAGCATTTTGTTCGTCACTATTTTCGCTTGTCTGCTGGTGTCTCCGGACTCCAGCTTTCTCCTGTCGGTGTCACGTCCCAGTGCACAACCGAGAGGACTACTAACAAACAGTTCACTGCACTAACAGCATTGAACACAGCCCTTCTTTCACTTCGTGAATACAATAAACCAATTGAAAATGACCAAATTCTGCGGTGATCGACCTTCTCTGTGGTGGAGCTAAGCCTTTCGTACGTCATCACTGCGCTGGTTGCTATGGCAACGTGAGTATACAATTGGCGATTTGGCAAGTTTGGCTTATCGTATGAAAGCGAGAGATATGCCATTCGAACCGATATCAAATTGTCTTTCTTCTGGACCATACTCGAAAAATCGATGCACTTCCCCTTTAAATTTTTTCGAGGAAGAAAAAGGACCAGTGAAGTACAAGTACGAATTAAGCGGGATTCACAGAAGCTTTTCGCGATGCGACAGACGCGAAACCGGGAAAACCTCAAATCGCAGCCATGTCGCAGATTGAGTATATATACTCAATCTGCGGACAGCATGCTGTTTCGTTCTTTTTGAACTCATCAGCGCAGCACAGAGAAAATGAGGCCGAACCTGATAGCAATGGAAATAAAAATTTCCAATCAGGCCCGAACGTACCTTGCCAGAGTGCTCAAACTGACAAGTCAGTGAGCTCTGCATAACGCAAACAGCAAAGGCACTACCCCACGCAAGAGTGCTCAACTGCTACAAGAGCAGGAGCGAAATACTCAATCTGCGGACAGCATGCTGTTTCGTTCTTTTTGAACTCATCAGCGCAGCACAGAGAAAATGAGGCCGAACCTGATAGCAATGGAAATAAAAATTTCCAATCAGGCCCGAACGTACCTTGCCAGAGTGCTCAAACTGACAAGTCAGTGAGCTCTGCATAACGCAAACAGCAAAGGCACTACCCCACGCAAGAGTGCTCAACTGCTACAAGAGCAGGAGCGAAATACTCAATCTGCGGACAGCATGCTGTTTCGTTCTTTTTCAACTCATCAGCGCAGCACAGAGAAAATGAGGCCGAACCTGATAGCAATGGAAATAAAAATTTCCAATCAGGCCCGAACGTACCTTGCCAGAGTGCTCAAACTGACAAGTCAGTGAGCTCTGCATAACGCAAACAGCAAAGGCACTACCCCACGCAAGAGTGCTCAACTGCTACAAGAGCAGGAGCGAAATACTCAATCTGCGGACAGCATGCTGTTTCGTTCTTTTTGAACTCATCAGCGCAGCACAGATATATATATTATATATTTAAATAGAGAGGTAGGCGAACAAAATTTATATACACACAACAACAAGGTTGTCAGTTTCATAATACCAAAAGCTTTTCACCCATTTTCATCAGTGGTTACATGGGAATGAGCAAGAACGAAAACGAAGCCAGAATTTATGCTGGGGGTAGAGAATCAGCAAGAATATTCTTACGCGCCTCAAGTTCACACTACACTACCATAAGAATGTATGGAGCAGTGGAAAAATGCGGGAAACAACACATGAGGGGAATGCAGTACCAGAACAAACACGTGATAAAGTTGTCAGTCCAGTTGCAGCTTGAACAGCCGTAGCACCTTGATGTGCTTCAGTGTAGTGTGAACTTGAGGCGCGTAAGAATATTCTTGCTGATTCTCTACCCCCAGCATAAATTCTGGCTTCGTTTTCGTTCTTGCTCATTCCCATGTAACCACTGATGAAAATGGGTGAAAAGCTTTTGGTATTATGAAACTGACAACCTTGTTGTTGTGTGTATATATATATATATATATACTCAATCTGCATATATATATATATATATATAAATAGAGAGGTAGGCGAACAAAATTTATATACACACAACAACAAGGTTGTCAGTTTCATAATACTAAAAGCTTTTCACCCATTTTCATCAGTAGTTACATGGGAATGAGCAAGAACGAAAACGAAGCCAGAATTTATACTGGGGGTAGAGAATCAGCAAGAATATTCTTACGCGCCTCAAGTTCACACTACACTACCATAAGAATGTATGGAGCAGTGGAAAAATGCGGGAAACAACACATGAGGGGAATGCAGTACCAGAACAAACACGTGATAAAGTTGTCAGTCCGGTTGCAGCTTGAACAGCCGCAGCACCTTGATGTGCTTCTTTTGTCGACACAGCTCTGGCCTCAAACTGCGAATGTACAGCGCCTCCAGTGTGAATCTGTGCGCGCTGTTCCGGGCTGGTGTGATGACACTGAAGCTGCCGTTGCGTTCTTGTGGGATGCATTCAGGTTGCGCCTGCAAATGCTTTGTGATGGCGCTATCACTTGTTGCCACACGTTTGTCAGGCGGCTTCTTGTACAGCTTGTCTGGGATATGCTGCTTGATCCTTTCCGAGAATCGCTGACATGTCTCACCAACGTACGTTCGCTCACAGCGACACGCATACTTATAAATAAAATTACTATTTTCAAGAGTTGGTGAAACATCCTTCGCGATAGACCTGAATGCGGGCCTGGTTGTATAAATTACAATGGGGGATACTGTAGGATAGCAGTTCAAAATTGCAGCTTTAATCTTTTTGCGGAAGGCAATGCAATTATGCCCTTTCCACGGCAATTTTGTGATAATACGCGTTGCAGGTTCAAGTTGTGCAGAAGCTGTATCATCGCCTGTATCATTGGCCCCAATTCTATAGGCGTTATGTGGATGACACATTCGCAGCATTTCACAACCGGAAACTGGCATTGGAATTCTCTGAGCGTTTAAATAATCTTCACCCAGCTCTCCAGTTTACAATGGAGGAGGAGAATAATGGAGAATTGCCGTTTCTTGATGTATTGATTAAGCATTCTTCCACAGAATTGCTCACCACAGTATATAGAAAGCCGACGTTCACAGGTCTTTACACCCGCTGGGACTCGTTTTGTGACACTAGAAACAAAATCAATTTGATCAGATCATTAACTTTCAGAGCTAAAACCATTTGCTCACCATCACTATTATCAGCTGAAATTGCTAAGCTAGAGGATATTCTGTGTTCTAACGGTTACCCACTCGAAGTACTCAAGCGAGTCATGACAAGCGTTCTTGAACCTAGCCCAGATACAGCTTCTGCACAACTTGAACCTGCAACGCGTATTATCACAAAATTGCCGTGGAAAGGGCATAATTGCATTGCCTTCCGCAAAAAGATTAAAGCTGCAATTTTGAACTGCTATCCTACAGTATCCCCCATTGTAATTTATACAACCAGGCCCGCATTCAGGTCTATCGCGAAGGATGTTTCACCAACTCTTGAAAATAGTAATTTTATTTATAAGTATGCGTGTCGCTGTGAGCGAACGTACGTTGGTGAGACATGTCAGCGATTCTCGGAAAGGATCAAGCAGCATATCCCAGACAAGCTGTACAAGAAGCCGCCTGACAAACGTGTGGCAACAAGTGATAGCGCCATCACAAAGCATTTGCAGGCGCAACCTGAATGCATCCCACAAGAACGCAACGGCAGCTTCAGTGTCATCACACCAGCCCGGAACAGCGCGCACAGATTCACACTGGAGGCGCTGTACATTCGCAGTTTGAGGCCAGAGCTGTGTCGACAAAAGAAGCACATCAAGGTGCTGCGGCTGTTCAAGCTGCAACCGGACTGACAACTTTATCACGTGTTTGTTCTGGTACTGCATTCCCCTCATGTGTTGTTTCCCGCATTTTTCCACTGCTCCATACATTCTTATGGTAGTGTAGTGTGAACTTGAGGCGCGTAAGAATATTCTTGCTGATTCTCTACCCCCAGTATAAAAAAACATAATAATAATAATATTCTTACGCGCCTCAAGTTCACACTACACTACCATAAGAATATAGCAATAAAAACTGCTTTATGGCAGTTTTCTAAAAAAAGTTATTGTGTTCTAGTCCATGGACCCCGTCTAAAAAGTAAGAAATTACCGAAATGTGATAGCTGAAAATTAAAATTTCACACAAAACCTCACAATAATCACAACACTTGAAATGCTGCTTTCAACTTTAACTTGTACTGCACCAACAATTGGCAACATGCATGCATAGGAGAAAGGATCACGAGGGGAAAAGGTCTTCTACATGTAGCTTTTAATTCTGTGTGTGATTATTGTGAGGTTTTGTGTGAAATTTTAATTTTCAGCTATCACATTTCGGTAATTTCTTACTTTTTAGACGGGGTCCATGGACTAGAACACAATAACTTTTTTTAGAAAACTGCCATAAAGCAGTTTTTATTGCTATAATTTCTTTTGTTTTTTCTGTCACCAATCAATGGAATGCCCTACATGTACAGTATATCAATATGTAAATGATGGCCTTCACATCATATCAAGAGGTTTATGTACTCTTGATCATATCAATACCGTATTATACGTATTGATATGCAAGCCTTTTCTTGCAGAAAATGGCACTAGCATGATAATGCATGTTCTTCTGTGGGGGAACATGTGAGTAGTGGTGGTTATACTTTTTTAGACGCAGGTCATTCTGTGCATGTTGCTGTTGCAGAATTTCATGACTCTGTCATAAATTTGTCTTGCCTTTCAGATATTTCAGATTTCCCCACCCTCTATCAGATTTATTTGAGAAATGTAGCCATGCGCCAGGTGCGTGTCGCAGATGTTTTTGTTGATTCTGTGTTTATAATGGTTTATAATCATGGGTTATCGTGATAAGGTCATCCAGCATCATATTGCACTGAAATCGTTATCCTGTTGATGTCAATACAACTTTTGGAAGTAGTTCAATGACTTCAAACTGTTAGTCCCCGATTTTCTGAAACAACACAGCAAAGGAGGAACAATAAACATGTATTAAAATGTAAACAAATACATTGTTGAGTCCGACACCTCGTTCCACCAACTACACTGATCCTGAGGATAAAAGGGTCAAGGCTATGGTTGGAGGTACTGATACTGAGAGATAAACAAGGCACTCCATGATAATAAAAGCTTACACATCTTTTGGTGAGTATGAATGATATCCAGTTGAACCTCTTTAGGACGAACACCAAGGGACCAATGGTATTTATGCTGTGAGTTTGTCTTAACTTATTTTATAACCAGTGAATACAATTATTTCTCCAATAGACACACGAATAGATTTCTTCTACAGCGAAAGATTCTAAGCCACACCGACTCATTGACTCGTCTCGTATATGAAACAAAAGAGTCACTAGAGAGGTTCTGCAAAACGAAAATGCGTACAAACTTTCGCTCTACATCATGAAGTGCTAAACTTCGCACGAACTCTCTCAACTGTGGAAGCGAAACTTGCAGGGAACGCGAAATGAAATTTCGTGAGATCGGGTCATGGCGTACGTGCACTTGGCCCACACAAACTATGAAAATGTGCAGAACGCAAAGTTCATGCAAAAATTCGTACACACTTTCGCAAGGACTGTGGCGAAACTTCGTTCGAATTTTCGTTTTGCAGAACCTCTCTACTGAACCTTTCTTCAGCAACATGACGGCCACTGAAACAGCAACAGAGAAAGTACGATACATGTACTGCAAATTCTTGCAAGTACTACAGGTACTAGAAACAGATTGCAGATCGTAATTCTTGCTTTGGCGGCACGAAACTTTATTTGGGGCAGTGCAATCTCGGCGGTACTCACAAATCAAACAGCCCAGACTCGAGTAAACAAATCCAATCCTACAAGTACGAGATTTTCATGAGACGAGACTGCACCCATTGGCTTGTTTCGTATGAAGCAAACAAGTTACTGAACCTCTCCACAATGGAGATTTTCCCTGATATGCGAATTTATTTGGCAAACTCGGTCAATGAGTCCTTGAACCTTTCCCTCCAGATTGGGAACTGCCAACGATAGTATGCCACTGACCAGTGCCTTACTTGTAACGTACTAATGTGCAATGAATATGAGTATTTCGACAACACATCTAACATAAGCCTTACCGTCAAGAAGGTGAACTCGCGTTCTTCGCACACTGTAGGCAAGGGCAAAGAGATAAAAATGGATCTAAATCCGAATAAAATCAGCACACGTTTCCGTAAATGAAAGGGTGAGCATAAGCAAATGAGTCGAAGGAAACTGGTCAACTCAGAGATCACCTGTCATTGAGTATTCCGTAAAAGGAGGCCTCGGCAGCGGAAAAGCTAAATTTAGAAAGGAGATCCTGTCAGCTTTTCCATTATTTATTGCATTCCGCCCAAAATCAGCACACTTTTCGTAAATGAAAGAGTCAACACAAGCAAATGAATCAAAGGGAACTGGTCAACTCACCTGTCATTGAGTGATATTCCGCGAAAGGAGGTCTCAGCAGCGCCGAAACGAAATAAGTCAGGCCAGGAGACGAAATATCCGAAACAGCTCATGCAAGAAGCAGTTCCAAAGAAGGAAGTTCCTCGTGCATGCACATCCGAAAAGGCAACAACAAAAAGTCTACAATGCACACGCATGCGGCCAGCCGGCCGCGCGATGGTACGAGGAGCCATGGAGTAGCTCCCTGGTCCAGGACCAGGTACCGAGCATCTTACGTAGAAACTTACGTAGCTACGTAGACAACGTGTCTGAATAGCGGTGTCGTTAGGTAGCGCCATGTGAACACAATAATAGAAAAGCTGACAGGATCGCTTTTCTAAATGTATGGAGCAGTGGAAAAATGCGGGAAACAACACATGAGGGGAATGCAGTACCAGAACAAACACGTGATAAAGTTGTCAGTCCGGTTGCAGCTTGAACAGCCGTAGCACCTTGATGTGCTTCTTTTGTCGACACAGTTCTGGCCTCAAACTGCGAATGTACAGCGCCTCCAGTGTGAATCGGTGCGCGCTGTTTCGGGCTGGTGTGATCACACTGAAGCTGTTGTTGCGTTCCTGTGGGATGCATTCAGGCTGCGCCTGCAAATGCTTTGTGATGGCGCTATCACTTGTTGCCACACGTTTGTCAGGCGGCTTCTTGTACAGCTTGTCTGGGATATGCTGCTTGATCCTTTCCGAGAATCGCTGACATGTCTCACCAACGTGTCGACAAAAGAAGCACATCAAGGTGCTACGGCTGTTCAAGCTGCAACCGGACTGACAACTTTATCACGTGTTTGTTCTGGTACTGCATTCCCCTCATGTGTTGTTTCCCGCATTTTTCCACTGCTCCATACATTCTTATGGTAGTGTAGTGTGAACTTGAGGCGCGTAAGAATATTCTTGCTGATTCTCTACCCCCAGTATAAATTCTGGCTTCGTTTTCGTTCTTGCTCATTCCCATGTAACCACTGATGAAAATGGTTGAAAAGCTTTTGGTATTATGAAACTGACAACCTTGTTGTTGTGTGTATATAAATTTTGTTCGCCTACCTCTCTCTCTATATATATATATATATATATGCAGATTGAGTATATATACTCAATCTGCGGACAGAACTGTTTCGTCCTTTGTGGACTCGTCAGCGCAGCACAGAGGAAATGAGGCCGAACCTGATAGCAATGGAAATAAAAATTTCCAATCAGGCCCGAACGTACCTTGCCAGAGTGCTCAAACTGACAAGTCAGTGAGCTCTGCATAACGCAAACAGCAAAGGCACTACCCCACGCAAGAGTGCTCAACTGCTACAAGAGCAGGAGCGAAATACTCAATCTGCGGACAGCATGCTGTTTCGTTCTTTTTGAACTCATCAGCGCAGCACAGAGAAAATGAGGCCGAACCTGATAGCAATGGAAATAAAAATTTCCAATCAGGCCCGAAAGTACCTTGCCAGAGTGCTCAAACTGACAAGTCAGTGAGCTCTGCATAACGCAAACAGCAAAGGCACTACCCCACGCAAGAGTGCTCAACTGCTACAAGAGCAGGAGCGAAATACTCAATCTGCGGACAGCATGCTGTTTCGTTCTTTTTGAACTCATCAGCGCAGCACAGAGAAAATGAGGCCGAACCTGATAGCAATGGAAATAAAAATTTCCAATCAGGCCCGAACGTACCTTGCCAGAGTGCTCAAACTGACAAGTCAGTGAGCTCTGCATAACGCAAACAGCAAAGGCACTACCCCACGCAAGAGTGCTCAACTGCTACAAGAGCAGGAGCGAAATACTCAATCTGCGGACAGCATGCTGTTTCGTTCTTTTTGAACTCATCAGCGCAGCACAGAGAAAATGAGGCCGAACCTGATAGCAATGGAAATAAAAATTTCCAATCAGGCCCGAACGTACCTTGCCAGAGTGCTCAAACTGACAAGTCAGTGAGCTCTGCATAACGCAAACAGCAAAGGCACTACCCCACGCAAGAGTGCTCAACTGCTACAAGAGCAGGAGCGAAATATATATTATATATATATATATATATACTCAATCTGCGGACAGCATGCTGTTTCGTTCTTTGTGAACTCATCAGCGCAGCACAGAGAAAATGAGGCCGAACCTGATAGCAATGGAAATAAAAATTTCCAATCAGGCCCGAACGTACCTTGCCAGAGTGCTCAAACTGACAAGTCAGTGAGCTCTGCATAACGCAAACAGCAAAGGCACTACCCCACGCAAGAGTGCTCAACTGCTACAAGAGCAGGAGCGAAATACTCAATCTGCGGACAGCATGCTGTTTCGTTCTTTGTGAACTCATCAGCGCAGCACAGAGAAAATGAGGCCGAACCTGATAGCAATGGAAATAAAAATTTCCAATCAGGCCCGAACGTACCTTGCCAGAGTGCTCAAACTGACAAGTCAGTGAGCTCTGCATAACGCAAACAGCAAAGGCACTACCCCACGCAAGAGTGCTCAACTGCTACAAGAGCAGGAGCGAAATACTCAATCTGCGGACAGCATGCTGTTTCGTTCTTTGTGAACTCATCAGCGCAGCACAGAGAAAATGAGGCCGAACTTGATAGCAATGGAAATAAAAATTTCCAATCAGGCCCGAACGTACCTTGCCAGAGTGCTCAAACTGACAAGTCAGTGAGCTCTGCATAACGCAAACAGCAAAGGCACTACCCCACGCAAGAGTGCTCAACTGCTACAAGAGCAGGAGCGAAATACTCAATCTGCGGACAGCATGCTGTTTCGTTCTTTTTGAACTCATCAGCGCAGCACAGAGAAAATGAGGCCGAACCTGATAGCAATGGAAATAAAAATTTCCAATCAGGCCCGAACGTACCTTGCCAGAGTGCTCAAACTGACAAGTCAGTGAGCTCTGCATAACGCAAACAGCAAAGGCACTACCCCACGCAAGAGTGCTCAACTGCTACAAGAGCAGGAGCGAAATACTCAATCTGCGGACAGCATGCTGTTTCGTTCTTTTTGAACTCATCAGCGCAGCACAGAGAAAATGAGGCCGAACCTGATAGCAATGGAAATAAAAATTTCCAATCAGGCCCGAACGTACCTTGCCAGAGTGCTCAAACTGACAAGTCAGTGAGCTCTGCATAACGCAAACAGCAAAGGCACTACCCCACGCAAGAGTGCTCAACTGCTACAAGAGCAGGAGCGAAATACTCAATCTGCGGACAGCATGCTGTTTCGTTCTTTTTGAACTCATCAGCGCAGCACAGAGAAAATGAGGCCGAACCTGATAGCAATGGAAATAAAAATTTCCAATCAGGCCCGAACGTACCTTGCCAGAGTGCTCAAACTGACAAGTCAGTGAGCTCTGCATAACGCAAACAGCAAAGGCACTACCCCACGCAAGAGTGCTCAACTGCTACAAGAGCAGGAGCGAAATACTCAATCTGCGGACAGCATGCTGTTTCGTTCTTTTTGAACTCATCAGCGCAGCACAGAGAAAATGAGGCCGAACCTGATAGCAATGGAAATAAAAATTTCCAATCAGGCCCGAACGTACCTTGCCAGAGTGCTCAAACTGACAAGTCAGTGAGCTCTGCATAACGCAAACAGCAAAGGCACTACCCCACGCAAGAGTGCTCAACTGCTACAAGAGCAGGAGCGAAATACTCAATCTGCGGACAGCATGCTGTTTCGTTCTTTGTGAACTCATCAGCGCAGCACAGAGAAAATGAGGCCGAACTTGATAGCAATGGAAATAAAAATTTCCAATCAGGCCCGAACGTACCTTGCCAGAGTGCTCAAACTGACAAGTCAGTGAGCTCTGCATAACGCAAACAGCAAAGGCACTACCCCACGCAAGAGTGCTCAACTGCTACAAGAGCAGGAGCGAATATATATATATATTTTTTTACGAGAAACCACGAACCTCGAGAACAGAATACTGCATGGTAGAGGTGGTTGCAGACGCAACTGTGGTGGTGAAACTGGAGCATCTCCGCCGACCTGAGGTCTCGGCTTCAGCGACACTTCAGCGACATATGGTGCAAGTCTACTCTCGCAGTTGCACAGATCGACCTCCATGCCACTCCTGTGGACTCTAAGAACGCAGTTCTATGGTGCACCATCCAGTCCCAGTCCGGCAGCGATATCACCTTGGGAGCTGTGTATCGTTCTGGCTCGAGTGGCAACTCTGACGTCTCCCTACTGGAGCACCTAGACCACTGCCTGGATGCCGTTCCACCCTCCGCCCAAGTCATCCTGGCTGGCGACCTCAACGTCCACAGCACTGAGTGGCTTGGCAGCACCAAGACTACCACTGCTGGGCAACGCCTGGAAGACTGCGACGCACGGACTGATCCAACATGTTGATCAGCCAACAAGAGGAAAGAACACTCTTGACCTCATCCTGTCAAACTTGCCACACCCCGTCACAGTACAGGCATTTCCACCCCTGGGCAAGTCAGACCACTGTGTGATTCTTGCTGAGTTCAGTCCAGTCACGCTCCGTACTGAGCCTGTGTCTCAACGCCGCGTCTGGCGCTACAACCAGGCTGACTGGGGCCGCATGCGTCATTTTATTCGTCAGACCGACTGGCAGCACATTCTTAGTCACCACCCAGAACACGCATGCGTACAACTTACTGCCCGCATCCAGGAGGGCATGGATCGCTTCATTCCATCGAAGCATCTGTCAGTCAGAACGTGTGACCCTGTCTGGTGGACTCCTGAATGTAGTACAGCTGTGTCTGCAAGAAACCGTGCTTGGCGACACACCCGTGCACACCCAACTGATCTGCAATTGTCTGATACCTACACTGCAACCAGCCTGAGAGTTGCCACTGTGCTCCATGCAGCGCAGCAGGCTCATCATGGTATCTTCATTGCGGAACAAGCTGTCGAATGGAAACCTACGTGATAAAGCATGGTGGTCAAACATGAAGCGTGCAGGAGGTCTAGCCCGCACATCTGATATTCCTGTCCTAAAGGGGGCCGATGGTCCGCAATGTACCACGGCCTCCTCCAAGGCTGACTGTTTCGCATCATTCTTCGCAGAGAAGTGCAGCATCCCAAACGATCTCACTGAAGACACACTCCCGCCTTTCCCACCACGCACTGACGCCGTCCTGAGTCAAATCCGTTTCCGGGAATCAGCAGTGCTCAAGCAGCTCCGGTGTCTTGAAGTATCCAAAGCGTCCGGGCCAGACTCCATTTCCTGCCGCGTTCTAAAGGAGTGTGCGTCTGAGCTCTCAAAGCCGTTGTCGCGGCTGTTCTCGTCTTGTCTCTCCCATGGTTACCAGCCTACAGCCTGGAAGGTAGCCAATGTGGTTCCCATCCACAAGCGCAAGGCCAAGGGCGATGTCCGTAATTATCGACCAGTCTCCTTGCTCTGTGTAGTATCCAAGGTGATGGAAAGAATAGTCAACCACCAGCTCATCAACCATCTCAACAGCAATACCCTCCTGTCTGCCAACCAGTTTGGCTTTCGGAAATCAATCGGCACAGCTGACCTACTAACGTCACTCCAGCATGAATGGGCTTTAAGCCTTTAACCACCAGCAAGGGCGGAACCATTCAGGCCCTCGCCATAGACATAGCAGGCGCGTTTGACCGTGTTTCACACCCTGGGCTCCTCTGCAAGCTTCGAGGCTTTGGCATTGGTGGGCAACTGCTGGCCTGGTTAACATCGTGCCTCCAGAACCGGAAGCTGCAAGCTGTTGTTGGGGGACAGACCTCTACCCCCTCTACCATCCGGTCAGGCGTCCCTCAGGGCAGCATCCTAGGGCCCACATTGTTTCTAGTATACATAAACGACGTCGAAGATCAGCTACCTGCCAGCATCTCCATTGTCGTGTATGCTGATGGTACTACGTTATACACGTCTGTCATGCCTGGACAGACCACAGAGGCCGCCGCAGGTGTACTTCAGGCAGCCGTAAACCAGCTGGAAGCCTGGGGAAGTACTTTGAGGGTTACCTTTGAGCCCTCTAAGTCACAGCTGATGTCCGTGACCAGGAAGCCGGCCCCTCCAGACTTCCCTCCTGTCCAATTCCTTGGCACCCCTCTTCCTGTCAGCAGCCAGTTGAAGCTCCTTGGGGTGGTGTTCGACGAGAAGCTCAACTTCAGCGCCCACGTCCACCAGCTTCCTGTGCACGCACATCAACGCCTCCATTTCATGCAGAAGGCAGCCCCCATCCTGGACGCTGCTGGACGCCTAACCATCTATAAGGGCTTTGTAAGGCCCATACTTGAGTATGCCCCACTAGCCTGGCTTGGTGCTGCCCAGACCCACCTTGGGAAGTTGGACACAGCGCAGCGCAAGGCCATGCAGTTGATTGGACCCACCACCGTCCTCCAGAGTCTGCGGGCCAGACGGACGGTCGCAGGGCTGTCCTATCTCTACAAGGTGGTTAACTGCAAGGGCCCACCCCATCTGACACGCATGCGCCCTCCCCCAAAACCACGGGCCGATACTGTTCGAACCCGCCAGCAGCATTATGCTCAGCGCCAGCACCGGGAACAGCTCTTAAACTCCACCCCCGGAACCAGTCCCGATTACCTTCGACGTTCCTTCCCGTACTGTTTCCTTGCATTGTGGAACAGCCTCCCCGAGGACGTCTTTCCCCGTCTGGCCAATCACTCTCCACTCCCAGCTTTTAAAAAAGGTGTCAGCAAACACATCTCAGACCAGCCATGGTCTTGGGACGTGTTTTGAAGCCCATCATGTTGATCGCCTCACTGTTCTTTCCAGATCGCACCTCTCGGTTTGGGGACGTGCATTGAAGCACCCCATACTACAGTCCGTTTCAAAAAGATTTGCAATCCAGGCGATCGCCCGCGGAGTTTGGCGTCTTACCGTATGAGCACTCGAGCGCTGCCTGGAAAAACTCACTGTGAACTCGAAGAAATATTCCGCGCGAAAGCAGGAAAAATGACAACTCACTCACGTTGACACAGTCATGGACGTACGTCTGGTTTACAACAAACGAGTTCTTCCTCGTATCGATAATGGAGTCAGAGAGGACATGTCGAAACGAAAGTGTTGTAAATGTTGACGAGCTGCATGGGTCCGTTTTGTGACCAAAATAGTTTCTTTGAGCTGCGATGCAATTTACTCACGGTGTGACGAAAACGACATCGACACGGACTCATTCCCAAGGCCATGACTTGGCAAAGCTATCCGTGTGACTTCGACGACATTTTGAGAAAAGCAAACGCTTGTGAACGCTGATAGAAGACGGCGTTGACTACTAAATTCAAATAAATTGGCGATCTTGAAATACTAAAATAAATCTCAAAAAGCTACAGCGCGATGACTTCCATTATAATTCACTCACACCATCGCAGTGTTGTGGGTGTGTTCATATGACGTGAGCCAGTCAAGTGTCAGTCAGTTCGGCAGGAAGCGCGAGCTCCAACAACAAGGCGTTTGGTGCAGCCACCTTCTTTGTCTTGTACCAGCTTGATCACCAAAACAATGAAAAAAAGTTTGACTTGAGGATAGGTTGGGATTTGAACTCACAACTTCATGGTCAGCAGACAGCATTCATAACCACAAGGCCAAAAAGGAAAGGATAAATCGTGGGTTTTGATAAAAAAATCGATACGGGCTTCCTGGGCAAATTGTAAACCATGGGAAAAGGCCGGAAACCTGGCCGAAATTCTAACTCCTTAACGGTTGGTCCAATTGTTCCGAAACCTTCACAGAACAATTTGCCGTGTCCTAACAAGCCATTCTATGTACTTTGTTGTCCAAATTTCCCTTATCTTCATACTTTTTAAGACCCAAACCTGATTGTAAATCTTTTTGAAACAGACTATAACTGTCTATACTGTCCTCTCTTGGTCACCACTCTCCCTATTACCTATATTATTATTATTATTATTTTTGTTTTACATCGGAAGCTCAACAGTGCATATTGTAATTACTATTCATGTATTGCGCTTCAGATTTTCTTCCGTGTTTGTCTCTTGGTGGGTTACCATGGTTACCGGCATAGCGATACTGAGACCTAATGGTCAGTGGAGTGCCTGTAGCCTCACCAGCACTGCTACTATCTGTGACTGTGGCGACCACCATTCAATGTCTCGTCCTCCCCTAACCGTACCCCAACTCTCTCTCTCTCTTTCTCTCAGCTCTCTTTTTATCTGTCTTTTCTTACTTTTTTTTCTTTGTCAGCTTCCCTGGTGGTTATGTGCTTTTTCAAGTAAATTAAAAAATTTAAAATGTAGGGGTGTGAGCCCGCCTTTCGGCACCGGGAGTTAAAAGTCTAATAGAGAGGTAAGTTGCACGTTTTTTGCCCTTTTCAAAACGCGGTGCAAATCTCCCGTTACGTGTAGTTTTTAGAGGTTAAGTTACACGTGCGACGTGACGTGAAATTTTGCCTGGCAGGATTCGGGTTTAGTTCGCACAAATATCAAATCTTCCAACAAACTCGATGAAACTCAGGAAACTCACTCAAATTCGTCCGGGATAACCAAGCTAAACTTCCAAAAACCCACGTCATGAACTTACGTGCGGGACAGTCAACTCACGTAAAACACGTCAAATTTTACGTGAGTTTTTCACTTTTGACGTAAAAGTTCACGGACGTAAGAATTTTACGTGAAACTTAAACTCTCTAATGTCCACGAGTACCGCGACCAGTTACATGTACCGGTACTTGGCAATCAGCTCATGCGATAACATTGCACGACACCGACCAACGGTACTGACGTTCTACAACTAACTGCCAATCAGCTTTAGCACGTTTTGGATGCGCACTCCAACAGCCTTCCAACTTGGAAGGTTCTAAGTTATAGAAGTAACATAGTGTACGAGAAGATGAGCTCAACCAAGGCAAGCACGAGCTGAAAGTCTCAGCTGTGAAGGTAGTTGGCGGATGTATGACGAAGACGATACTGGCTAGACCATTGAACAATACAGTCAAACCAGGATTCAAGGACGCACAGAAACATAACACACAACGTGTGCACCAGCTAACACCACCACCGCAGCCAATCCTCCTACTAGCTACTGCCCCGGACACCAATACACCCCCCAGCAAACCAACTGCAGCAAGAGGTCAAAGTGTGAAACTACAGGTCGATGGGAACCTGCCCACTCAACGGACAATGTTCAACAGAGGAAATCATTTACATCGCAGAAGTTCACGTGGCTTCCCACAGCGCCCCACCCACAATCTACCATGGGCTGCCAGAGAAAACATTCAAGCAGCGCCTGAACAACCACAAGACCTCATTCCGTCACAAAAGTACGAGAAAAGGACACGGCTGTCGAGATACATTTGGAAGTTGCAGGAGTCGGACAAGGCCTACGCAGGCTACGGGATCCGATCTATTGGTTGATCCGATGCAGGTGGCGTCCCTACACAAAAACCACGAAGAGGTGCGACCTGTGACTAACAGAGAAACTTATTCAAACTATCCATGAGACCTCAGGTCGGCGGAGATGCTCCAGTTTCGCCACCACAGTTGCGTCTGTAATCACCTCTACATAGCTGGTGTCGAAGTGCCGACAAGAATCAAAGTTCTACATCTGCAACTACATGTATTATAACCTAGCGCCCTTTCCACATCAGTAACACCCCGTCTGGGTTGGTGCCAACTCTCACAAAGCCCCAATAGGGCTTGAAAGTGATGACGTCAAAAACGGCCAGGGAGTAGTAAGTTGACATCAGATTTCTATTTTGGATCCACTAAGGTGTGACTTTGCTATTGCCTCAGTATGTGGGTGCATAGCAACCCACTCATGTCGTATGTAGGTGTGACTTTTACTTCGCCACCAGTTGTAACCCCTACCCCCCAGTAGCCAAATCAGTCAGTTTCACTGGCTACATCACCTTGCTGTGAGTAAGACGCCTTGAAATGTGCTTGGATCCATACAAAAACTGGATTCAAGTGGATCCAGTTTTTGAATTTTTGAAATTGTTGCTATGCTGTGACGTAGCACTTTCAAGCCCTATGACAAGACTAGCATTTTCGCCTGTATTCTCCCCGGTCCCGCGGCCCGGTAGCGCCTTGGCCGGTGCCATGATTCTATCCCCATGCCACCCGCATAGTACTACAGTCAGGCCTAGTACCTCGCGGTTAAACATCCGTTTTACAAAAAAATATCCGGATAGGTGAGGGAACCGGATAACCGAATACCGGCTATGTTGGATGCACCGTGTATGCTGTAAATCTGTAACCAGCTATTTTCTTCCGGATGGTGAGGGATCCGGGTAAAAGAGGACCGGATAAGCGAGGTCTGAGTCTGACTGTTTAATTATATACACTGGCTTGGCGCTGAAACACCAGCATTGCATACATGTACATGTACCTGCCATGGGATAACACTAGCCCTTGGCGGATTATGCCGGCATTATATTTGGCATAATCTTGGGATTTCGTCAAAAAAATTATGCTCCGCCATAATATACGGATTCCAACGTGTAAGGTCGGCATAATCTTTCGGTTCAGACAAAAATTATGCTTAGGGCATGGCCGCGTGTGTGTGCGTGGTTTCTCAATCCTCTATGTACAGCGTGAATACATAGTGGAACCGAGCATAATTCAGCATATTTGTTGGCATACTTGTGGCATAATCAAAAGCATAATTTGACGATTGGCCGAGCATAGTCCGCCAATGGCTACTGTGGTTGGTCTGATCTACTCACCTCTGGAGTAACATCTGTGCCTTCATACTAGAGGGTGGTGGCGTTCCTGCGAATGCGGAAAACTCGGTCCACAGCTAGCTGAGTCTCACGCTAACCATTTTCTTCTTTTACATCTACAAGTCCAGCATGACACGATTGCTTACATGTTACTCGTTCTTAGGAAACTTTGGAAAGAAAACGAGGATGCTAATGGTAGCGACTTCGGCGATGATTTCTTGGAAAGGTGTCTGCTCCTCACACACACGCTTGCGTTTTTATGCCACCTTGACTTGATTCTGTTCAAAAATTCGTGGAATGGGCAGAACCACACAAACTTTATGGCAGGCACTTCCTTGAAATTTGCTCAATTTCTTTATTCGCATACCCAACGCGCATGCAACATACCAGAAAAGTTCCAAATTCTGCCAACTTTTCTGCTATTTCGTTACTCTTGGTATTACAGTACGTACTACTGTTCTGTAGTGTGCTGTACCCGGGCTGAAACGCTTGGTTCTCTTTCTGAAACACTTGTTGATTGTATCCTTTCAAGTTATCGACCTCCAGTATCAGTTGCCTACTTTCTCACTACTCTAAAGAAATCTACATCTCACCTGTAAACATTGATACCAAGAGTCTATCAAGTCACAGGCTATACACTGTTTGTGAACGGAGACCCAAAATTAGGGGAGGTAGACCCAATTCATCAGCACGCTGCTCCCGCCGCCCGCTGTATTCTCATGTCTTCCCCTTGGCTCAATCTTCCCTGGCATTATGTTTTCTGCTGGAATGTGCACTTCAGTACAAATAAACAAATTAAACAAAAATTAAAAAACTGGCTCTTGGCACATACAGTGCATACTCATCCAGTCCACAGTTCTTACTGTGTGTCTGATTCGAAGTTGGATTTTCCAGAAGCAGAGGACCAGGTGACCTGTAGGCCTCGACCAAATATGCTTGCGCATATTTCCGCATATTTCTGTGAGACAGTTCATATATGGCATATTGAGCGACAAAGGGAATATTGGAATGAAGCCAGCATATAATTCAAATATTCTGAAGAAAATGAGGACAATACATATATATTATCCATATAAAAACCGCTCTGTGAGCGGTTCTAAAAAACCTTTACTGGTGCTGCCCCGTCGTAAAAGTAAGAAATTAGAACTGGCTCATTGTCCCCCAAATGTAGACCTTGACAGATTATGCTAATATTTTCGTGAAATTATGCTTTTCGCATTGCTGAAAAAATGGCAGAATTATGCTATTTTTATGCTAAAAGTTATCATATTATGCCGCATTATGCTCACATATGCTGCTTATGTATATGATGGTTCTGTGCCAAATACCAGGTGATATTTTTTGTAGAGGGCGTTGTACTGTAGTAGCAAAAGTTCAACGGGGTCAACGCACCGTCCGACCTAGCTACGACCGTCACCCTGGTCACTGATTGTAGTGGACTGGACATGTTATCAAGGGAGTCGTAAACCTACGCCTTCCTGGTGTCTCTACTTGTACTTGTACTTGTAGAACATATACAACTGTATGGAATTTGATGCGAACAGGCCGATTATTCTAATTTTATGCGATTCGTATGCAATTTGCCTCGAATTATGCGATTATTCGATTTTGGTAGGAATTATGCGAAAAATTATGCTAGCATAATCTGTCAAGGCCTACCCAAATGCGAACTGATCCACATAAATCGCGGATGACGGGACCCGAACGCACCAGTAGCACGAGGTAGGCTCCCGCGGATTATGCTCGCGAAATTATGGAATTATGCTTTCATGGATTCTCGCATTATGCTCGCAAAATCGTCATATGCTTTGGCACGCAGGAATACGCATTCACTTTGTTGTACTTATGGAGCCTCAAAGTTTGGAAAATTGTGCGTTTTTCGTACATGTACCTGCAAGTGGCCATAATTCCCACAAAATACATGAGTATCCCCATACCAAGGTGTCCATGCATGCTAGAGATCAACAAAGAAAGAGAAAACATTGCATCTTCTATTCACTACAACTTCTTTTGTAAAAAGATTTTTCATTGCTAAATTTTGTTCGAGTTACCTTTCAAAATTATCATGTTCAACTGACTGTCTTCGTAATCGTCATACTCGTCCAACCGATGTCAACCTCACCCTGCGAATAATCAGCTCATCTCTCTCGTAGCTCCACCTCTCCTTCCATCATCATCGAACATCAACAATACCTCACTTGATATTTTTTAATTATTAGAGAAATATCCATAGCCTGCACAGCCACGGCTGCTAAAATCCCGAGGTTGCCGTTGCTGGCTCAACGCCCTTGTCTCAGGGGATTCTGTCCCTGCATTAGCTATGCTTGTCACATGCTATGAGATTGTGTCTAATAATAATAAAGGTCACGACTTCGTATCATGAATAATGTACATGTACGCAGAGTCCGTTTGCGGACTACCCATCAGTGATGTTGTTGTAGAAGTTTATTTAACGTCGCACCACAAACAGGCGATTTCGCCTCCTTTGATACATGTGGACGACAGAAGGAATGAGAGAGAGGGGGGGGGGGGGGGCAGAAGTATGGAGAGAGGAAGGGTAGAAATAAATAAGCAATCAACCTCAGGGCTACACCAAAGCAAAAACGGAATGGGAACATACTATATACAAAATAGCTTCATACATATATTGCAAAACACGTTTACTATTCTTCAGTCCGCTATACCACAGAAACACACTAGCCGAAAAGCATTTAAACGGAGCCATGATGCGCTTTTAGCAGGGCACAGAACTGAAGGTGGCTGGGCTCGGAAATGTCTGTGGTACAATCATGTGGTTATGCTCCTACCTCCGAAAGGATGCCAAATTATGCTCCAAAGTTTCAACCACCCAATTATGCCAATAATTATGCCGCCATAATCCGCCGGTGCCTAGCACGAGGTCGGGAGGGCACAGGATCACAGCAATTATCATAGGGTAACACCACCTACCGCTAGTACAGTACATGGCCTATGGTCCGGACCAACGTCCCCATCTGCATCCACACGTACTACATGTAGGTAGGGACCTCGTGCTACTGGTGCGTTCGGGTCCCGTCATTCGCGATTTAGGTGGATCAGTTCGCATTTGGGGGACAATGAGCCAGTTCTAATTTCTTGGACAAAATGCGTTCAGAAATGCCTGTTATGGATGAATTTGGAATGGTTGAGGCGTTTGCTACATTTTCCCATGGATGAACACTATCACTACGGTTGCTGGGGACACATCCCAGCCATACTATTCCGCATGTGTTTTGATTTGCACCATAAGCATGATAGCCGTGAAGACAATGAATATTCCAAGGTTATAATTTTACTGAATGATCTACACTTTCTGCTTATGTCGAGCATATTTTGGCATATTTTGGCATATCTTTTTGCATATCTTGCTAAGCCTTTGGCATATTATGGACGTTTTCCCTGATATGCGACGAGCATAATAATTATGCTCTTTTTTTAGCATATTTGGTCGAGGCCTACACTGACTAGCCCTTGGCGGATTATGCCGCGGCATAATATTTGGCATAATCTTGGGATTTCGTCAAAAATTATGCTCCCGCATAATTGTTATTATTATCTTTATTTGAGGGATGACCAAGCGGCAGGTAGCCTATCGAGGGGTTCTCCACTTGTGCGATATTGAGTAGGTAGCATAACAAGGGGGGTAGAAAATATACGGATTCCAACGTGTAAGGTCGGCGTAATCTTTCGGTTTAGACACAAATTATGCTTAGGGGCATAATACAGCTTTGTCAGAAAGCCTGCAGATGTTATTTATTTAAATACCCCAATTACGACTCCTTATCATAGCCCTTGGCGGATTATGCCGGCATAATATTTGGCATAATCTTGGGATTTCGTCAAAAATTATGCTCCGGCGTAATATACGGATTCCAAAGTGTAAGGTCGGCATAATCTTTCGGTTTAGACAAAAATTATTTGTATTGTATTGTATTTATTTAAAAGGATTCTCCAAAAGCAAATGGATGCTTATCACGGAAGTCTCCCACATAAATATCGCAAGAAAAATGGGGAAATGGGGAGAGGAGAGTGGAAGATGAAGCATGGGAAGAAGGGAAACAAGTACCTAAATATCGAGGTATAAAAGCAGGAAAGAAATCGACGAGGGAAGAAATCACCTCTGCAGATAATAGCGGGACATTTAGATTAAAAAAAAACAGCAATGATTAATTTCAAGGAAAACAAATTTCTCAAACGGAAAAGTTCGGAATTCCAGTCAGAGAATATCTATGCTGAGAGTAATGAGCCTTTAGAGCAATGCAAACATTGACAGAGGACTGAACGCAGCGGATGTGTTCTGGAAGTTTGTTCCATTCCACAGATAAACTGAAGAGAGGGGATTTAAGGAAATGGGCGCCAGAACGAGGTAAAACTATAGAGGACGGGTGACGACAACTAAGGGATACATTGAATTTGAAACGAATTAGCAAAGACGGAAACTGGTAAAAGACATGATGAAAATACATCAAGGACAGAATATGACGACGCCACTTCAGGGATGACCAGTCACAAGTACGATTAAGAATCTGCTTCGGGGTTTCCCACTCAGGAGGGTGCTGGGTCTTACAAAGCAGATATGAACGAGCAGCAACGGCTTGCAGTCGGTCTAACGTAAGCGAATCTGAATGGGATACGGCGAATGACCAGACAGGGACTGCGTATTCTAACAGTGGTCGTACGTAACACTTGTAGAGCAAATTCACGGTTGAAGCAGAAAGGAAATGGGCCATATGGCGCAACAGAAAAACGCGACTGCGAAACTTATGGGTGATAGATTTTATATGGTCAGAAAAATTTAGTGAAGGAGTGATAGTCACGCCGAGATGACAGTGGCTATCACCTTTCTGAATAGGCACACCGTTCATTGTCAAGGGGGATGACGGGCCGGGGGCTAATGCATATTTTTGAAAGGGTAGGTGGACGCATTTACTGGTGTTAAACGTCATGGCAGTAGCTGATGACCATTGACAACACTTATCAATGTCAGTCTGGAGCTATGCATGATGGATAGGAAGTGAGGTGTTTGCTGGAGAAACAAGAATTAAATTAGAGTCATCAGCAAGCTTACACTTATAGGGCGCGCTCACACTGCGACCAAAACCAGCGTCCATGCGGCCATGCGGCCAAGTTGCATGGCAACGGCATGAACTTGACCAAAACGTCGCGGCCACGTTTCAAATCGTGACCGCGACCTCCGGAGGGGGGGGGGTGCCACGACTTGGCGGCAACATGATCGTAGACGTGAAGCGTATTTGCGTACAACCTGGCCTGAAGTATGTTCAATTTCTCAAATTCCGGTGTGTTGATTCATGAAACTCGGCGGTTGTCGATGTCATCCTCGACATTTGCACATTTTAAAATTTTTGTAGTTGTGGTCTTGCACGCACGCACCGCCATAATTATATTATATGCATTCTTTGCCCTTTTTGGACGATGTCAATTTTGTTTTTGTTTTTGTAGTTGCTTCGTCGATCGTTGACAGTTGATCGGGTCAGTGACCAATTTCTACAGTGTACTCGTTCAATACGATGGCAGCTTGGTCTGGCTTTTTGGTTTGGGAAATCATCTTTCTCTACTTTTCTGCGATGATGGAATGCCATACCTCAAAACATTTCAGTTACATATCATCGGAAAATACAGTTCTCATCTCGGCAACAGACGAAAGAAACCACTACCGGGATTTCCACTGCACTGGCACTTGCTCTGACCACGAGGTCAGGAAAGCGAAAGCGCTTGGCTGTCAGCGGCAGTCCCTCTAGAGTCCAAACCTACTTGATTGTATGAAGAGTACATAACTACACAAGAGTGTGCAGCTCCAACGCGTGTGTGGTTCATCCGAAATCCTAGTTCAACTGCATGGTGCGGAACTAGACTGGCGCCAGACGCGCTAGAGTGAGGCCGAGGGCAGAGTTTCGCGATGGGGAAATTCGATTTTAACTGACTGAAACCGGCCAAACACGAAAAAGCCGTGGAACCGGAAAGGAAATGGTGGAAAACTGCGCCCCTGTTCTGTTCTTTCTTTTTTCACTGACGCGCGACGCGACGTGTCCTTCGTGTTGAAGAAACATGTCAAAAAGGCAAAATTGATTTATTATTTCTTGTTGAGAACTTAGAAGCGGTGAGGCCTCCTGCAGTTTCATACAGAATTACAGATGGAGCGGACTCGCTCCCTTCTATTTAAACTGCAATGTTCGAACACATTTTCGTAGTTAAAACAAC
The DNA here is from genome assembly GCF_964019385.1 of Sycon ciliatum. NCBI lineage: Eukaryota > Metazoa > Porifera > Calcarea > Leucosolenida > Sycettidae > Sycon > Sycon ciliatum. The sequence continues at coordinate 11,828,364 of NC_088653.1, forward strand.
GTTTCGGCATAAAGCCCTCATCAGGTTTGCAATGATGTGCACTCTACAAAGGAGCAGCAAATATACTGTGCTGTGCTGTGTTTGCGCCAAATGTGTCAGCTACAAAGGTGGCGAAAGGGATTGGTGATATATTAATATCCAAATACGATATATTCACAGTAGTGCCCAGCCAGCATTTGCTGCTCCTTTGTAGAGTGCACATCATTGCAAACCTGATGAGGGCTATATGCCGAAACGTTGTTTTAACTACGAAAATGTGTTCGAACATTGCAGTGTAAATAGAAGGGAGCGAGTCCGCTCCATCTGTAATTTTGTTGAGAACTGTTTCAGGAAGGAAGAGTGTAGTGAGGGAGAATGGAGACTCCTGCTTCAGGACTGGACGCTACTCTTCCTGTTTTTCTTTTCTTTTTGCACGAGGCAAGATGTAGGCCTGTTTTTTAGTCTCTTCATCTTCTTCCTCTTCTTGATCTTCTGCTCACTTTGTTTTCCTTCAGAAGTGGTTGATTAGTCGTGTTGGTTTTTAGTTTCCTGCTGAAAGAATGGATATTGCAGGCTCTATCCTATCTCTTCAAGAAGTCCTTGACATGGAGGAAACTGTTCAGAACGCAGAACCGGAGGTGGTGAATGAAGCAGCTGCTACATGTGTTGGCAGTTCGGCTGAAAACGTCGCTTCCTCCCTGTCTGCTCCTTCTGCCCCAGCTGCTCCGACACCTTGCCCAGCGAATAGGAAAGCTAAACTCTTGACAGGTCACGAAAAGCTGAAGGTCGTTGAGAAACTGGCCAACATTGAGAGCTCCATACTTGAAGCTGAGGTGATGCGATGTGTCCTGGGCGAGCTTCATATCAAAGTTTTTCCTGGTCGGGCATCGAGTCTTGAAAAGTTTCCTAGAGTTTGGAAGAGGGTGATTGTTCGTCTGGCTGAGAAATTTGCTCAGGTATACCGAGAAACTTCCACCAAGGCAAACAAATATGCCATCTTCCAAATGATGTGGACGACCGCACTGCGATCTGAAATGGATCACCCTGATGTTTGTGCACTGGATTTGAGTGACTACGATTGCACAAGTGTAGTGATCTCCATTGGTGCAGCTGTTTCCAATTTCTGCTGCAGAGTCGTCAAGGAACATCTTCAGACAGCAATAGAGGACGAGCCTGGTGTTGCGGTTGCATTGGAGGACAAGCATGCTCATCGATTTTTCGGATGGGCCCTTCATTCTTGCATTGCTGGCTTAAAGGGCAAACAACATCGTGATGGGAGCACCCTCAGTACCATGGAGACAGAATGCTTGTACCTGTGCCGACTACTGAGACTAACGAGGGATGAGAAAGCGGGAGCGAACATCCCAACAAGTCTAACCGTACGTGATAAAGGATGGATGACTTTCATGCGGCCAGAAGTCATTAGTTTTGCAGAGAAGAGTCTGGATAAGATCTATGGTGTCGTCAATCAGCAGGCATATAGAACCTATGGCAAGGATATGGTCATTGTTGCGTCAACTGCTCTGGAACATGACAGAACCATCGTTGGTCCCCTGCAAGAGTGTGTGTCTGCAATGTTTCCTGGCAAGTTCTCTGGCGATGTAGTTAAAACAGTGGCCCGCAAGCTAATTGACAAGGTTTTTCATGCTGTCTGCCAGGAAGTGATTGATTCAGTTGAGCAAATGCAGATCATCTCAGCAGGCAGAACAACCACAAGTGGACTCAACCTCAGAGACAGGATCCATGTTTAGTTTCTGATTATTTCGAGCACTGCACATTCTTCGTATCTCCTGCTGTTAATTTCCTAATGCTCTGTATTTCTTGGTGTTTGCGTGTGCATGCTCCATATGAATCGTACCTGTTGCTGTTGATTTCCTCATGCTCCGTATTTCTTGCTGTTCTACGTGTACATGATTTGTACGGTAACAGTACCGGTATCTCTTGCTGCTCATATGCTCATGGCTCCCTCATCTCTTGCTTTTTATGCACGCAAGCTTCTTATCTCTTGTGGTTTATTTGCGCATGCTTCGTACCAGTATCTTTGCTATGGGAAAAAAATTTCAATTCGTTTTTGATCATCATAAGCTGCTGGTATAAAAGACACAGCACTGCACTATAATCGCCCTCATTTTCCAGTGTCTTGACCTTACCTGATGAGAGTTATTTTACTCGAAACAGCTGTCGTAAGGAACTATTTCCAGTATCGAGCAAATTGATAATGTCCTGCTGTTGGTGGTGGTGTAAGAGAGTTTGTGTCGGCGTAGTGCGCATGTTTGGTGGTGGTGTAGAGAATATTGACTACTAGTATGCTCAAGAGTACATAACTAGACTGTCTAGTTATGTACTCTTGGTATGCTTCGTATCTCTTGCTTTTTTCATGCAATTTTTCGTTTCTCTTGCTGTGTGCGTACGGGCGGATGAGGCAAATAATTGTTGCCTGAACAGTCTACACAGTCCTAATGATGACCTTGTGCCCAGCAAAGTGAAATTTTCCTGCTCAAAGCACATTGCACGCATGTATGGAGGCCCAGTGTGCGGACGAACATGTAGACAGCAGCACAAGCCATTGTCAAGTGGTCTCTTAGGTCTGAAGCACACACCACAGACCAATATCTGGGGAAAAAAGGACCAACAGGTGGCCAAAGATGTCAGCACTGAATCACATCTGGTTCATAGGCCAATTTTACAAAACAGAATAAAATTGTATCAGGTAGTCTGGTCACGACATGATTATGAGCTTAGAAGTATGAGCAGCCCAATCACAGAAAGCAACACAAAATTCCCAAAATACACTACAAACATGCACGTAACATACAAGGGGCTGCTAGTCCCAAATAAATAATCAAGAAGCAATAGCTGCAGAGGGGCTGGCAGTCCCAAATAAATAATCAAGAAGCAGTAGCGGCACAGGGGCTGGCAGTCCCAAAATTCAATAAATAATCAAGAAGCAGTAGCAGCAGAGGGGCTGGCAGTTCCAAAATTTAATAAGTAAGCAAGAAGCAGTAGCAGCAGAGGGGCTGGCAGTCCCAAAATTTAATAAGTAAGCAAGAAGCAGTAGCAGCAGAGGGGCTGGCAGTCCCAAAATTTAATAAGCAAGAAGGCAAGCCTTGACAGCAACACAGGGGCTGGCAACAAGCAAGCAGACGAAACCAAACTATGGTGCTCTATTTCCGAAGGAGTGGGACATCTTGAAGGTTCAATGCAGTGTCACGGTAGTCTTTGTTGGACGGATGAGGGGGAAGGAGACCACGCTGAAGAGTGAGCGTCGCTCGTGCTGTGGAATAGTTTAACGCAGAAAGACGCCCACCAGCAGCTTGCTTGAGCTGTGCAAACACTGTCTCGACCGCACTGCCGGTAACTCTAACAGGAACAATGTAGTAGTCTGGATGACGGCCATTGAAATCTGCACACAGTTCAGTGAAGCCGAACATCATCAGGCGGAGAAGGTCCCATGTCTGCCAAGCTAAGAACATAGTCTGCGAAGGCCTTGAGAATGATTGGTTTGGATGAGACTTCTTCAACTCGATCAGCCAGTCGGAGAAGAACTTGTATCCCTCCTGCATTGAAAGCAGAGGAGCTGACTGGCTACTACAGATGCGTTGGTGTGAGAGTGCTCCCTCTTCAAATACTTTGTTGCAAGCTTGGAGGTACGCAACCGTTGCCTGCACGCTGGAAGCATTGCGTGGAGCTGGGGACTCAGCACAGTGTGACTTCAACTCCGTAATGACAAGCTCCTGCTGCATCAATTTAGCAGGGTACACGTTTAGCTTAGTCCACGCATCACGATGAACATAATTCTTCCTGAGGCTCGGTACATCTCTAGGTACACCTTGATTCTGGCGATCACGTTCCCGGTCATACAAGTCAAAGATACTCCGCCAACCAAAGGGCACACCATCTCCAGTCACGAAGCTCTTAGCACCACCTTGACGGGATGAATACGGCGCATTGATCGTGTTCTTAAGCTGATGGCTAGGACACACCACGAAGGAAAGCTTGTGTTTGCGCCAGTAAGGGTGATCAATAGAAGCGTGAATGCGATGATCATTGCCTTCCGCTGCAAATGCACCATGAACTCCCAACATAGACTTCACCATCGACAAGTTAGTCGCAGCACCATCGAACACTGCTGCAATTGCCTTGAACCCAAAGCTATGCAGGAGTTGCATAGATTGCAGAAAGCAGGCCATCGTGAACTTGGCATCCAAAGACGTGGAGGAGGTATAGTACGGGCCAAATACATCAAAATTCGACGTCAAGTCTCGCCAAATGACCTGCAGCACATACTCTGTGCGATTAGTGTTGTCAACACTGCCAAGCTCATAGAAAATATCATTCAGAGACGCCATATCTTCATCAGTCATGGCTAGGCCGTATATCTCTTCACTCTTGCTATTCCATAGGACCTTAGAGACGACTTTCACCTCATCAAAGATGATCAGCCCTTCACCCAAGGGCTTCAGACATCCGCTGGCTTCACTTCGCTCCTGGTGCTGTTGGTAACGTTGCTGTTGGTAGTGAATACCTTCCTCACACCACCCTGGCTTGTCACTTCTTGCACTTGTAAAGTGGTTGAGTGAACGAAGACTCAGGAGTTGTAGTACGCCCAAGTCCTTCAGTGCTTTATAAGCTGCTGCACTGCGGCACTTTACAGCCAACGCCAAACGATACGTCACCATATGCTCCACCTGTTGCCACGCAATCCCGTCTTGTTCTTGCTCTGGTCCTTCTTAACTGCATCAATGACCGCCACATCCTCCTTCCACGCATCATGTATGAGGTCACTGTGCTCCGAATTCAGGTTAATGGCTTCACTGAGCTCCTTGCCGAATTTGTCACTAATTATCGTGCACGCCTTGGACATCTCAGAAGACTGACTGTCAGACAACACAAGCACCATGCGCTTGTACTTTGCAAGATCCCTAGACGATTGACGCCGATCAGATCGGACATGCTGAGCTCGAGTTTTTCTGCTATTCGGTGACATAATATATACTTGAGTGGTGCTTTAGAAGACGTTTCCGTGCGCTTTGCCTTGACATCCACATCAACACTCTTGGCACGCGTCAGGATAACTTGCAGCTCCTTCTCCAGCCTCTTACAAGCGGAGCACGACACTGTTGACATCGCCTTCATTTCCTTTGGAGCATTCCTGGGGATTTGAAACCAGATCTGGCACTTATGCGAGTCAAAGCGACGAAACGGCATGGACCACACTCGTATTCCCTTTGGCTCATATGGCATGCTACTGTACTGTCCATCAGTGTCATCAAGGCCAGGACAAAACTTCCATCCAGAGGAAGCAGGGAGCGAGGCGAGGTGTGGGTTCAGCTTGGACAAATTTCCACAACAGCTGCCCTCATCCACAAAGCCACCAAAAAGGGCCTCAAACACATATCCACCATTACTCTTGACAAGAAGCCTTGCCACAGGAACTGGGGAACTATGGGCAGAGACTGCAACGTTAGTGGAGGAACAGACTTCAATCCAAACTTCCTCTTTCAGCTGCAGCTCACAGCAACGAAGTTCAGCATACTCCGGACCCAACTGGTTGAGGTGACGGCGGACATCATCAACGGACACTCTGCAGGGCTCTTGGGCTTCAGTTCGTGAAGCTGAGTACGACAAAAATACCCGTTTGGGTGCAGGAACAAACTTGAATATTCCCAAAGAAGACGCAAGGCGTTTTGGGGTTTGCTCGTTGCTCGTACTGCAAGCTTGTAAACAAGAAGCCCGAGGAGAAAGAGGAGGAGAGGGAGTATTACTAGCGTCAGAAACAGGAAGAGTAGCGTCCAGTCCTGTCGCAGGAGTCTCCATTCTCCGTCACTACACTCTTCCTTCCTGAAACAGTTCTCAACAAGAAATAATAAATCAATTTTGCCTTTTGGACATGTTTCTTCACCACGAAGGACACGTCGCGTCGCGCGTCAGTGAAAAAAGAAAGAACAGAAAAGTGGCGCAGTTTTCCAACATTTCCTTTCCACGACTCCTTCGTGTTTGGCCGGTTTCAGTCAGTTAAAATCGAATTTCCCCATCGCGAAACTCTGCCCTCACTCTGCCGTCTAGCGCGTCTGGCGCCATTTTGTGGGCCAAAGTGCGATCCGAAGACCACAAAACATCGCGCACGCCGCGCACCCTGCAGTTGAACTAGGAATTCCGATGAACCAGATCCCATGAGTGGAGTTGCACACTCTTGTGTAGTTATGTACTCTTGATTGTATGAATTATTTTCGTCGACTTCAAGAATACGAGCCAGGCGAAGCGCCAGCACCGAAAAAGAGCCCTAAAAGTTGCACTTTTATTTTCCAAATCCGACCCCAGGCCCGGGAAATTTGAAACTCAGCTCAATATCGCCAAAAAGAGACTATTTTATCCCTTGCTCACAAGAGCTTCCCTGGTGGTATCGTCTTGTTCCGAGGCAATGTTTGGGAAGGTGCGGGCATTAGCTGCCCTAAGTTTCGCAGAAAGCTCCAAGCGATATCATTTTCCTCGCTTTCTCGCCAGAGTTTTCAAGACCGACGCAACTCGTCGTCAAAAAGTACTCAGCGTGGATTTCGTGCCGAATTCCGCCCCAAACAATTTAGGCTGACCTCTCGCCACCAATCGAACCCACTGATATGTATCTACCTATACACGAGCAATGGTTTGAGCCCAAAGAAGGACAACTTCACAACGAGCACACTTTCTGAGGGTAATATTTTCTATGTATATCAGTATTAGAACACCATAAAGACGACAAATTGACCAGCAGAAAGACATAAAGTTGCACTACAAATACAGCAGCTGTATAAACATAAGTAATTGAACAGAAAACTATGTAACTGGATCCCAACAAAAACAGTAAAGCATCCCAAATAGTATGCACATACACATAATACATGAAGGAAGGCTATGTTGCCACCATACACTGGCTACGCACATGGACATAATTCTGGAGAGCTGAGCATCAGCGTGCGCACACCCCTACACACACGTCTGCATGCACGCGCGCACACCCACATATGCGCATGCACACACACACACCCACATATACACATGCACGTGCGCACACTCCTGCCCTGTGCTGTCGAGCCACTGCCACAAGGGTTGCGTGGGCCTCGAAGGCACCGGAGAGAGAATAGGAGAACGCAGTCCCATAGATACACACACCTGACCTTTGACGCCCATCGCCGGAGGCGATGATAGCAATGCTACGGCAGAAGCCATAGCAACTTGTGTTGGGATTGCACCATTCAACAGCTTGCAAGGCTGAAGAATTGACCGTCACTATTCACACACGCACGCACACACACACACACACACACACACACATGTACACAACACGTGCAAGTACACACGTGACAGCTTACTACAAAAGAACCACACAAGTTCACATGTAGGCATGAACTGTATTCACAGTTGGTCATACTGTCTTGGGCATATGAGGGAGGAGCAGGAGAGTGAGTGCGTGACTCAGACACAATGCGCTTCGACATGCCCCTCGAAAGGCTTCCACAATCTTCAGAAAAAATCAATCAATCTATTATGATAATCAATCAATCAGCCACGCTCACGCGGTTAGAGCACTCTCTCGAATAGCGCCCCTGTCTCTGAGAGCCAATGAAAACGTAGAGCTCTCCGCGTCTTGAATAGTGCCCCCTCCCCGGGGCTTGTGATGAAGAGGATGTGCAAGTCTGGTGCTGTTTTGCTCATGTTCTTGTGCAATTACTTTGCCCTGGTGGATTCGGAATCAAAATCGCAATTCTTGTTGCAGTTTCTGTTTAGTGAGGATAGTTTGTACTAAACTTTAGACTCAGTTTTTCTTGTTTTATCTCTCTCTCTCTCTCTCTCTCTTTCTCTCTCTCTCTCTCTCTCTCTCTCTCTCTCTCTCTCTCTCTCTCTTTCTCTCTCTCTCTCTCTCTCTCTCTCTCTCTCTCTCTCTCTCTCCTTCCCCCTCTCTCGGTTGAATAGCACCCTCTCTTAAACAGTGCCCCATCTGTGATTGACAAGGGGCACTCAATCGAGCGAGCAATGTATACACGTAAGTGGACATGGTCCTGAGCAAGGGCTCCCTGGTCCTGAGCAAGGGCTCCCTGGTCCTGAGCAAGGGCTCCCTGGTCCTGAGCAAGGGCTCCTTGGTCCTGAGCAAGGGCTCCCTGGTACTGAGCAAGGGCTCCCTGGTCCTGAGCAAGGGCTCCTTGGTCCTGAGCAAGGGTTCCCTGGGCCTGGGTCTCCTGACACCTGCCGGAATGATAAAGAAGCATATTTTGAACAACGAAGCACACACCGAAACATATACACGTCAATCTTGCTAGAAACGACCCTCGGTCGAGTCGTTATTCGCAAGGTTGAAAGTATATGCATGTAGTCTGAAGATTTATTACGTCGCCATTCACGAGTTGTTCTACCCGGGGTCGTTATACACGAGTTTTTCTACCCGAGCTCGTTATTCACGAGTTGTTCTAACCGAGGTCGTTATTCGCGAGTTGCTCTAACCGAGGTCGTTTTTCACGAGGTTGACTGTACATCATACCAAGAATATTATAACTTAAATATATTCTAAGCCATCGATGCCCCACCATCATTTCAGCGATCATCAAACAGCAGCCGCATGATTGACTATCGAATTTTCTACGAGCAGGCCGAAGTATTTGATGCTAGTGTGGAAGTGACAGTAGTGAAGTGTAGACGTGGCATTGGGCCAGTGCTATTGTTGAGTTGTTTGAGAGAGTTGACGGATATACTGTACTGGTAGGTGAGAATAGAGGACACAACAGGGCATTGGTTATTATACTCTCGATCGTACTAAATACCCTACACAACATGGCTATTGACATGATCTTGTATTACACACACACACAACAGAGGCGAAAGTTATTATGGAAAGTTTGGAAACCCCCTCGATAGGCGAAAGCCTTCGTAGAATCTTCTTTACAATAAGAAATTACAAATTACAAATTATAAATTATAAAGGCTGTGTAGCTGTTAAAACTTTATTAAAGGGGAAGTGCATCGATTTTTCGAGTAGGGTCCAGAAGAAAGACAATTTGATATCGGTTCGAATGGCATATCTCTCGCTTCCATACGATAAGCCAAACTTGCCAAATCGCCAATTGTATGCTCACGTTGCCATAGCGACCAGAGCAGTGATGACGTATGAAAGGCTTAGCTTCTCCACAGAGAAGGTCAATCACTGCAGAAGTTGGTCATTTTCAATTGTCTTATTGTATTCACGATGTGAAAGAAGTGCTGTGTTCAATGCTGTTAGTGCCGTGAACTATTTATCGCCCTTCTCATGCATTTCCCTAGGCTGACTGTGCCTAGGAAATGGTTTCCTCCAGGACAAGATGCTTGGAATTCGCCATCTCTCCTGAGACATTTTCAGCAAACTTTCAAACCTACGACATTATTTCATTCGTCAATCTCCACCACCCGTCGTCTCACCTGGCTTCAGAAGATGTTACGAGAGATAGGAGAGTCGCCAGGAAGCATCACATTCATCTTCAGGAAGTGGAAAGAGCAAACGGCATGGTCCTTGGTTGGGGGAAATGCTGAACGTCTGATTTGTCCCAACCAAGATTTCAGCATTTTGTTCGTCACTATTTTCGCTTGTCTGCTGGTGTCTCCGCACTGCAGCTTTCTCCTGTCGGTGTCACGTTCCAGTGCACAACCGAGGGGACTACTAACAAACAGTTCACTGCACTAACAGCATTGAACACAGCCCTTCTTTCACTTCGTGAATACAATAAATCAATTGAAAATGACCAAATTCTGAAGTGGTCGACCTTCTCTGTGGTGGAGCTAAGCCTTTCGTACGTCATCACTGCGCTGGTCGCTATGGCAACGTGAGCATACAATTGGTGATTTGGCAAGTTTGGCTTATCGTATGGAAGCGAGAGATATGCCATTCGAACCGATATCAAATTGTCTTTCTTCTGGACCATACTCGAAAAATCGATGCACTTCCCCTTGAAGTTTCACGCGTTTCAGCGATCATCAGACAGCAGCATTTTACTATCGAATCCTCTACGAGCAGGCCTAGATATTTGGTGCTACAGTGTGGCAGTTAGTGCGTATGTGTGAAGTGTAGACGAGGTGATGGGACATGTCAGTGCTATTGAGTTTGTGAGAGGTTTAAAAGTCATATCATGTACATGTATACACAAAGGCAGAAGAGAACAGAGACAGCCGGCTAGGTCATTGTTGTAACGCTGCGTTTCATGCTCATAGCAAAGCTAAGGCAAACCTCAGACAACTGTAAAAGTACGCACATCCGTGTTACCACCGGCTGTGCAGTTCATTGTGCTGAGAAACACAACAAGTTTAGGAAGTTCCGCTCGTTCCAGGTCCGTGACCACCATATTCCATTATCGAAGGACAAGTTTCAGATACAGATACTAAGAGTTAATTAAACAGGCCCCATCTGGGTAGTAGGCACCGGCAGATTATGCCGGCATAATTATTGGCATAATTTGGTGGTTGAAAATTTGGAGCATAATTTGGCATCCTTTCGGAGGTAGGAGCATACCTACATGTACATGATTGTACCACAGTTATTAGTATGTAGGCTATCACGACAACTGTGTACAATGTACCTGATCAGTGTGGTGGTCTGCATGGTAAAGGGTTCGGAGGTCACGGAGACACTGTTTGCAATGAAAAGCAGGGTAGAAATCATGGCAATACATTATTGTATGCTCGAACTCGTCTTCTTCAAAATTCGTTCTCACACTGATACAGTACATGTAGCAGAAGAAGATGATGCAAGTAAATCAGCCTTTTTCATCTACATGTATCCTGAGGCGGACGAGATAGTGACGGGTAGTCCGCAAAACTCCGCGTACATGTACATGTACATATACACGTACATGTACATGTACGTGTATATGTACATGTACATGTACATGTACATGCACATAATCATTATGCATGTTTACGTAGTCATGACCTCTGCCTGGATTATAGCAGCCATGACATGACAGTGCAGGCTAGTCGGCTATGGATATTGCTCAAATAAAAATATATTGAGGTATAGTTGATGTTCGGTCATCATGGATGGAAGGAGAGGTGGAGTTGCGGGAGAGATGAGCCGATTATTCGCAGGGTGATGGTGACATCGGTTGGACGAGTATGACGATTACGAAGACAGTTGAACATGATAATATTGTCAAAGGTAACTCAAACTAATCAAGTTGGCGATGAATTATTTTTACGAAAAGAAGTCAACTAATGAATAGAAAACTGAGTAATGTTTTTTTCTTTTCCATGTTGATCTCTAGTATGCATGGGCACATTGGTATGGAGATACTCGTGCAACATTAATGTTGTACTTATGGCCACTTGCAAGTACGAAAAAGCACAATTTTCCGAACTTTGAGACTCCATAAGTACAACAAAGTGAATATGTATCCCCGCGTGCCAAAGCAGAATTATGAGGATTTTGCGAGCATAATGCGAGAATCCATGAAAGCATAATTCCATGATTAAAAAAAAAAAAAAAAAAGTAAATTATCGTATCCGTTCCCGAAGGGAACTCACGACGGCCGCTAACACCCGATAAACCCTAGCGGCAGATGCAGCGCCTAACTAATTCCAGGATTCCGCGAGCATAATCCGCCGGAGCCTACTGGGTAGCCCTTGGTGGACAATGCAGGAAGAAATATTGGCAGAATTCGGTACCTTTTGTGGTATGTTTCATGTGAAGAAGAGGGTGGTGCGATTTCGGCGATACATAGGGAATGGTGTGTCGCTCCCTACATGGGAGCTTGCGCTTTTCCCGTCGACTTGAATTCTCACTTGACTGACTCACGACTGCCATCCAGAGCACACGAGAAGTCCATCGAACCTTCCACTCGGCAAACCTGAAAGAAAGCAGTTCAAATCACCACTCCCTGCTCAATACACAGTGTTTCGGGGATTTCACCCCTCATCAGTTGAGCTTGAGGTGGCTAATGAAATTTCTTCTCCGAGAGCACAGCATTATGTAGCGCTCTCCGAGCCTAAACATCACCAGGGATACCGATTTACTTACAGTGATACTCCGTTTCCAGCGCGACAAACACCTCGCGAACTCCAGACAGCAGCGTGATTCAGCCTAGTGTCGTTCAGGGAAGTGCAGGACAAGCGCTGAGGACCGTTACGTTGGTCATTCACAACGTTCTTGCCTCCAAAGGCCATCCGCACTAGTGTTAGTACCGGTGGTTGGCAAGTCCGGATAACTGCGTGAAGAAGAGGCTGGTGCGACTTCGGCGATACTCAGCGAAACGTGTGTTGCTCCCTACATGGGAGCTCGCGCGGTATGTTCCATGCATTTTGGATAAAGAAATGGAGCAGGTTTCAAGGAAGTGCCTCCCATAAAGGTTTGTATGGTTCTGACAATTTCATTGCTTTTCGAGCAGCATCCACCTAGGCGGCTAGCTCATACCTGAGATCTGGACAGTGACATACCTAGTGACATACCTAGTGACATACCTAGGTATGAAAATTTATACAAATATAGCTGTGACGCATGCGACAAATGCACTTTTGGGTGCCTATTATCATCCTCGATACCGGGACGGTCTCGGCCAAATCGGGATGGTAAGCATGCTGCTAAGGGCGCGTTCGAATTGTCACTCTTTGACTTTTCAAGGAGTTTCGTTTTTCTGAAGAGGTGGCCTTATTGGCCTTTTCAGAAAAACGCAGCTCCTCGAAACTCCTCGAAACTCATCCGATGGGAAGGTGGATGAGTTTCGAAGAGTTTGGAATAGCTACGTCACATAGTACGTAGAGATGGTCGATCTGATCGGACGTCATCATCGCCATGACAATCCCACTGAAAAACCCTAAAATGATAGAAACTTCAATTAATCTCTATATAAAATTTGTTTGAACAGTTGATGAAGACAATTCGAACGCGCTTTCTAGCACGCTTACCATCCCGATGTTTCGAGAGCCGTATTGAAGCTCTGCGTCAGACTAAATATGCAGTCAGTTATTGCGGCACAGGTACGTCAGGCTCTGTATGCTGATCGAGGCCGCCGCGAGGAGATGAGGTCCTGGTATTGCTGGTGTTCCGTGACAATCTGCTCACTCCAAAGGACCGAGATCGTCCCTCGGATAAGTCACTCTACGGTTGAAGTGGCACCGTTCCTTCTGAATAACTCAGAAGGTGGCACCAGCTGCATTCCCGATTTCCGCCAGGCTCGCACCCAGCAGTCAATGTCACTGCTTTTAATTAGTATGTCCTCCTCTGCTCAACTCGCTTCCTGGATGTTCTCAGCCAGCTCCATCTCCAGTCACTGACTTTGATGGCCACACCCTGCACATAGTCGATAGAGTCTTGTCACATCGAGGTACTGACAGTTAGGTCAAGACAATTCCTGGTCAAATGGAAAGGCTAATGAAGATGCCACATGGGAACCTGAGCAGTTCCTGCAGCGACAAACAGTTAACTAGCCTTGCTTACCCTTGTTGTGCTGTGTATCACGCTCTGTCTCCGCGGTGGTGTTGAGCACTGTCAGCACCGTGACTGGGTACATACTCCGCCGTGGTGTTGAGCACTGTCAGCACCGTGACTGGGTACTTATCGCACCCCACGTGAGTGTCTCCATGGTTTGAGCCAATCAGCGGCCTTACTGAGCGTGCAATATTCCCCAGTACACCGCCAGCCAATGTGGATGCACTGCAGTGCGATATTGCACCCCGGCGAGCGAGCGTGCAAATAACCTATATTTCACGGGTGTTTCGCAGTGGCCACTCGTCAAGATGGCGGCAACTCCGAGAGTACAAAAATTTCGACTCTGCCTATGTGCGCGGCGGATGCGAATCTCGCACGTGCATGCAAAATCTAGCCTTCTGCAGAGCTGGGTAGAGCAAGTGTGTAGCCAGTGCAGGAACGACCTTTTCCGAGAGAGAATGTGGCTCTTTTCATCCCAACATTTTACTCGCCACGCTCTCCCTCCCAGCTTATTGGTACGAGTATGTGCTACCGAGTAGAAGTCTCCATCTTCAGAGTAGGCCTGGCAGAATCGCAAGGTTGAAATACTTGCTCACTTGGTTTTTTGGTCCTTTGAGGTGTTGATGTGATTGTTGTGTACAACTCGAAGTGACAAACTTGAGACCCCCGCGCCACAAAAAACTAAGGCGCGCCACAAAGTTTCGTTTGGCTGTTCAATGAAAGGACGTATGGAAGCAGGGATAAAAACTATCGTGGCTCCCGCAAAACTCTTAGTAATGTAATAAACGGGGGTGTGACTTTGGTAATTCCAAGGAGAATGTACGCACGGCCATTCCACAACGAAGACGAAACTACGAGGTCAAAAACACGCCGATTTTCAAACAAACGACGCAGGAAAGAAGACATGGCCGCAGTGTTCCCGTGTGGCCTTCAAAACACCTAATTTTACTTCGATAGCGGCTGGTTCAGGGCAAATTCAGGCCCAATTCGACAGCGTCGTACCGCTCAGATTGGCCCAAAACACGAGGAAATGTACGGTAGATCCAAATGCGTACGCATTTTGCGTACGGGGACGACTGGCCAGAGTTCATGCACTGCAAACACCCGTGATTTGCACGCTCACTTCGAAGCGAGCGTGCAAATATAGGTTATTTGCACGCTCGCTTCGAAGTGAGCGTGCAGATATAGGTTATTTGCTCGCTCACTCGCCGGGGTGCAATATCGCACTGCAGTGCATCCACATACCGTACTCATCTGGTCATTGGCTGGCGGTGTACTGGGGAATATTGCGAGTCGCTCCGCCAAGCAGTCGCTGCTGACTTGCTGCAGCACACCAAATAATAATTGGTCGAGGACGCTGTCGCGGAAGCGAATGTGGACCCGGCTTGCGTCCGCCAAGCCAACTTCACAAGCTCCGTGAGAGTCGAGACAGCAGACGCCCAAGTATTGGAGAAGACTGTCGACAGCCGATTTGAGAAACTGTCCGACGCCGCCATCGACAGCCTCGTTTCTGAGCAGAAAAACAAAAAACACAGAGCAGGCAACTGACAAATGGCTCCGCTTATTCGACGAGTATTGTAAAGACACAGGACGTCGCTGTGACCTGAGTACGGTTACGGCAAGCGACCTAGCTTTAATACATTCTGCGACATGCATGCGTCGAATTCCGTCCGGAGAAAGCTGGAGTGAAGTTCTACTCTGCATCAAGCTTGCTCGGTTTCCGTTCCGCAATACATCGCAAGCTCTGCATCAAGCTTGCTCGGTTCCGTTCCGCAATACATCGCAAGCTAGTCGAGTTGAAGCGGCCCATGAACGTCCACAGTGACCCAGCGTTCAAGGACGCAAACATTGCATTGAAGGCTTTCCTCATGAAGCCAAAGAAAGCGGGAGAAGTCAAACTGAGCGGTGGAGCACAAACACCCCATCAACGACGACGACATGAGCAAGCTGTCCCGCTACTTCCAGGATCTCCCGTGTATAGACAGCAGCTGCTCGAAAGAAGTGTTCCTCTAAAAATGAACGCGACTGGTTGTGCTGTGTTGTATGACTGTGAAATGATAGCAGGGTTGCATGCAGCATGCTAGGGTTGCACCAGACTGTCAGTCTGTGTCAAGTGTGTGGTGACAGACTGTGTGGTGGCAGGGGTGCGATAAATGTATTACTGCACTCGGACGCGTGCAATACCGGCGTCGATATCTGCACTTACGGCTTCGCCGTTCGTGCAGATATCGGCCGGTATTGCACTGGTCCTTGTGCAGTAATACATACATACTCCGCCGTGGTGTTGAGCACTGTCAGCACCGTGACTGGGTACATACTCCGCCGTGGTGTTGAGCACTGTCAGCACCGTGACTGGGTACATACTCCGCCGTGGTGTTGAGCACTGTCAGCACCGTGACTGGGTACATACTCCGCCGTGGTGTTGAGCACTGTCAGCACCGTGACTGGGTGCATACTCCGCCGTGGTGTTGAGCACTGTCAGCACCGTGACTGGGTACATACTCCGCCGTGGTGTTGAGCACTGTCAGCACCGTGACTGGGTACATACTCCGCCGTGGTGTTGAGCACTGTCAGCACCGTGACTGGGTACATACTCCGCCGTGGTGTTGAGCACTCTCAGCACCGTGACTGGGTACATACTCCGCCGTGGTGTTGAGCACTGTCAGCACCGTGACTGGGTACATACTCCGCCGTGGTGTTGAGCACTGTCAGCACCGTGACTGGGTACATACTCCGCAGTGTAACTGACTTCACATAGAAAGTCACTTTAATAGCATTTATTTTAGTACTTTCCTAATATCATGCATAGAGTCACTAGACGGGCAATACATAGTGTCCACTTTAGAAGTCCCTAGAGGTGAGGTTATGTCGGTATAAGCAATCTCAACAGTGTCTTACAGACTGTGTTCGTAACCATTTAGTGGGCAGGTTCCCTTGGACCTGTAGTTGCACATTTTGACCTCCTGCTGCAGTTGGTTGGCTTGGGGGAGGGGGTATATATCGGCGTCCGGGGCAGTAGGGGATTGGCTTCGATGGTGGTGTTAGCTGGTGCACCGTGACGTTGTGTGGTATGTTTCTGTGCGTCCTTGAATCCTGGTTTGACTGTATTGTTCAATGGTCTTGTCAGTATCGTCTTCGTCATACATCCGCCAACTTCCTTCACAGCTGAGACTTTCAGCTCGTGCTTGCCTTGGTTGAGCTCACCTTCCCCTCCGTATGTTACTTCTATAGCTTAGAACCTTCCAAGTTGGAAGGCTGTTGGAGTGCGCATCCAAGACGTGCTAGAGCTGATTGGAAGTTAGTTGTAGAACGTCAGTACCGTTGGTCAGTGTCGAGCAATTTAATCGCATATTAAAGCTGATTACCAAGTACATGTACACGAAAACCGGGTTGTGTTTGTGGACATTATATTTTGTACTAAATTATAGCCTGCCTTGCAGTTCATTGGTCCATTTTTTTCTTCCTAAAAACAGTTACTGTATGTTCATGATGCAGACTGCAAGCATAGAGCTGGAGGTGAAAACACACTAACGTGGTCATTATCATTAATTTTACATGTACATGTAGCTATGTCATGGCCTACACTAGTAGTAGTGGTAGACGCATGCCACGGCGAATAATAGTTAGTGGAAGTAACATTTGTTGGTGAAGCACAGCCACAGGAGACAAAATGCGCTTCATTCAAACACTCAGAGTCAGATCGCCTATCCACGGCCAAAGCAGACAGCCGTCTCGTCTCGGCCGGGAAGGCGGGTACGCTCCACACGTGACACCATGTACATCACTGCAGAGTGCAGTACTGTACTGCTATGTAGACAACCACTTGGGAAGCACAGTCACCATGGTCACTGAGTCAGTAGAGTAGGCATGCACATGATGTAGACAACCACTTGGGAAGCACAGTCAGGAGAGTAGGCATGCACATGGTAGGGCGGTGCGCAGTTACCATGGTTACTGCCAGGACTGGATCCGAGTCACCAAGGGCAAGACCGAGTCCAGGATCCGAGAGCGGAGATCGAGGCAGCGAAGTAACGACAGCTCACCGGCCCCCAGAACGGACAACAATACAGTCATGTAGACAGACTGCATACATATACACATGTAGTACAGTGACCATGGTGACAGTAGTCATTGGTAGTGGCAGTGCCTGCCAGCACTACGGCAGCAGTGCCAGGACTGAGACCATTGATGACGACATGGTAGATCTACCCAAAATCTACACGTAAAACCCTGCATGCACGGAAGCAGCAGAGGGACACCGGTCTACGTCTACCAGTGGTCTACCAGGTCTACCTGGTCTACCAAGGCCAAGGCCCAAGGCCAAGGCCCAAGGCCAAAAGGCTCAACCGGACCAAACTATGTTACAGTACTACAGTGTTGGCAACTGAAATCCGATCCCCCTAGCGTCTCGTACGAATCGCTAACGCGGCTAGCGCACCGCTAGGGCCAGCAGGGGTTCGGATTTCAGTTGCCAACACTGTACAGAAGTCCAAGTACAAGCCGTAAAGGTCTGTGACCAAACATTAGAATCATCATCAAGAGGCAAGACATCGTCTGAAAAGTCATTATTCAGGAAATGACTCAAGACAAACAGAGAGGTAGTCGCACTTAGTCTTTGCGCCATAGATCTATTCTAACGGCGATTCCGTGTTCAGCCTAAACAGAAGTCTTCCCTGGCCCGCAAACTATTTTGAGTTTGCTGGGCTAGGGGCTTTGCGACTGTCGTGTGCTCGCTGCCTTTCTCTAGTCACTCGATTGACCTCAGTGAAATGGAGGAGAACAAAGGAAATATTGCTCCGAGTCGGACATCCAGCCATGGGCTATCTCCCGACGAAGAACCACGGTCGTGTTCCTCTTCCCAGGCTTATCATTCCCCTGCCTCGGTGGATTGCCAAGCTGATGATCCTGCATCGTCGTGCTCATCGACGCCGCGGACAAGCGCAACGCCGGTATCGTTACCCGATGGTGTGAAGAGGTTAGCTGAGATGCTGAAGAAGCGCTACGTAAGTGCTAAAGTACAGATTGGCAAGGGTATGTGTGTAAAACCGAATAGGCGAGCGCTGGATAAGATCTTTGTCAATGTGGTTGTGATACCGCGCGAAGAACTGGCTTCGCTGAACGAACAAACTTTCTTCGGTTCGCAAAGCGATGTGCAGAAGTTGAGCCATGTGTTCTCGCGAGTCGCGGACAAAGTGCAGCACGTGCAACTGGCCAATATGTTTGACTTTGACGGGGAAGAACTTGATGAAGACGAATCAGTTCGTGTATTGGCTATTGCATGTGCTGGCGCTGGCAAGACGACCATATTCTTGTTGAAAGGTCCTATGGACTGGGCAAGGGGTCTGATCTGGCATGAGTTTGACATTGTGGGTGCATTGGCGCTGCGTGAACCCAGTGTTCGACACGCAAGTGATATAGTTGAGCTGTTACGCTTGAGGCAGCTTGGCATTGTCGATCCAAAGGAGCAAAATGAAATTGCATCCTACATCCATGCCAACCCGCGGCGTCTTTGTCTCGTATTCGATGGCTTAGATGAAACGGTTCTTGACGACTGTAGTGATTTTGTGCGTGGCATTATTTGCGGCAAGGAATTGAAAGGTGTTCGCTTGATTCTTACATCACGCCATTCGAAAGAAGTCATAGAACTTGCACTCTCATGCCCATTTGACCGTCGCGTAGAAGTGCTGGGATTCACCAAGGACAATGTGCACGAATACGTAAACAATGTCCTCCCGTGCGAAGCGGCCAGCAAATTGCTTGAACGCGTCAATTCTGATCCGAGTTTAGCGGCCATTATGCAAACGCCTTTCTTCACGGAGTCGACCTGCGACGTTTTCCGTATTTGTGGCTCTGTTCCTTCGTCACTGTTCGGCATCTTCACGTCTTTGATCCTGAGTATCGTTCGACAGAACACTGAGAGAGCGTATCCAGACTGGCCGTCCGTTCCTCGTATCTTGAAGGAAAGGATCCTGGAGTTGGGTCATTTTGCATTTCTGATGCTAGTTGAAAAGAAGGTGGTGTTCAGCGACCGTGACCTTGATGAACAGCAGGTGTCGAAGGAAAGTCGCTCACTTGGTCTTCTTGTAGCGTGCGAGTCACTGTCGTATCCATGCGTTGGTCAATGGCAGTTCAGCCATCTTTCGGTTCAAGAATGCCTTGCTTCCCAGTACATTGCAGCCACTGTTCCCGATGCGAGCGACATAACATTTCTCGTGAGGCAGGTTGGAGCTTTGACTGGTCACTTGAGCACCTTTTGGTGTCTGCTTGCATCACAACTGGTTGCAGACGCGAAGGAAGCCTTAATTGCAGCGATCCTCACTCAGCCTGTTTCGGACGAGCAGGATATTCGCAAGCTAAAGGCATGTGAAAGTGTGACTCGTTTCCTTCGCTCTTCCGAGGACGATCTTCTGCTGGTGACAGAGGTTCTGTGCGAGCATCTTGACGATTCAGCCGTCCAGAGTCTGGCTTCTTGCCTTCTCACTGATCTACTAGCGGACGGTGTGAGTGTTTCTCAGGCTATCGAAGAAGTTCTTCCTCATTCTTTCGCTTCGTCATTGCAGGACTACGTTCGCGCTCTTCTGCAGCTGTGGCGGCGCAAAGTACCCAGCGCTAGCATCAGAATACTATCTACCGCCTTGAAACCTATCAATCCCTATGCATCAACCCGCCTTCTTGAGTATTTCCATTCCAGACCATCCACATCCCTTGACTCCGACCAATTGGCCTTGCACTCGCAAGAAGAGAACTCAGTCATGACTACTTTGCTATCGGATTCAGTTTCGATTGTACACGAAGCTTTCACACCTGTTCGCCGTCAACTTCTGTTACTTGCTTGTCGTGTGTATGCGCAGCCTGGAACGGATAAAGGTGACGTGGCAAATGCTACACATTCACCCTCGCCTGCTCTAGAGGCAGCCTTCTCACACTATGGCTGCAACTTTGACAATGTTTGCCTTTCTTCGGCGGATTGCTACCTTCTATCATCCGTGATTTCAGACCATCACAAGTCTATCGGCACTATCTCCCTTCGCGCCTGCCAGCTAGATCATCGTGCATTTGAGTTACTGTCACCGGGACTTGTTCAGTGTCATGGATTATCGGTAGTCAGCCTTTCAAGCAATGCACTAACAAACAATCTAGTGGCACTCATCTGTAACGTGATCCGCGCAAACCATTCAACTTTGGACATACTGAACATAGATGATCTGCAGTTGTCCTCATCTGGATATGCACAGCTGGTACCGGCGATAGTTAGTTGTCACCGTATCAGCCAGCTGACCATTGGTCACTTTCAGTGCCAGGAAATCACCACAAATATTCTCATATGCCTGGTCATCCTGGCGTACTGCAAGCTGCTGAATTTCCCCTTTCTGGACTTTCGTATCAGCGATGAAGGGCTGTCCATGCTGTACCCCCTCTTGGTATCACGGCCACGGGTATCACTGCGATTTCAGTGTGCAGGGCTATCATCATCGGGTGCATCAGTGATCAGGCGTGTTATCACAGTGAACCATGGACACCTTCCCGGGTTAGTTCTGAGTGGTCTGTCCGACATGCTCCTATTCACTCTGGCACCAAGCATAGTGTTGTGTAAAGCATTGAAAGTGCTGGCAGTGTATGATGGCACTCTCACTTCCGAGTCGCTTCCTGTGCTTACTAGTATTCTACTATCATGCCCTCTTCTCCGTACTCTTAATGTCGGTGACAGTACTGTATTCCGTCTTGAGAACGATGACGATGAGGGGAGTATGCAATTTGTCAGAGCTGTACGCAGGAGTGAGAAGTTGAGCACACTTATAATGCCCCGTCGAGAGTTGGTGAATGATCGCCTGGCCTGGCTGCTTGCTAGTGTGGCTGCAGAAGTCGAGCGTGACCTGCGGATTTTGTACAAATGACTGTGTAGGATGCTTGATACCATACCAGCCCTACCCTACAGTCTGGTGATGTGGAATGTAGACCATACCAGCCCTACCCTACAGTCTGGTGGTGTGGAATGTCACTGAGGCTGTAGGAGCACACAGACTGCACAGTATGTATATACATGTACATACTATACACTGAATGTACTGCATACACGTACATAGTACAGTATAGATAACACATGTTAGTCATCTCTCAGCATGTAGTATTGTCTGCAGTACAGTCTTGTACGGCAACTTGTCCACCATATCTCCTTTGCCCAGGTGGCCTGCACCCCGTATGACACATTTTGTTTCTCTCTCTCTCTCTCTCTCTCTCTCTCTCTCTCTCTCTCTCTTGCTCCCTGCCTCTCTATCTGCCCATCACCCATGTAGAATTTCGTTTCTCTGTCACCCCTAGCCATTTCCCAAGTACCGGTATTACTTATCTTCCCAAACCAACCTCGTCCGTCTCTTGTTGTCAGTGTGTAACTATGGCAGTCCCAAATTTTCAACAGTAGACACGGAGTGTATTGAACACATACATGTAGAGGTGTTTGCACGCGTATGAGAAGCTCAGAAACTATCTACACTACCAACACACTGAACACCATACTTGGTTGAGTGCGCTTTTTCTTGCTTTTTTTTTTTAATTTCCTGCCGATGGCGGACCAATAGGCTTGTAGTGGTTGATTTTTAACTTGAGAATTTAATACATGTCATGACGAACCGTTTTCCTTCCCTCAGAACTGGTGATTATATTTACGAGACGGTTTTGATTGTCCTCTCATCTCCTGTGTACATCAGCCATGCATGGGAATGGACGGTATTACCTGGTGATATAAGTATGTTGAGTGTTAGTCGGTACAATAGGCTGACTAGAGTACTGGACAACCAAGCCTAGTCTGCTATGTGTATGTGCGTTGGGAGGGGAGGGTGCATGTGTGTGTGTGTGTGTGGGGGGGGGGGGGGGCTGCATGGGTGTATGTATGTGTGTGGGGTGCGGGGGGGCAGTGAATCAAAAATAGGGATTCACTGGCCAGAAAAAGCCACTTCAATTAGCTCAGTGGTGGATTCGCTGGCGCTGAACTTTACCGCGCTGTACTTTACCGCGCTTAATTGCTGGCGCTGTACTTTACCGCGCTGAGTCGCTGACGCTGTACTTTACCGCGCTGTACTTTACCGCGTTGTACATTACCGCGCTGAGTCCTTGGCGCTGTGCTTTACGGCGCTGTACTTTACCGTGCTGAGTCGCTGGCGCCGTACTTAACGGCGCTGCACTTTACCGCGCTGAGTCGCTGGCGCTGTACTTTACTGTGCTGTACTTTGCCGCGCTGAGTCGCTGGCGCCGTACTTTACCGCGCTGAGTCGCTGGCGCTGTACTTTACCGCGCTGAGTCGCTGGCCCTGTGCTTTACGGCGCTGTACTTTACCGTGCTGAGTCGCTGGCGCCGTACTTTACGGCGCTGCACTTTACCGCGCTGAGTCGCTGGCGCTGTACTTTACTGTGCTGTACTTTGCCGCGCTGAGTCGCTGGCGCTGTACTTTACCGCACTGTACTTTACTGCGCTGAGTCCCTGGCGCTGTACTTTACCGCGCTGAGTCGTTGGCGCTGTACTTTACCGCGCTGAGTCGCTGGCGCTGTGCTTTACCGCGCTGTACTTTACCGTGCTGAGTCGCTGGCGCCGTACTTCACGGCGCTGCACTTTACCGCGCTGAGTCGCTGGCGCTGTACTTTACCGTGCTGTACTTTACCGCGCTGAGTCGCTGGCGCTGTACTTTACCGCGCTGTGCTTTACCACGCTGTACTTTACCGTGCTGAGTCGCTGGCGCCATACTTCACGGCGCTGCACTTTACCGCGCTGAGTCGCTGGCTCTGTACTTTACCGTGCTGCACTTTATCACTCTGAGTCGCTGGCGCTGTGCTTTACCGCGCTGTACTTTACCGTGCTGAGTCGCTGGCGCCGTACTTCACGGCGCTGCACTTTACCGCGCTGAGTCGCTGGCTCTGTACTTTACCGTGCTGCACTTTATCACTCTGAGTCGCTGGCGCTGTACTTTACCGCGCTGTACTTCACCGCGCTGTACTTTACCGCGCTGGACTGTACCGCGCTGAGTCGCTGGAGCCATAGTTTAGGGCAATGTTATTTACCGCGCTGAGTCGTTGGCGCTTTACTTTGCCGCGCTGTACTTTACCGCGCTGAGTCCGTTGCTCTGTACTTACCGCGCTGAGTTGCTGGCGGTGAACTTTATCGCGCTGAGTCACTGGCGCTGTACTTTACCGTGCTGTACTTTACCGTGCTGAGTCAATGGCGCCGTACTTCACGGCGCTGCACTTTACCGCGCTGAGTCGCTGGTGTTGTTCTTTACCGCGCTGTACTTAATCGCGCTGAGTCGCTGGCTCTGTACTTTACCGCGCTGTACTTTACCGTGCTGAGTCGCTGGCGCTGTACTTTACCGCGCTGAGTCGCAGGCGCTGTGCTTTACCACGCTGTACTTTACCGTGCTGAGTCGCTGGCGCCGTACTTCACGGCGCTGCACTTCACCGCGCTGAGTCGCTGGCGCTGTACTTTACCGTGCTGTACTTTACCGCGCTGAGTCGCTGGCGCTGTACTTTACCGCGCTGAGTCGCTGGCGCTGTGCTTTACCACGCTGTACTTTACCGTGCTGAGTCGCTGGCGCCATACTTCACGGCGCTGGACTTTACCGCGCTGAGTCGCTGGCTCTGTACTTTACCGTGCTGCACTTTATCACTCTGAGTCGCTGGCGCTGTGCTTTACCGCGCTGTACTTTACCGTGCTGAGTCGCTGGCGCCGTACTTCACGGCGCTGCACTTTACCGCGCTGAGTCGCTGGCTCTGTACTTTACCGTGCTGCACTTTATCACTCTGAGTCGCTGGCGCTGTACTTTGCCGCGCTATACTTTACCGCGCTGTACTTTACCGCACTGTACTGTACCGCGCTGAGGCGCTGGAGCCGTAGTTTAGGGCAATGTAATTCACCGCGCTGAGTCGTTGGCGCTTTACTTTGCCGCGCTGTACTTTACCGCGCTGAGTCCGTTGCTCTGTACTTACAGCGCTGAGTTGCTGGCGGTGAACTTTATCGCGCTGAGTCACTGGCGCTGTACTTTACCGTGCTGTACTTTACCGTGCTGAGTCGCTGGCGCCGTACTTCACGGCGCTGCACTTTACCGCGCTGAGTCGCTGGTGTTGTTCTTTACCTCGCTGTACTTAATCGCGCTGAGTCGCTGGCTCTGTACTTTACCGCGCTGTACTTTACCGCGCTGAGTCGCTGGCGCTGTACTTTACCGCGCTGAGTCGCTGGCGCTGTGCTTTACCACGCTGTACTTTACCGTGCTGAGTCGCTGGCGCCGTACTTCACGGCGCTGCACTTTACCGCGCTGAGTCGCTGGCTTTGTACTTTACCGTGCTGCACTTTATCACTCTGAGTCGCTGGCGCTGTACTTTACCACGCTGTACTTTACCGCGCTTTACTTTTCCGCGCTGTACTTTACCGCGCTGTACTGTACCGCGCTGAGTC
Source organism: Sycon ciliatum (assembly GCF_964019385.1). Taxonomy (NCBI): domain Eukaryota; kingdom Metazoa; phylum Porifera; class Calcarea; order Leucosolenida; family Sycettidae; genus Sycon; species Sycon ciliatum. The sequence goes on from NC_088653.1 coordinate 11,853,196, forward strand.
GCTGGCGCCGTAGTTTAGGGCAATGTAATTTACCGCGCTGAGTCGTTGGCGCTTTACTTTGCCGAGCTGTACTTTACCGCGCTGAGTCCTTTGCTCTGTACTTACCGCGCTGAGTTGCTGGCGGTGAACTTTATCGCGCTGAGTCACTGGCGCTGTACTTTACCGTGCTGTACTTTACCGTGCTGAGTCGCTGGCGCCGTACTTCACGGCGCTGCACTTTACCGCGCTGAGTCGCTGGTGTTGTTCTTTACCGCGCTGTACCTAATCGCGCTGAGTCGCTGGCTCTGTACTTTACCGCGCTGTACTTTACCGCGCTGAGTCGCTGGCGCTGTACTTTACCGCGCTGAGTCGCTGGCGCTGTGCTTTACCACGCTGTACTTTACCGTGCTGAGTCGCTGGCGCCGTACTTCACGGCGCTGCACTTTACCGCGCTGAGTCGCTGGGGCTGTACTTTACCGTGCTGTACTTTACCGCGCTGAGTCGCTGGCGCTGTACTTTACCGCGCTGAGTCGCTGGCGCTGTGCTTTACCACGCTGTACTTTACCGTGCTGAGTCGCTGGCGCCATACTTCACGGCGCTGCACTTTACCGCGCTGAGTCGCTGGCTCTGTACTTTACCGTGCTGCACTTTATCACTCTGAGTCGCTGGCGCTGTGCTTTACCGCGCTGTACTTTACCGTGCTGAGTCGCTGGCGCCGTACTTCACGGCGCTGCACTTTACCGCGCTGAGTCGCTGGCTCTGTACTTTACCGTGCTGCACTTTATCACTCTGAGTTGCTGGCGCTGTACTTTACCGCGCTGTACTTTACCGCGCTGTACTTTACCGCACTGTACTGTACCCCGCTGAGTCGCTGGAGCCGTAGTTTAGGGCAATGTAATTCACCGCGCTGAGTCGTTGGCGCTTTACTTTGCCGCGCTGTACTTTACCGCGCTGAGTCCGTTGCTCTGTACTTACCGCGCTGAGTTGCTGGCGGTGAACTTTATCGCGCTGAGTCACTGGCGCTGTACTTTACCGTGCTGTACTTTACCGTGCTGAGTCAATGGCGCCGTACTTCACGGCGCTGCACTTTACCGCGCTGAGTCGCTGGTGTTGTTCTTTACCTCGCTGTACTTAATCGCGCTGAGTCGCTGGCTCTGTACTTTACCGCGCTGTACTTTACCGCGCTGAGTCGCTGGCGCTGTACTTTACCGCGCTGAGTCGCTGGCGCTGTGCTTTACCACGCTGTACTTTACCATGCTGAGTCGCTGGCGCCGTACTTCACGGCGCTGCACTTTACCGCGCTGAGTCGCTGGCTCTGTACTTTACCGTGCTGCACTTTATCACTCTGAGTCGCTGGCGCTGTACTTTACCACGCTGTACTTTACCGCGCTTTACTTTACCGCGCTATACTTTACCGCGCTGTACTGTACCGCGCTGAGTCGCTGGCGCCGTAGTTTAGGGCACTGTAATTTACCGCGCTGAGTCGTTGGCGCTTTACTTTGCCGCGCTGTACTTTACCGCGCTGAGTCCGTTGCTCTGTACTTACCGCGCTGAGTTGCTGGCGGTGAACTTTATCGCGCTGAGTCACTGGCGCTGTACTTTATCGCGCTGTACTTTACCGCGCTGAGTCGCTGGCGCCGTCCTTTACGGCGCTGCACTTTACCGCGCTGAGTCGCTGGCGCTGTACTTTACTGTGCTGTACTTTACCGCGCTGAGTCCCTGGCGCTGTACTTTACGCGCTGAGTCGCTGGCGCTGTGCTTTACCGCGCTGTACTCTGCCGCGCTGAGTCGCTGGCGCCGTACTTTACCGCGCTGCACTCTACCGCGCTGTACTTCACCGCGCTGTACTTTTTACCGCGCTGAGTCGCTGGCGCCGTACTTTAGGGCGCTGTTCTTTACCACGCTGAGTCGTTGCGCTGTACTTTACTGCGCTGAGTTGCTGGCGCTGTACTTCACCGCGCTGATAGTCGCACCGCTGAAGAAGCTGGCGCTGAAGTGCTGGCGCTGATATGTATCGCGCTGAAACGGCGGCGCTGAAATGGCAAGACCCCTGGCAATGGTCCAGGTGGTCTGGTCATGGTCGGACTAACCTTTTGAACATGAATACGTCGTGATTACTGCTAAGGAGACCGTGTGTGCCCGCCATGTCAAACACGAAATAGGATAGGTCCGGACCAATCAAAAACTACTTTCCCTGACATGGGCGCGTACGTGTGTGTATGGGGGAGGGGGGATTGCGGTGTTAGAGTGTATTTGTGTGTGTGGATGGGGGGGGGGGGGGGGTTGCGGTGTTAGAGTGTATTTGTGTGTGTGGATGGGGGGGGGGGGGGAGGGGATGCGGTGCGTGAGTGTATTTGTGTGTGTGAAGGGGGGGGGGGGGGGGGGATTGCGGTGCATGAGTGTATTTGTGTGGGTGAAGGGGGGGGGGGGGGAATTGCGGTGCGTGAGTGTATTTGTTTGGGTGTGGATGGGGGGGGGAGGAATTGCGGTGGGTGATTGTATTTATGTGTGTGTGTGTGGGGGGGGGGGGGGGATTGCGGTGCGTGATTGTATTTGTGTGTGTGTGGGGGGGGGGGGTACATAGGTCTACAGTTAAACATGTCAAGGCGACCACTCGGATAAGACGACCACCTACCCTAGCCGACCACTGCTACCAGGACCAAGGGATGCTATTTCCAGTCAATTAGCCCTGGATAAGGCGATCACCTGGTAACAGAGACCACGTTGAAGGTCCCTTGAGCGGTCGCCTTAGACAAGTTTCACTGTACTTGTACAATGTGTGTGTGTGTGTGGGGGGGGGGGGAGTGCATGGGTGTACATGTGTATGTGGGTGGGGGGGGGGGGGGGGGAGTGCATGGGTGTACATGTGTATGTGTGTGGGGGGGGGGGGAGTGCATGGGTCTACATGTATTACCCTTTTATCTCTAATATAAGCACAGTCTCCAATAATAGAACACCTTGGGGCGGCATTCAAAAAATAAAGTGCTCAGTGTCCATTATATCACACTGTGTAAATTCATTATCTGTACCGTCGAAAAAAACCCTGAAATGTGCGTGTCTGACATGAATTTGGCATGGCAACAGGCCTCTGAAATGAGGTTGAAATAATAATGGAACAGTCTCCAATAAAGGAACGTCTCCATTAATAGCACAGGGCGGAGGTACATAGAAAAAATGAAGGACCGTGCTTATATTAGAGATAATACGGTATGTGTGTGTGGTGGGGGGGGGGGGGGGGTGCACGGTTCTACATGTACATTATACTGTGTGTCTGGGGGGGGGGGGGGGGGTGCACGGTTCTACATGTATAGGGCTTGAAAGTGATGACGTCAAAACGGCCAGGGAGTAGTAAGTTGACATCAGATTTCTATTTTTGGATCCACTAAGGTGTGACTTTGCTATTGCCTATGTATGTGGGTGCATAGCAACCCACTCATGTCGCATGCAGGTGTGACTTTTATTTCGCCACCAGTTGTAACCCCGCCCCCAGTAGCCAAATCAGTCAGTTTCACTGGCTACATCACCATGCTGTGGGTAAGACCGCTTCAAATGTGCTTGGATCCATACAAAAACTGGATCCAAGTGGATTCAGTTTTTGAATTAATTATTTTTGAAATTGTTGCTATGCTGTGACGTAGCACTTTCAAGCCCTATTATGTGTGTGTGTGTGGGGGGGGGGGGGGTGGGTGCACGGTTCTACATGTATTATCAAGAGTACATAACCCCCTTGGGTGGGTTATGTACTCTTGATATTATGTGTGTGTGGTGAGGGGGGGGGGGGTGCACGGTTCTACATGACTGTATTATCAAGAGTACATAACCCCCTTGGGTGGGTTATGTACTCTTGATATTATGTGTGTGTGGTGAGGGGGGGGGGGGGGGTGCACGGTTCTACATGTATTATCAAGAGTACATAACCCCCTTGGGTGGGTTATGTACTCTTGATATTATGTGTGTGTGGTGAGGGGGGGGGGGGGGGGTGCACGGTTCTACATGTATTATCAAGAGTACATAACCCCCTTGGGTGGGTTATGTACTCTTGATATTATGTGTGTGTGGTGAGGGGGGGGGGGGGGGGGTGCACGGTTCTACATGTACATTATACTGTGTGTGTGGGGGGGGGGGGGTGGGGGTGCACGGTTCTACATGTATTATGTGTGTGGTGGTGGGGGGGGGGGGGGGAGAGGGTGCACGGTTCTACATGTATTATCAAGAGTACATAACCCCCTTGGGTGGGTTATGTACTCTTGATATTATGTGTGTGTGGTGAGGGGGGGGGGGGGGGTGCACGGTTCTACATGTATTATCAAGAGTACATAACCCCCTTGGGTGGGTTATGTACTCTTGATATTATGTGTGTGTGGTGAGGGGGGGGGGGGGGGTGCACGGTTCTACATGTACATTATACTGTGTGTGTGTGTGGGGGGGGGGGGGGGGGGGGTGCACGGTTCTACATGTACATTATACTGTGTGTGTGGGGGGGGGGGGGTGCACGGTTCTACATGTATTATGTGTGTGGTGGTGGGGGGGGGGGGGGGGGGAGAGGGTGCACGGTTCTACATGGATACTGTGTTATCTAAATCAATACTAGTTCAAAACTAGTATTAAATAAACCTTGTTATGTCATGTCATGTAGTTCAGCACCCATATGGTTCAGATGGTCCCAACGGACCTGGGCTCTGCCAACCGTGGATGGTTGTAGTAAGGTCACTGTTTCCGAACACAGTGTCCTCCACCTTGTTTCATGCCGTCAATCTAACAACATAATTATGTGTGTGGGGGGGGGGGAGGGGGGGGGTGCATGGGTCTATGTTTGCGCGTGGGTGGGGGAGTGCATGCGTCTATTATGTGTGTGTCGGGTGGGGGGAGGGGGGGGGGGGGAGTGCATGGGTCTATGTGGGAGGGGGAGTGCATGGGTGTACATGTATAACATGTACATGTACATGTGTAGCGTATAGCGTATATTGTATTCCCGTACGTTAGCATATCCCCGTACGTTTAACTGTATCCCCATACGTTAGCGTATCCCCGTACACTAGCGTACGGAGTCTGCCTTTGCATAAAAGCTGCTGCTCACGATTCTTTTATTGCCAGTTAGTTAATTTAGTAGCCAGTCAGTTGATTTAATAGCCAGTCAGTTAATTTAGTAGGCAATCAGTTAATTTAGTTGCCAATCAGTTAATTTCGTTGCCAGTACATTTCAATTGCCAATTACAGTGTGTTCACTGAGACCCGTGTGCATTTGCCTCCGAGAGAGACTGCGGCCCGCTACACATGTACATGTATGTGTGTGTGTGTGGGGGGGGGGGGTCATGGGTATTATGTATGTGTGTCTGTCGGGGGGGGGGGGGGGTGCATGGGTCTATGTGGGTGGGGGAGTGCATGGGTCTATTACATGTACAGGCTGTATGTGTGTGTGTGTGTGGGGGGGGGTCAGGGTATTATGTATCTGTGTGGGGGGGGGGGGGAGGGGGGTGCATTGGTCGTGTGTGTGTGTGGGGGGGGGTCATGGGTATTATGTGTGTGTGTGGGGGGGGGGGGGGGTACATTGGTCTATATACGTGTGTGTGTGTGTGTGTGTTTGTGGGAGCCTGGGAGGGGGGGAGTGCATAGGCATAGAGTAAAACCTGTGTAAGACGACCGGTCAAGGGGGGGGGGGGCAGCATGGGTCTATTATGTGTGTGTGTGGGGGGGGGGGGTTATGGGTATTATGTGTGTGTGTGGGGGGGGGGGGGGTGGTGCTTTGGTCGATATGTGTGTGTGTGTCGGGGGAGAGGGGGGGGGGGGTACATTGGTCTATATACATGTACATGTACATGTACGTGTGTGGGGGGGGGGGGGGAGTGCATAGGCAAACAGTGGACCCTGTGTAAGACGACCGCTCAATAGACCTTCAAAACGTGGTGTTTGTTACTAGGGATAGCTTTATCCAGGGTCAATTGACTGTAAGTAGCATCCCTTGGTCATGGTTGCAGTGGTCTTCTAGGACAGGTGGTCGCCTTAACCGAGTGGTCGCCTTGACAAGTTTTACTGTATGTGTGTTTCTGTGTGTGAGTGTGGCGGGGGTTAGGCTTAGGGGGTGCACACTGCACAGTCATGTGCATGACGAACCATATCTTGTACTCAGGGTAGCATGTAAAACCATATCTTGTACTCAGGGTAGCATGTAAAACCATATCTTGTACTCAGGGTAGCATGTAAAACCATATCTTGTACTCAGGGTAGCATGTAAAACCATGCGAATACTTGTACAGTAAAACCTGTCAAGGCGACCACTTGGATCCTGTCTTAGAAGACCACTGCAATCAGGACAAAGACATGCTATTTCCAGTAGATTAAACCTGGATAAGGCGACCACCTGGTGACAGAGACCACGTTTTGAAGGTCCCTTGAGCGGTCGTGTTAGACAGGTTTCACTGTACTTGTCATAGGCAACATACCAGTCATGAAGTATGGGCATTGGTGTGAGTGCATTCTGCTACAACGAACTTCCGCTATAAAGAACGAATTCTTCTGCACAATGGTGTTCGGTATATCAGGAGCCGAGTGGCAGGTGCTTTGTCAGTTTGTGTGACATTGCACACGTACTGTAGCGAGATTATGCAAAACGACCGATTGAGACGATAGATTTCTGTTTACTTAATACTGACTTCACAGAACAACAAGACCAAGCAAGACTAGTTTATATCTACTCAAGAAATCCATGATTTATTCAAAGTCACATATCAGTGAATAATGGCAAGGGTAGCGACAAACAGTTAACTGGCCTTGCTTGCCTTTGCTGTGCTGTGTATCACGCTCTGTCTCCGCCGTGGTGTTGAGCACTGTCAGCACCGTGACTGGGTACATACTCCGCCGTGGTGTTGAGCACTGTCAGCACCGTGACTGGGTACATACTCCGCCGTGGTGTTGAGCACTGTCAGCACCGTGACTGGGTACATACTCCGCCGTGGTGCTGAGCACTGTCAGCACCGTGACTGGGTACATACTCCGCCGTGGTGTTGAGCACTGTCAGCACCGTGACTGGGTGCATACTCCGCCGTGGTGTTGAGCACTGTCAGCACCGTGACTGGGTACATACTCCGCCGTGGTGTTGAGCACTGTCAGCACCGTGACTGGGTACATACTCCGCCGTGGTGTTGAGCACTGTCAGCATCGTGACTGGGTACATACTCCGCCGTGGTGTTGAGCACTGTCAGCACCGTGACTGGGTACATACTCCGCCGTGGTGTTGAGCACTGTCAGCACCGTGACTGGGTACATACTCCGCCGTGGTGTTGAGCACTGTCAGCACCGTGACTGGGTACATACTCCGCCGTGGTGTTGAGCACTGTCAGCACCGTGACTGGGTACATACTCCGCCGTGGTGTTGAGCACTGTCAGCACCGTGACTGGGTACATACTCCGCAGTGTAACTGACTTCACATAGAAAGTCACTTTAATAGCATTAATTTTAGTACTTTCCTAATATCATGCATAGAGCCACTAGACGGGCAATTCGTAGTGTCCACTTTAGATATCCCGAGAGGTGAGGTTATGTCGGTATAAGCAATCTCCACAGTGTCTTACAGACTGTATTCGTAACCATTTTAGTGGGCAGGTTCCCTTGGACCTGTAGTTGCACAGTTTGACCTCCTGCTGCAGTTGGTTGGCTGGGGGGAGGGGGGGGGGGGGGGTATATAAATAACATGTTATTGCATATGTTCTTGGTTTAGTTTTTGGCCTTTTTCGTGCTTTGGAGTTGATAACATTTTCCTCACTGCAATTAAACAGCCTCCCGTAAAAAAAAATATATATATATATATATATATATATATATATATATATATATTATATCGGTGTCCGGGGCAGTAGGAGGATTGGCTTCGGTGGTGGTGTTAGCTGGTGCACACGTTGTGTGGTATGTTTCTGTGCGTTCTTGAATCCTGGTTTGACTGTATTGTCCAATGGTCTTGCCAGTATCATCTTCGTCATACATCCGCCAACTTCCTTTACAGCTGAGACTTTCAGCTCGTGCTTGCCTTGGTTGAGCTCACCTTCCCCCCACCCCCTTATGTTATTTCTATAGCTTAGAACCTTCCAAGTTGGAAGGCTGTTGGAGTGCGCATCCAAGACGACACGTGCTAGAGCTGATTGGAAGTTAGTTGTAGAACTTCAGTACCGTTGGTCAGTGCAGTGTCGTGCAATTTTATCGCATATTAAAGCTGATTAGCAAGTACATGAACATGAAAACCGGGTGGTGTTTGTGGACATTATATTTTGTACTAAATTATAGCCTGCCTTGCAGTTCATTGGTCCATTTTTTTCTTCCTAAAAACAGTTACTGTATGTTCATGATGCAGACTGCAAGCATAGAGCTGGAGGTGAAAACACACTAACGTGGTCATTATCATTAATTTTACATGTACATGTAGCCATGTCATGGCCTACACTAGTAGTAGTGGTAGACGCATGCCACGGCGAATAATAGTTAGTGGAAGTAACAGTTGTTGGTGAAGCACAGCCACAGGAGACAAAATGCGCTTCATTCAAACACTCAGAGTCAGATCGCCTATCCACGGCCAAAGCAGACAGCCGTCTCGTCTCGGCCGGGAAGGCGGGTACGCTCCACACGTGACACCATGTACATCACTGCAGAGTGCAGTACTGTACTGCTATGTAGACAACCACTTGGGAAGCACAGTCACCATGGTCACTGAGTCAGTAGAGTAGGCATGCACAGGATGTAGACAACCACTTGGGAAGCACAGTCAGGAGAGTAGGCATGCACATGGTAGGGCGGTACGCAGTTACCATGGTTACTGCCAGGACTGGATCCGAGTCACCAAGTCCAAGGGCAAGACCGAGTCCAGGATCCGAGAGCGGAGATCGAGGCAGCGAAGTAACGACAGCTCACCGGCCCCCAGAACGGACAACAATACAGTAATGTCATGTAGACAGACTGCATACATAATTATACACATGTAGTACAGTGACCATGGTGACAGTAGTCATTGGTAGTGGCAGCAGTGCCAGGACTGAGACCATTGATGACGACATGGTACTGGTAGATCTACCCAAAATCTACACGTAAAACCCTGCATGTGTCATATCCGGCAATGCTACAACTGTGACTTTTCCTACTCATGACTAGATGTATGTTATTATTATTGTTGGCCGCGAGCATCATGCATGCAGAGCTGTCCTAACGACTACGTATCCCCTTACCTCTACATCTGTGTACTTGTTGTAATGTACTAGTAGTAGTATTGATCCACGCCGCCATCATCTTGCCTCTAGCTCTCCCCTGACAAATCAGTTGGTGACAGTGCGACATATTCATACCTGTCACCGTCGTTATGGTCTGGTGCGCATATACATGTACGTCCGTACTAGTACTGAGTACTCTTAGTCCCGCTGATGACAACATAGGACCTCACCGTATAGCCGGTGCTATTGCTGTTGCACTGAACAATACATTAGCAGCGTAACTGCTTCTCAGCTGGCATTGTCGTTCGCTATTGCATTATAACCCGCGCTGATGTTTACTTCATGTTTTTAGCTAAGCTTACAATAGGAGGTGTTCGTAGCCGCTAGGGGCACTTCTCGTTTCTCCCTCTTCTTGTCCGGAGCAATAAACGTCCTTTAGGTTACGGTGACCTTTGTTGTGTGAGTGGTTGGGCAGTAGCCGTATATTGCGGCTGAACGCTACTACTAGCGGGACACCCGGTTACGACATTTGGCGCTGCGAGCAGGGTCTGCCCACCACTCTACAAAGGACGGCTAGATGGCGGAAACTAGCAATTGCCAGGCAGAAGAGGTCCGGAGGGCGCTCCGCGATGGAGCGGCGGCCTTGGAGGCAACCGGGCGCGAACGGCCTGCCACGCTGCTGCGGAGGCTGCGTGGCGAGCTGGTTCGGTTGCAGCGGTCATCGGAGGGCTTCTTCTCCTCCTTCGTCGGTGCGGATGCCGGCAGGAGTGAGGATTCCCCTCCGGTACCAAGGCGGAACGGTTCCCTACCCCAGAAGCGGCGACGAGAAAGCGAGGAGTCTGCCAACGTCGCACCAGGAAAGAGGTCCTGTTCTGACAGACGGCGGGTGAAGCGGGAGGAGCGGTGGCAGGCGCATTTGGCCAAGCGAGGTTGGCCCGCGGAGAAGCCTCGCGGTGAGGCGGCGGCAACAGTTGCCGCAACTACTGATGCAGCTGCCGTGGTGGCAGCGGGAAGTGTGGCGGGAGTTGTCAATGCTGCACCTCCCAAGAAGCCCTCCTATGCTGACGCGGTCCGCGGCGGGCCAGAACGTCAAGGTGACCAGGTCGCGATGGACCTGGACACCGATCTCGATTACGGAGGCACGGAAGACGAGGAAGAGGTCAGCGCAACCTACACCGGTCGGCTACGGTCGGTGGTCGTTAAACCAGTCCGGCCACCACCGCCGGCACCGTCAGCGGAACCCCATTGAGCGCCTGCTCACGCGGACATCGTGTATACTGACTTGTATGTATTGCTAACGCATGATCTACATGTGCATGTATGTCTACCTCTCCTTCAATGAACCAATGCTTGGATATGAACTAGTCTGCGGCATGCTGTTGTGCTGTGTGCGTCACCTGCTTGCGGTTAGCAGTCACTTGCTCGCATGAGTTCAGTTACGGGTCGTGACCGAAACCCTGGCAAGGCTTTAGACTAGGTGTGGAACTGCGGTTAGTTCCAAATCATGTATCAGCATTGGCTGTGGTTCTGATCAGTCTGAGTAGGTGTCATGGTTGGTTGCGTTGTCTGTACGTCTAGAGGCTTGTTGTTACCCTTGAGGGCATTGGTGGTTTGTTCGGAACAGCGCTCTGATAAGGGTCTAGTGGTTGTGATTCGGTGTGATCCGATGGAGTTGATGTATCCTGGGAGCCTGTGGTTAGTTCAGGTTACAGTTGACGAGGATAATTTAAGAGTCTGGTGGCGCCACCAGGGATAACGATGTACTAGGGTACTGTGTGTGTGTGTGTGTGCGTGTGGACCGAATGCACAGAGGTCAGGGTGTCGGGACGGCTAAGGTAACAATGGACAGCTCTTGATGAGCTGGTCGTGGGCGATCGGGAGTATCGCGCGAAGACCTGGGTCTTCGGTGGGCCGCTAGGAAGTGCTAGCGGGCCCAGTGATAGTATAAAGCAACGTGTTCGTCGCTGGGGAGTCAGTTGGTGGTTGTTGTACCTTGTTTCCTGACGGATTGTGCCTGGGTCCTGTCGTCCCGGGTTTTATTTTTATTTTTGTGTTCTTAATTTGTTGTGTGCGTGAGAGCTAGAGGTGCGATGGCTCAACGAGGGCAAAACCAGGGTGCTGCCGGTGCAGCGCCCGTAGGTGGTGGTGGCGCTGCTGCTGCGGGGGCAGCTGCGCTTGGAGGTGTTCCTGCTGCAGGAGCCGCTCCAGCGAGAGCAGGCGGCGCGGTTGCTCGGCCTGCTGTTATGCCAGAGACCTTTGATGGAGAAGGAGATTGGCAGGAATACTTGGCCTATTTCATACAGTGTGCGGAAGTCAACGGATGGCAGGATCCGCAGAGGGCCCAGTTCCTTGGGGTGAGGCTGCGCGATGTGGCTCGCCGGTTCTTCACTACCTTGCCTGCTGCTCGACGAGTGAATTGGCAACATCTCTGCGCTGATGTGGGCAATCGGTTTGCCCCTGCTGCGGTTGCAAACCAGTACAAGGCCCAATTCCGTGCGCGGCGACGGAAGGCGGGTGAGGACCTACTGCGGGTCGCTGATGACCTTCGTCGCTTAGTCGTCCGGGCTTACCCTATGATGCCAGATGCGGTTCGCGATGATTTGGTGCGAGACCAATTTATCGAATCTCTTACACCAGTGGCTCTTAGGGTGCTTTTACAGGAGAACCCACCGGCAACCGTCCAAGCGGCGGTCGAAACGGCATTGCACCTGGAAAAGGTATGGTCAGAGGTAGAGCTTCCACCAGATGCATCGACCAAGTAAGTGGGCCCTTATGTAGGGGTGGGGTTGGGCGCGGTGCTCTCCCAAGCTGATTCTGAGGGCTGCGAACGGCCCGTGGCTTTTGCCAGTAGATCTCTTACCGACACGGAGCAGCGGTATGCGTCCACGAAGAGCGAGTTGCTCGGCATTGTTTGGGCCTTCCGGCACTTCAGGTGCTATTTGCTGGGTAGGCCATTTCTGGTGCGCACGGACCATCGCGCGTTGGAGCACTTGTCTCGGTTTAAGGATCCCCCTGCGATTATCGCGCGTTGGTTAGAGTTCCTCAGTGAGTTTGATTATGTTATGCAGTACCGTGCGGGGCGGTCCCATGCCAACGCCGATGGCCTATCCCGACTTCCTGGGAAGGCGTCTGCGGTGGCTTCTGTCTCTGCTAATACGGTGGCAGAGCATGTAGTACCCTCACCTTTGGTGCAGCGTCGCGGTTGGACGTTGCAGGACTGGCGCGACTGCCAGAGCAGAGACACGGATTTGTCTCAGTTAGCTACATTGCTCAGCGGTGATGAATCTGCTGAGGTCGCGGACTTGACAAGTGTCAGTCCTGCTTTCCGGTCTTACTGGCGAGGACGCCAGCGCATGTTCGTTCGGGAGGGGGTGGTGTGCAGAAAGTGGGAAGATCCATGCGTCTCTGTGCCACCCAGGACCCAGGTACTGGTTCCGGTGAACCAGAGGACTGCGGTTTTGTCTGAGTACCATGACCACGGGGGTCATTGGGGAGTACAACGCACGTACGCGCAGTTATCGCTAAGGAAAGCTAAGGAAACTGGACGTCGAAGACTGGGTCGCAAGCTGTGAATCGTGTAGCCAGAGACGTAAGCCAGCGCAGAGAGGGCGAGGCGCCCCTCTGCAAGTAACATGGTGTGGCTACCCTTTCGAAAGGATTGCTATGGATCTTATTCCTAACCTGCCTGAAACTGTGAGAGGCAACAAACACATCTTAGTTATCGCAGATTATTTTACTAAATGGGTAGAGGCCTACCCACTACAGAGGATGGACGCCGAAACCATTGCCTCAGCATTTGCTAGCGAGTTTGTTGCACGCTATGGTGCGCCGGAAAGTATACATACAGATCAAGGCCGGAATTTTGACTCTGCTCTGTTCAAACAAGTGTGTAGCCTGTTGGGTATTAGAAAAACACGCACCACAGCGTATCATCCAGCCAGCGATGGTCTCGTGGAGCGTTTCAATCAGACGCTCGAGAAGGTCTTGTCACACTATGTGTCGGATCACCAGCGGGATTGGGACACACACTTGCCCGCCATATTGTTGGCGTACAGGGCCACGCCACAAACCAGTACAGGGTATACCCCGGCTTACCTGTTGTTTGGTAGAGAACTCTGTTTGCCACAGGATGTCGCCTACGGTTTACCCCGGGTCACGACGGCTCGGGCCGAGACAACTGCAGGATACGTCAAGGAGTTGCGACTTTCCCTGCAAGAAACACATGCGTTTGTGCGGGACAAACTGCGGGCGGTACATCGCCATCAAGCACATCTCCATGACGCGGGCGCAGTGCTCGTATCGTTCGAAGTCGGCGATTTGGTGTGGATGCTGGTGCCCGCCATCCCAGTTGGAACTTCAGCCAAATTTGCCAAACTTTGGCGCGGTCCGTTCGAAGTTATGACCAAGCTGTCGTCTGTCCTGTACAGGGTGCGGGACCCTGTCGGGAAACGTGGAGTCATGATAGTCCATGTAAACCGGCTGAAGAAGTGTCTAGTGCGTCCGCAACACCTGCAACCAGTACCGGAGGAGGTCGAGCCCATGGGTGATTCCGGATGCAACCCCGCTAAAGTTCGACAACCTGAAGCGTACCAACCCGATGCCACAGACCTTCTGTACCGGGACGAGTGCGATAATGGCGAAACTTATGGTGGTGAGCCTGCCGTTATGGCACAAGCGCATGCTCCCATTCCTCAGCTGCCACCAGTAGTTCAGCTGCCACAAACGCCTTATGCCATGGCGCGGCCGCAAAGGAATCGTAGACCGCCGGCACGGTTCTGATATTTCATGTTCTTAGAGAAGGTGCTGTGAACTATTATAATAATCATGTGGCATTAGCAATTCCATAATTACCGTTCCTAAAACGAAAGTGTTAGTGAAATACGTTGGGTAGGTTTAAATTCCCTTCTTTCCCCTCCATTCATTGCTTGCGCTACGCGGACTCTCTGTACAGTCTTTTCCATTTGTTAGTTATTCCACCTTTGCAAAACACGAGGACGTGTCTTTTGCGAAGCCGGGGGAGATGTCATATCCGGCAATGCTACAACTGTGACTTTTCCTACTCATGACTAGATGTATGTTATTATTATTGTTGGCCGCGAGCATCATGCATGCAGAGCTGTCCTAACGACTACGTATCCCCTTACCTCTACATCTGTGTACTTGTTGTAATGTACTAGTAGTAGTATTGATCCACGCCGCCATCATCTTGCCTCTAGCTCTCCCCTGACAAATCAGTTGGTGACAGTGCGACATATTCATACCTGTCACCGTCGTTATGGTCTGGTGCGCATATACATGTACGTCCGTACTAGTACTGAGTACTCTTAGTCCCGCTGATGACAACATAGGACCTCACCGTATAGCCGGTGCTATTGCTGTTGCACTGAACAATACATTAGCAGCGTAACTGCTTCTCAGCTGGCATTGTCGTTCGCTATTGCATTATAACCCGCGCTGATGTTTACTTCATGTTTTTAGCTAAGCTTACAATAGGAGGTGTTCGTAGCCGCTAGGGGCACTTCTCGTTTCTCCCTCTTCTTGTCCGGAGCAATAAACGTCCTTTAGGTTACGGTGACCTTTGTTGTGTGAGTGGTTGGGCAGTAGCCGTATATTGCGGCTGAACGCTACTACTAGCGGGACACCCGGTTACGACACATGCACGGAAGCAGCAGAGGGACACCGGTCTACGTATACCAGTGGTCTACCAGGTCTACCTGGTCTACCAAGGCCAAGGGCAAGGCCAAAAGGATCAACCGGACCAAACTATGTTACAGTACTACAGTGTTGGCAACTGAAATCCGATCCCCCTAGCGTCTCGTACGAATCGCTAACGCGGCTAGCGCACCGCTAGGGCCAGCAGGGGTTCGGATTTCAGTTGCCAACACCGTACAAAAGTCCAAGTACAAGCCGTTTTGGTCTGTGACCAAAACATTAGAATCATCATCAAGAGGCAAGACATCGTCTGAAAAGTCATTATTCAGGAAATGACTCAAGACAAACAGAGAGGTAGTCGCACTTAGTCTTTGCGCCATAGATCTATTCTAACGGCGATTCCGTGTTCAGCCTAAACAGAAGTCTTCCCTGGCCCGCAAACTATTTTGAGTTTGCTGGGCTAGGGGCTTTGCGACTGTCGTGTGCCCGCTGCCTTTCTCTAGTCACTCGATTGACCTCAGTGAAATGGAGGAGAACAAAGGAAATATTGCTCCGAGTCGGACATCCAGCCATGGGCTATCTCCCGACGAAGAACCACGGTCGTGTTCCTCATCCCAGGCTCATCATTCCCCTGCCTCGGTGGATTGCCAAGCTGATGATCCTGCATCGTCGTGCTCATCGACGCCGCGGACACGCGCAACGCCGGTATCGTTACCCGATGGTGTGAAGAGGTTAGCTGAGATGCTGAAGAAGCGCTACGTAAGTGCTAAAGTACAGATTGGCAAGGGGATGTGTGTAAAACCGAATAGGCGAGCGCTGGATAAGATCTTTGTCAATGTGATTGTGATACCGCGCGAAGAACTGGCTTCACTGAACGAACAAACTTTCTTCGGTTCGCAAAGCGATGTGCAGAAGTTGAGCCATGTGTTCTCGCGAGTCGCGGACAAAGTGCAGCACGTGCAACTGGCCAATATGTTTGACTTTGACGGGGAAGAACTTGATGAAGACGAATCAGTTCGTGTATTGGCTGTTGCATGTGCTGGCGCTGGCAAGACGACCATATTCTTGTTGAAAGGTCCTATGGACTGGGCAAGAGGTCTGATCTGGCATGAGTTTGACATTGTGGGTGCATTGGCGCTCCGTGAACCCAGTGTTCGACACGCAAGTGATATAGTTGAGCTGCTACGCTTGAGGCAGCTTGGCATTGTCCATCCGAAGGATCAAAATGAAATTGCATCCTACATCCATGCCAACCCGCGGCGTCTTTGTCTCGTATTCGATGGCTTAGATGAAACGGTTCTTGACGACTGTAGCGATTTTGTGCGTGGCATTATTTGCGGCAAGGAATTGAAAGGTGTTCGCTTGATTCTTACATCACGCCATTCGAAAGAAGTCATAAAACTGGCTCTCTCATGTCCATTTGACCGTCGCGTAGAAGTGCTGGGATTCACGAAGGACAATGTGCACGAATACGTAAACAATGTCCTCCCGTGCGAGCCGGCCAGCAAATTGCTTGAACGCGTCAATTCTGATCCGAGTTTAGCGGCCATTATGCAAACGCCTTTCTTCACGGAGTCGACCTGCGACGTTTTCCGTACTTATGGCTCTGTTCCTTCGTCACTGTTCGGCATCTTCACGTCTTTCATCCTGAGTATCGTTCGACAGAACACTGAGAGTTCGTATCCAGACTGGCCGTCCGTTCCTCGTATCTTGAAGGAGAGGATCCTGGAGTTGGGTCATTTTGCATTTCTGATGCTAGTTGGTAAGAAGGTGGTGTTCAGCGACCGTGACCTTGATGAACAGCAGGTGTCGAAGGAAAGTCGCTCACTTGGTCTTCTTGTGGCGTGCGAGTCACTGTCGTATCCATGCGTTGGTCAATGGCAGTTCAGCCATCTTTCGGTTCAAGAATGCCTTGCTTCCCAGTACATTGCAGCCACTGTTCCGGATGCGAGTAACGTTAAATTCCTCGTGAGGCAGGTGGGAGCTTTGACTGGTCACTTGAGCACTTTTTGGTGTCTGCTTGCATCACAACTGGTTGCAGACGCGAAGGAAGCCTTAATTGCAGCAATCCTCACTCAGCCTGTTTCGGACGAGCAGGATATTCGCAAGCTAATGGCATGTGAAAGTGTGACTCGTTTCCTTCGCTCTTCCGAGGACGATCTTCTGCTGGTGACAGAGGTTCTGTGTGAACATCTCGACGATTCGGCCGTCCAGAGTCTGGCTGCTTGCCTTCTCACTGATCTACTAGCGGACGGTGTGAGTGTGTCTCAGGCTATTGAAGAAGTTCTTCCTCATTCTTTCGCTTCGTCATTGCAGGACTACGTTCGCGCTCTTCTGCGGCTGTGGCGGCGCAAAGTACCCCGCGCTAGCATCAGAATGCTATCTACCGCCTTGAAACCTATCAATCCCTATGCATCAACCCGCCTTCTTGAGTATTTCCATTCCAGACCATCTACATCCCTTGACTCCGACCAATTGGCCTTGCACTCGCAAGAAGAGAACTCAGTCATGACTACTTCGTTATCAGATTCAGTTTCGGTTGTGCACGAAATTCTCACACCTGTTCGCCGTCAACTGCTGTTGCTTGCTTGCCGTGTGTATGCGCAGCCTGGAACGGATACAGGTGACGTGGCCAATGCTACACATTCACCCTCGCCTGCTCTAGAGGCAGCCTTCTCACACTATGGCTGCGACTTTAGCCATGTTTGCCTTTCGTCGGCGGATTGCTACCTTCTATCATCCGTGATTTCAGACCATCACAAGTCTATCGGCCGCATCTCCCTTCGCGACTGCCAGCTAGACGATTGTGCATTTGAGCTACTGGCACCGGGACTTGTTCAGTGTCGTGGATTATCGGGAGTCGACCTTTCAATCAATGCACTAACAAATAATCTAGTGCCACTCATCTGTAACGTGATCCGCACAAACCGTTCGACTTTGCGCTCACTGCACATGTGTGATCTACAGATGTCCTCATCTGGGTACGCACAGTTTGTACCGACAATAGTTAGTTGTCAACGTATCAGCGAGCTGTCCATTGGTCATGTTCAGTGCCAGGATATCACCACCAATATTCTCATATGCCTGGTCATCCTGGCGTACTGCAAGCTGCTGAATGTCCCCTTTCTGCACTTTCGTATCAGCGATGAAGGTCTGTCCATGCTGTACCCCCTCTTGGTGTCACGGCCACGGTTATCACTGCGATTTCAGTTTGCAGGGCTATCATCATCGGGTGCATCAGTGATCAGGCGTGTTATCACAGTGAACCATGGACACCTTGGCATGTTATCTCTGAATGGTCTGTCTAACATGCTCCTATTCACTCTGGCACCAAGCATAGTGTTGTGTAAAGCATTGCAAGCGCTGTCAGTGCAATCTGGCTCTCTCACTTCCGAGTCGCTTCCTGTGCTTGCTAGTATTCTACTATCATGCCCTCTTCTCCGTGCTCTTGGTGTCTGTGACAGTACTGTATTCCCTCTTGTGAACGACGAGGGGAGTATGTGTTTTGTCAGAGCTGTACGCAGGAGTGAGAAGTTGGAAATGCTATTCATGCCCCGTCAAGAGTTTGTGAATGATCACCTGGCCGGGCTGCTTACTAGTGTGGCTGCAGAAGTTGAGCATGACCTGCAGATTATGTACACTACTTGATCCCATGCCAGCCCTACCCTACAGCCTGGTGGTGTGGAATGTAGACCATGCCAGCCCTACCCTACAGTCCGGTGATGTGGAATGTAGGCTGTAGGAGCACACAGACTGCACAGTATGTATATACATGTACATACTATACACTGAATGTACTGCATACACGTACATAGTACAGTATAGATAACACATGTTAGTCATCTCTCAGCATGTAGTATTGTCTGGAGTACAGTTATGTACGGCAACTTGTCCACCATATCTCCTTTGCCCAGGTGGCCTGCATCCCGTATGGCCCATTTTGTTCGTTTGCCGAGTCGCTCCTTGCGCACCCATATCTGGTATAGCTACCCAAGCCCCTTATCCAGCCCTCTCTTTCTCTCTCTCTCTCTCTCTCTCTCTCTCTCTATCTATCTCTCTCTCTCTCTCTCTCTCTCTCTCTCTCTCTCCCTCCCTCTCTCTCTCTCTCTTGCTTACTGCCTCTCCATCTGCCCACCAAAGTCTTTCGTTTCTCTGTCACCCCTATCCGTTTCCCAAGTACCGGTAGTACATATCTTCTCAAACCAACCTCGTCCGTCCCTTGTTGTCAGTGTGTAACTATGGCAGTCCCAAATCTTCAACAGTAGACACGGAGTGTATTGAAGATATACATGTAGAGGTGTTTGTACGCGTATGACGAGATCAGAAACTATCTACACTAGCAACACACTGAACACCATACCTGGTTGAGTGCGCTTTTTCTTGCTTTTTTTTTAATTTCCTGCCGATGGCGGACCAATAGGCTTGTAGTGGTTGATTTTTCACTTGAGAATTTAATACATGACGAACCGTTTTCTTTCACTCAAAACTGGTGATTATATTTACGAAACGGTTTTGATTGTCCTCTCATCTCCTGTGTACATCAGCCATGCATAGGAACGGACGGTATTGCCTGGTGATATATGTAGCTTGAGTGTTAGTCGGTACAATAGGCTGACTAGAGGACTGGACAACCAAGCCTAGTCTGCTATGTGTATGTGCGTTGGGAGGGGAGGGTGCATGTGTGTGTGTGGGGGGGGGGGGGGGGGCTGCATGGGTGTATGTATGTGTGTGGGGTGCGGGGGGCAGTGAATGAAAAATAGGGATTCATTGGCCAGAAAAAGCCACTTGAATTAGCTGAGTGGTGGATTCGCTGGCGCTGAACTTTACCGCGCTGTACTTTACCGCGCTTAATTGCTGGCGCTGTACTTTACCGCGCTGAGTCGCTGACGCTGTACTTTACCGAACTGTACTTCACCGCGTTGTACATTACCGCGCTGAGTCCCTGGCGCTGTACTTTAATATGCTGAGTCGCTGGCGCCGTACTTTACGGCGCTGCACTTTACCGCGCTGAGTCGCTGGCGCTGTACTTTACTGTGCTGTACTTTGCCGCGCTGAGTCGCTGGCGCCGTACTTTACCGCGCTGAGTCGCTGGCGCTGTACTTTACCGCGCTGAGTCGCTGGCGCTGTGCTTTACGGCGCTGTACTTTACCGTGCTGAGTCGCTGGCGCCGTACTTTACGGCGCTGCACTTTACCGCGCTGAGTCGCTGGCGCTGTACTTTACTGTGCTGTACTTTGCCGCGCTGAGTCGCTGGCGCTGTACTTTACCGCGCTGTACTTTACTGCGCTGAGTCCCTGGCGCTGTACTTTACCGCGCTGAGTCGTTGGCGCTGTACTTTACCGCGCTGTACTTTACCGAGCTGAGTCGCTGGCGCCGTAGTTTAGGGCGCTGTAATTTACCGCGCTGAGTCGTTGGCGCTGTACTTTGCCGCGCTGTACTTTACCGCGCTGAGTCCGTTGCTCTGTACTTTACCGCGCTGAGTTGCTGGCCGTGAACTTTACTGCGTTGAGTCGAGGGCGCTGTACTTTACCGGGCTGAGTCCCTGACGCTGCACTTTACTGCGCTGAGTCGCTAGCGCTGTACTCTACCGCGCTGAGTCGCTTGCGCTGTGCTTTACCGCGCTGTACTTTACCGTGCTGAGTCGCTGGCGCCGTACTTCAAGGCGCTGCACTTTACCGCGCTGAGTCGCTGGCTCTGTACTTTACCGTGCTGCACTTTATCACTCTGAGTCGCTGGCGCTGTACTTTACCGCGCTGTACTTTACCGCGCTGTACTTTACCGCGCTGTACTTTACCGCGCTGTACTGTACCGCGCTGAGTCGCTGGCGCCGTAGTTTAGGGCACTGTAATTTACCGCGCTGAGTCGTTGGCGCTTTACTTTGCCGCGCTGTACTTTACCGCGCTGAGTCCGTTGCTCTGTACTTACCGCGCTGAGTTGCTGGCGGTGAACTTTATCGCGCTGAGTCACTGGCACTGTACTTTACCGTGCTGTACTTTACCGCGCTGAGTCGCTGGCGCTGTACTTTACCGTGCTGAGTCGCTGGCGCCGTACTTCACGGCGCTGCACTTTACCGCGCTGAGTCGCTGGCGCTGTACTTTACCGCGCTGTACTTAATCGCGCTGAGTCGCTGGCTCTGTACTTTACCGCGCTGTACTTTACCGCGCTGTAGTTTACCGCGCTGCACTTTACCACGCTGAGTCGCTGGCGCTGTACTTTAACGCGCTGAGTCGCTGGCGCTGTGCTTTACCGCGCTGAACTTTACCGTGCTGAGTCGCTGGCGCCGTACTTCACGGCGCTGCACTTTACCGCGCTGAGTCGCTGGCGCTGTACTTTACCGTGCTGTACTTTACCGCGCTGAGTCGCTGGCGCTGTACTTTACCGCGCTGAGTCGCTGGCGCATTGCTTTACCGCGCTGTACTTTAATGTGCTGAATCGCTGGCGCCGTACTTCACGGCGCTGCACTTTACCGCGCTGAGTCGCTGGTTTTGGACTTTACCGTGCTGCACTTTATCACTCTGAGTCGCTGGCGCTGTACTTTACCACGCTGTACTTTACCGCGCTGTACTTTACTGCGCTGTACTTTACCGCGCTGTACTGTACCGCGCTGAGTCGCTGGCGCCGTAGTTTAGGGCACTGTAATTTACCGCGCTGAGTCTTTGGCGTTTTACTGTGCCGCGCTGTACTTTACCGCACTGAGTCCGTTGCTCTGTACTTACCGTGCTGAGTTGCTGGCGGTGAACTTTATCGCGCTGAGTCACTGGCGCTGTACTTTATCGCGCTGTACTTTACCGCGCTGAGTCGCTG
This sequence comes from Sycon ciliatum, assembly GCF_964019385.1. Lineage (NCBI taxonomy): Eukaryota > Metazoa > Porifera > Calcarea > Leucosolenida > Sycettidae > Sycon > Sycon ciliatum. Next base: position 11,874,819 of record NC_088653.1, read on the forward strand.
GCGCCGTACTTTACGGCGCTGCACTTTACCGCGCTGATTCGCTGGCGCTGTACTTTACCGTGCTGTACTTTACCGCGCTGAGTCCCTGGCGCTGTACTTTACGCGCTGAGTCGCTGGCGCTGTGCTTTACCGCGCTGAACTCTGCCGCGCTGAGTCGCTGGCGCCGTACTTTACCGCGCTGCACTTTACCGCGCTGTACTTCACCGCGCTGTACTTTTTACCGCGCTGAGTCGCTGGCGCCATACTTGAGGGCGCTGTTCTTTACCGCGCTGAGTCGTTGCCCTGTACTTTACTGCGCTGAGTTGCTGGCGCTGTACTTTACCGCGCTGATAGTCGCGCCGCTGAAGAAGCTGGCGCTGATATGTATCGCACTGAAACGGCGGAGCTGAAATGGCAAGACCCCTGGCAATGGTCCAGGTGGTCTGGCCATGGTTGGACTAACCTTTTGAACATGAATACGTCGTGATTACTGCTAAGGAGACCGTGTGTGCCCGCCATGTCAAACACGAAATAGGATAGGTCCGGACCAATCAAAAACTACTTTCCCTGATATGGGCGTGTACGTGTGTGTATGGGGGAGTGGGGATTGCGGTGTCAGAGTGTATTTGTGTGTGTGGATGGGGGGGGGGGGGAGGGGATGCGGTGCGTGAGTGTATTTGTGTGTGTGAAGGGGGGGGGGGGAGGGGATGCGGTGCGTGAGTGTATTTGTGTGTGTGAAGGGGGGGGGGGGAATTGCGGTGCGTGAGTGTATTTGTGTGGGTGAAGGGGGGGGGGGGGATTGCGGTGCGTGAGTGTATTTGTTTGGGTGTGGATGGGGGGGGGGGGGGGGAATTGCGGTGGGTGATTGTATTTATGTGTGTGTGTTGGGGGGGGGGGGGTACATATGTAGTGGGTAGCCGAGTAGTCGGATGGAGGCACACACAGAAGAAGACTGACTAATATTATGATCTCCGGCTCAATCTGCCTGGAGGGACTCTGAACGGAATATAACTGCTCCGGCTCAATCTGCCAGGAGGGACTCTGTTCTGTTCTGCTCTAAACTAAACTGATCTTTGGTAGAGCAGATAGGGCTTATATAGCATAGACAGCATATACATGGCAAGGGGAGAAATAGTAGTGCAAGGAGAAGACGTACAAGGAGATAACGTGAAAGGAATAGGTAGGAGGAAGAATGGACCTAAGTAGCGAGCAACCATTAGGTGACAGGAATGCAATCTAACAGTATGAAGGAAACTAATGTGAATGGCAGGCAGGGTAATTGGGCGTGAAGGTTACTAAGAGGACAGCGGTTGGAAAAGCCATTTGACTGTGTGCGAGGTAGGACATGGATTCTGGGAAGACATCTGGCAGAAGAAGAGAAGCGGAAGATATCTTAGAACTAGTAATCAAAAGAGTTAGTGATGAGGAACGGGCTATAGGAATCAATGTAATGTAGTACAGCATGAATGTGTGCAACATGTATACAGGTCATGCCGTACCGGTCTGCAGGCAGGGTTGTCTAGTAGTCCTACTTCAAAGTATTAAAGTGGTTGCTGGGAAAAGCACTTAGGAGTAACCGGTGGGACAAGAGTTGGTTATAAGTAGGGCCAGGGATACTACACCCTCCCTACCTATTTTTCATCACGTCCTCGTGATGTATACTTAATATCGGTTAGGCGGCTGAATATGTAGGCGATTTCGTAGGTTGTACGGATGGGCTTGAGCAATAGGAGGAGGAGGAGCAGCTGGTGGAGGGACAACAGCGGGATCAATGTGGACATCAGCATCATAGGATACGGGAGACGGAGGCGGTGCTCGTAGTTGAACATATGGTTTTAGTCGGTTGACGTGGACCACAATAGCAGTGCGAGAGGCGGTATCTTGTTTCCGAATACGTACTGTCACTTCATCAATCACACTTGTAATGATGTACGGACCAGTCCAGAATTTGTGGAACTTCGGTGACGAATGCGTGGGGACAACAGGGGAGTGGAGAAGCACTAGGTCGGATTTCTGAAACCTGGGTGAAGGGCGAGACGTACCATCATACTGTTTCTTCTGCAGGCGGTGGGCAGTGATTCCATGTTGACGAGCACGCGTAAAAGCATTCATGGTAATGGTGTGTCGGGACTGAACATACTCATGATAGGAGGACGGTGGAGTATCACGGGGTCGACCATAGACCAAGTCGAGTGGGAGAACAGCTTCATGTCCGAATTGGATGAGGAACGGAGTGTAACCTGTTGATGCATGAACACTGGTGCGATAAGCTAACGCTGTATGTTGGAGGTGGAGGTCCCAGTCGCGGTGGTCGGAGATAGATGTGGCAATCATGGCTTCGAGTGTGCGGTTGAATCTTTCCACCATGCCATCACTTTGAGGGTGGTATGCAGTGGTTCGAGTTTTGGTAACATCCATCATGCGACACAGATCTTTGAACAGATTGCTCTCGAATTGTGGACCTTGATCGGAATGCAGGGCAGCAGGGGCACCGTAGCGACATATCCAACCGTCAAAGAGTAATCGAGCAACGGTGGATGCAAGCATGTTTGGCATAGGAAAAATTTCCACCCACTTGGAAAAGTAATCCATGATAACTAAGACATACCGGTTGCCACGATCCGTAATTGGAAGCGGACCCATGATGTCTATAGCGATGCGCTGGTTGGGATAGGATGACGGCTGAGAGTGCATGGGCGCTTTGGGCTTGCGGTGGGGACCTTTCCGTTTTTGACAGTCTGGGCAGGCACGAATCCAGCGCTCAATATCGGATGTCATATGAGGCCAATAGAAACGGTGACGAGCTCTGTCCACAGTGCGACTGATACCTAAATGGTCTGAGCCCACGGCGTTGTGGAGGGCTTCCATGACTGTTAAGCGTTGTGAGGCGGGGACGAGTAGTTGGACATTGGACGTGGCTCCATCACTGGACTCATACCGTCTGTAGAGTAGATCATTGATGATGAGTAGACGATCAAATTGTGACCATAGATGATGTAAGTCAGGACTAGCTGTAGCGAGTTCGGGGGATCCTTTGGCGGGACGTTCCTTTGCAGTTACCCAGGTAATGACTTTGGCGATGGTGGGATCAGCTCGTTGATCATCACGTAATACAGAGTTGTTGTTGTTGTTAGGCAGCAAGGATGGGGACTGTACTGTAGCCGACATTGGCGGAGAGACAACTGTGGGTGGTCCTGTTGACAGAGAGACACCGCATGTACGCACAGCAGCAGGCGGCGGGACACACATGCACTTACGAGACGAGGACAACACACATGCACATATCCTGGACAAGCCATCAGCATTTGTGTGCTGCGAACCAGGTCGATGCTGGACGTCATAGTCGAAAGCCGAGAGACGTTCAACCCAACGGGCGACGATGCCATCAGGGTTCTTGAAGGATGACAACCACAGCAAGGCTTTATGGTCGGTTCGAAGCAGGAACTTGGCACCAAGTAGGTAGTGACGGAAGTAGTGTGTAAACTCAACCACTGCGAGTAACTCACGTTTAGTAGTAGTGTAGTTACGCTGACCTGACGATAATGTCTTGCTGGCATAGGCAATGGGGTGTTCTGCACCATCAGGGTCGATTTGCGAAAGGACACCGCCAATGGCATGATCACTAGCGTCTGTATCCAGAATGAAGGGCTTACTGGCATCCGGATAGACAAGGACGGGTGCTGAGATGAGGTGTTGGCGGAGTTGATCGAAGGCAGTCTGTGCCGCGGGTGGCCAGGAGAACGTTGAGTGCTTCTTTGTCAGCGCATGCAGAGGCGTCGCAATTTTAGCGAAGTCTTGGATGAATCTCCTGTAGTAGGATGCAAAACCGAGGAACTGGCGTACCCCGGTGATTGAGGTAGGTTGCTTCCAGGTAGCGACAGCATTGATTTTGGCGAGATCAGGTCGAACACCATCAGCCGAGAACACATGGCCAAGATAGCCAACAGATGATTTGCCTAGAGAGCATTTAGACGGCTTGACCTTGAGGTGGGCATCACGGAGACGGTTGAGAACCAAGCGTAATCGCTCGAGGTGTTCCTCGAACGTCCTGGAGAAAACTATGATATCATCCAAATAGACAAGGCAAATAGACGGGACAAGATCACCGAGAACAGTATTCATCAGGCGCTGGAAAGTAGCAGGCGCATTGCAAAGACCAAAGGGCATGCATGTCCACTCGTAAAAGCCAAAGGGCGTTACAAAGGCAGACTTACGCCGTGCAGACTTATCCATACCAACCTGCCAATAACCGGACGCAAGATCAATGGTTGTGAAGTAACGAGCGCCGGTCATTGTATCAATGGCATCGTCGATCCGCGGCATAGGAAACGCATCTTTCACTGTAACATTGTTTAGCTTACGGTAGTCAACACATAGGCGGATGGACTTGTCCGGCTTTCGAACAACTACAATTGGTGCAGACCACGGACTGGTAGACGGACGAATAATGTCATGGTCGCGCAGCTTATCAATGTGTTCACGAACCTCTTGTTGCTGGTGGATGGGAAGGCGACGCGGGGATAGTCGGACAGGAGCTGATCCGGCAGTATCGATGGTGTGTGTGTAAACATCAGTATGGCCAGTGTCGAATGGGCCGTTGGAAACGCAGTCAGCATACTCACTCAGCAGGTTTTTAACGGAACTGGACTCAGTGTCATCCAGGTGGCTGAGGTCGAACAGTGGAGTTGGCGGAGTTGGTTGATCGTCGGCAAGGGTAGTAGCGGCGCAGGTCTGAGGGGAATCCAGGTCGTCGACAGGCACACATGGCGTAACGGAGCCAATGCGCAGACCCAGAGGAAGAGTGATCGGCTCGCTGGAGAAGTTGAAAACAGGGTAAGCGATAGTAGCAGGAGATGCGTCAGACACGGCCGGCAGCTGGATGGCAGCATCCTGACATAGGAGATCATATCGTTCAGGCAACTTACCCGATGCCTCTAAGAGAAAGGCCCCTGGACCTGGAGAGAATTGGAGCTTGCCAGGCAGGAGTACCTGGCTGAGCGGTGGTATAGCGACGGGCTGGGCGAGTTGGACATGACATACTCGAGTTCCTCCTGTATTTACATCGTAGGGCTCAGCAGGAGGTGGAGAGATGGAGGGAAACTGGAGAGAATTATCAGCGGGATTGAGGATGCAGCCATGCGTTCGAAGAAAATCAATCCCCAGCAAAACATCAGGCTGAACATCCCCCACGAGAACATTATGAGACAGGTGACGACCATCAATATCGAATGACAAACATGTAGATCCATGCACACAGACAGATGACCCATCAACCGTAACAAGATCCGGTAAAGTGTCTTTTTGCAAAGGTGTATGCGTAGGTATACGTGACCAAGCATTCGTACTGACTAAGGTAACCGCAGATCCGGTATCTAGGAGGGCATTAAATGGAATGGACTGAATGGTGATCGGGACTGTGAAGGGACGGCGTGCTGAGGAGCGTGAAAGGAATGTAGTAACTCGGGATTTGAGAACATTAAATGGCGGTGTCAGGTACAGGAGATAGATAACCGCAAGAATCAGGACCAACACACATCCCAACATAGCTAGACGGCGGACAACATCCAAAGCAGGGGAAAGCCCAAGTAGAACGAGAAAGAGGATGAGCAGATAAGCTCCTAAAGGTAAACTAACCGGATGGTGAGTCCATAGCAAAGTATTCACAGCCGACGGACTCAGGACCGCTGTGAACGCTGGTTTCCCTGCCATTGGCGCGGTTGGCGGCACTCAGAGGCAAAGTGGCCCATGCGTCCACAATTGTAACAGTTGCCTCGTTTCCTCGGAGTACCGTGTTGAGATGTGCGCCGTGGTTGATCCGGTGTGGCGGCGTCCGCTCGTTCCAGGCGGGCCAGTCGGGCGCCGATGTCCTCGAGCGCTTTGGCGATATGATCCATCTGTTTGGCGTCCGACAGGCCACAGACGGGAAGCGGAGTAGACTCCGGTGCTTCGGCATGCATTATGGCCTGTTGGTGTAGTGCTCCCTGAAGTGCGGCATCCAAAGTAGCAGGGTGCAGTTCCTTTACCCGGATGCGGGTTGCCCGGGAGTCTAGGCCGTCTAAAAACTGATCCCGGGCGAGCAGGTCCCTATCGGCCCCAGCCATGTTCGGGTATGCGCGACTGGTGGTCGACCTTACTTCCTCGCAGAAGGCACTCAATGTTTGGCCCTTTCCTTGGCGGCTGGCTTTCAGCGCTGCGCGGTGCAGCTCCGCGCGCTGTGCAGGGGCAAACCGGTCGGCGAGAGCTTGGGCGAGCGGAGCAATTTGGCCCGCACGAACCGCCTGCGGTAGACTTTGGTAATATAATTGTGCGTCGCCCGTAAGCGACAGGCCTAGAAACTGGCTCTGCTCCGCCGGTGTCCACTGGTTGACCGCGGAAACCTGCTGGAACTGGGCATACCAGGCTGCCCAGTTATCTTCCAGGCGACCTGCATACTTCGCCGGTGTGGCCCAATTATGCACGTGGCGTGCGGGAACGGGTGCTGGAGCGGCGGCGGCGGCAGGTGCAGCGGCGGGTTGAGCCATAGTCGGAGAAGGATGAATAAGTGGAAGAGTGAACTATCGATGGGTTCAAATCTAAATAAACTGTTACTTTAAACCACCGCTGCCACCAGTGTAGTGGGTAGCCGAGTAGTCGGATGGAGGCACACACAGAAGAAGACTGACTAATATTATGATCTCCGGCTCAATCTGCCTGGAGGGACTCTGAACGGAATATAACTGCTCCGGCTCAATCTGCCAGGAGGGACTCTGTTCTGTTCTGCTCTAAACTAAACTGATCTTTGGTAGAGCAGATAGGGCTTATATAGCATAGACAGCATATACATGGCAAGGGGAGAAATAGTAGTGCAAGGAGAAGACGTACAAGGAGATAACGTGAAAGGAATAGGTAGGAGGAAGAATGGACCTAAGTAGCGAGCAACCATTAGGTGACAGGAATGCAATCTAACAGTATGAAGGAAACTAATGTGAATGGCAGGCAGGGTAATTGGGCGTGAAGGTTACTAAGAGGACAGCGGTTGGAAAAGCCATTTGACTGTGTGCGAGGTAGGACATGGATTCTGGGAAGACATCTGGCAGAAGAAGAGAAGCGGAAGATATCTTAGAACTAGTAATCAAAAGAGTTAGTGATGAGGAACGGGCTATAGGAATCAATGTAATGTAGTACAGCATGAATGTGTGCAACATGTATACAGGTCATGCCGTACCGGTCTGCAGGCAGGGTTGTCTAGTAGTCCTACTTCAAAGTATTAAAGTGGTTGCTGGGAAAAGCACTTAGGAGTAACCGGTGGGACAAGAGTTGGTTATAAGTAGGGCCAGGGATACTACACATAGGTCTACAGTTAAACATGTGAAGGCGACCACTCGGATAAGACGACCACCTACCCTAGCCGACCACTGGAACCAGGACCAAGGGATGCTATTTGCAGTCAAATAGATAAGGCTGGATAAGGCGATCACCTGGTAACAGAGACCACGTTTTGAAGGTCCCTTGAGCGGTCGTCTTGGACAGGTTTCACTGTACTTGTACAATGTGTGTGTGTGTGTGGGGGGGGGGGGGGGGGAGTGCATGGCCATGGGTCTACATGTACATGTATATGTGTGTGGGGGGGGGGGGGGGGGAGTGCATGGGTCTACATGTACATGTATATGTGGGGGGGGGGGGGGAGTGCATGGGTCTATATGTGTATGTGTGTGTCGGGGGGGGGGGGGGGGGGGGGGGGAGTGCATGGGTCTACATGTACATGTACATGTACATGTATATGTGTGCACGGTTCTACATGTACCGTATTATCTCTAATATAAGCACAGTCTCCAATAATAGCACGTCTCCAATAGTAGAACACCTTGGGGCGGCATTCAAAAAATAAAGTGCTCAGTCTCCAATATAAGCACACTGTGTAAATTCATTATCTGTACCGGCGAAAAAAACCCTGAAGTGTGTGTGTCATACATGAATTTGGCATGGCAACATGCCTCTGAAATGAGGTTGAAATAATAATGGAACAGTCTCCAATAAAGGAACGTCTCCATTAATAGCACGGGGCGGAGGTACATTGAAAAAATAAAGGACCGTGCTTATATTAGAGATAATACGGTATTAGTATTACCCTTTTATCTCTAATATAAGCACAGTCTCCAATAATAGAACACCTTGGGGCGGCATTCAAAAAATAAAGTGCTCAGTGTCCATTATAAGCACACTGTGTAAATTCATTATCTGTACCGTCGAAAAAAACCCTGAAATGTGCGTGTCTGACATGAATTTGGCATGGCAACATGCCTCTGAAATGAGGTTGAAATAATAATGGAACAGTCTCCAATAAAGGAACGTCTCCATTAACCCTTTCAGTGCCAAGGGGGTCAGAAAAATTCAAATTTTTCTGAGTTGAGCCGAACTCAAATTTTTCATAGCTCAGCTGTATATCCACGGATCTTTACAAACGATGGCTCTCTGGAAAGATATCATGGCCAGGCAGACAGCTGTGAAGAGAAAATACAGCGAAAATAGTCTTTCTCGCGAGGGCGCCTGAGCGAAGTCCGTTTTCTGCATTTTCGTAGCATCTGCACTTTCTCACGCGCGCGATCGATCGCAGTGCAGTCAACTTTCAACGCACGGAATTCGGACAAAGTTGGCCCGAAAGCCACTGAAAATCTCGATGTTTTGATACCCAATACGCATGGGTTGCCGCGAAAGAAATAGAGAAACCCGCGATGCGCATACGTCATGTTTTCTACGCGCGACAATTGTTTGTCCGAGCGCGCGCACTTCAGGCTTCGCCCTGGCGATATCTATCCCCACGGACACAAAGCGATGTGATGAGTCGATAGCCAAGGTCTTTCTGAACACGTAGAGTGGTCGTTTGTAACTCTCCTGTGTGTAGAAGTGGAGATACGAATTTATTTGTACACACATACTCATTCTGGGCGACTAAAGTCGCCCGTGGCACTGAGAGGGTTAATAGCACAGGGCGGAGGTACATGTACAATTGTACATTGAAAAAATAAAGGACCGTGCTTATATTAGAGATAATACGGTATGTGGGTGTGGTGGGGGGGGGGGGGGGTGCACGGTTCTACATGTACATGTATTATGTGTGTGTGTGGGGGGGGGGGGGGGGTGCACGGTTCTACATGATTGTACATTATACTGTGTGTCTGGGAGGGGGGGGGGGGGGTGCACGGTTCTACATGTACATTATACTGTGTATCTGGGGAGGGGGGGGGGGGTGCACGGTTCTACATGTACATTATACTGTGTATCTGGGGAGGGGGGGGGGGGGGTGCACGGTTCTACATGTACATTATACTGTGTGTCTGGGGGGGGGGGTGCACGGTTCTACATGTACATGTATTATGTGTGTGTGTGGGGGGGGGGGGGGGGGGGTGCACGGTTCTACATGTACATTATACTGTGTATCTGGGGAGGGGGGGGGTGCACGGTTCTACATGTACATGTATTATGTGTGTGTGTGTGTGAGGGGGGGGGGGGGGGGGGGGCACGGTTCTACATGTATAGGGCTTGAAAGTGATGACGTCAAAACGGCCAGGGAGTAGTAAGTTGACATCAGATTTCTATTTTTGGATCCACTAAGGTGTGACTTTGCTATTGCCTATGTATGTGGGTGCGTAGCAACCCACTCATGTCGCATGCAGGTGTGACTTTTATTTCGCCACCAGTTGTAACCCCGCCCCCAGTAGCCAAATCAGTCAGTTTCACTTGCAACATCACCATGCAATTTTTGAAATTGTTGCTATGCTGTGACGTAGCACTTTCAAGCCCTATTATGTGTGTGTGTGTGGGGGGGGGGGGGGGGTGCACGGCTCTACATGTACAATGTATTACATGTATGTGTGTGTGTGTGTGTGGAGGGGGGGGGGGGGGGAGTGCACGGTTCTACATGTATACTGTGTTATATAACCCAATACTAGTTCAAAACTAGTACTAGATAAACCTTGTTATGTCATGTACATGTAGTTCAACACCCATTTGGTTCAGATGGTCCCAACGGACCTGGGCTCTGCCAACCGTGGATGGTTGTACTGTAAGGTCACTGTTTCCGAACACAGTGTCCTCCACCTTGTTTCATGCCGTCAATCTAACAACATAATTATGTGTGTGTGGGGGGGGGGGGGTGCATGGGTCTATGTTTGCGTGTGGGTGGGGGAGTGCATGCGTCTATTATGTGTGTGTCGGGTGGGGGGGGGGAAGTGCATGGGTCTATGTGGGAGGGGGAGTGCATGGGTCTATAACATGTACTCTCATGTTATGGCATTTGTTAGATGCAGGATTTCCTTCAGCCTTCTGAAATCCTGTATCATGTGCATTCGCGGTTGTAGGCGTTTAAATTTTGGTTTGAAATTTGCACCCTCCTGCGGAGCCCACGCTGCTTTGGCAGTGGCGGAGGCTCGCTTGCCGACGTAACCGTCGGAGATCATCATGAACAATGGACTGACTAATTATTCACTTGTCCTGTCTTTATAAATAACATGTTATTGCATATGTTCTTGGTTTAGTTTTTGGCCTTTTTCGTGCTTTGGAGTTGATAACATTTTCCTCACTAATAACATGTACATGTACATGTATGTGTGTGTGTGGGGGGGGGGGGTCATGGGTATTATGTATGTGTGTGTGTCGGGGGGGGGGGGGTGCATGGGTCTATTACATGTACATGGGGGGGGTGCTTTGGTCGATATGTGTGTGTGTGTCGGGGGATAGGGGGGGGGGGGGTACATTGGTCTATATACGTGTGTGTGTGTGGGGGGGGGGGGGGGGGAGTGCATAGGCATACAGTGGACCCTGTGTAAGACGACCGCTCAATGGACCTTCAAAACGTGGTGTTTGTTACTAGAGATAGCTTTATCCAGGGTCAATTGACTGTAAGTAGCACCCCTTGGTCATGGTTGCAGTGGTCTTCTAGGGCAGGTGGTCGCCTTATCCGAGTGGTCGCCTTGACAGGTTTTACTGTATGTGTGTATGTGTGTTTCTGTGTGTGAGTGTGGCGGGGGTTAGCCTTAGGGGGGTGCACACTGCACAGTCATGTGCATGACGAACCATATCTTGTACTCAGGGTAGCATGTAAAACCATATCTTGTACTCAGGGTAGCATGTAAAACCATATCTTGTACTCAGGGTAGCATGTAAAACCATATCTTGTACTCAGGGTAGCATGTAAAACCATATCTTGTACTCAGGGTAGCATGTAAAACCATATCTTGTACTCAGGGTAGCATGTAAAACCATATCTTGTACTCAGGGTAGCATGTAAAACCATATCTTGTACTCAGGGTAGCATGTAAAACCATATCTTGTACTCAGGGTAGCATGTAAAACCATATCTTGTACTCAGGGTAGCATGTAAAACCATACTCTTGTACTCAGGGTAGCATGTAAAACCATATCTTGTACTCAGGGTAGCATGTAAAACCATATCTTGTACTCAGGGTAGCATGTAAAACCATATCTTGTACTCAGGGTAGCATGTAAAACCATATCTTGTACTCAGGGTAGCATGTAAAACCATACTCTTGTACTCAGGGTAGCATGTAAAACCATATCTTGTACTCAGGGTAGCATGTAAAACCATACTCTTGTACTCAGGGTAGCATGTAAAACCATATCTTGTACTCAGGGTAGCATGTAAAACCATATCTTGTACTCAGGGTAGCATGTAAAACCATATCTTGTACTCAGGGTAGCATGTAAAACCATATCTTGTACTCAGGGTAGCATGTAAAACCATATCTTGTACTCAGGGTAGCATGTAAAACCATATCTTGTACTCAGGGTAGCATGTAAAACCATATCTTGTACTCAGGGTAGCATGTAAAACCATATCTTGTACTCAGGGTAGCATGTAAAACCATATCTTGTACTCAGGGTAGCATGTAAAACCATATCTTGTACTCAGGGTAGCATGTAAAACCATATCTTGTACTCAGGGTAGCATGTAAAACCATATCTTGTACTCAGGGTAGCATGTAAAACCATATCTTGTACTCAGGGTAGCATGTAAAACCATATCTTGTACTCAGGGTAGCATGTAAAACCATATCTTGTACTCAGGGTAGCATGTAAAACCATATCTTGTACTCAGGGTAGCATGTAAAACCATATCTTGTACTCAGGGTAGCATGTAAAACCATATCTTGTACTCAGGGTAGCATGTAAAACCATATCTTGTACTCAGGGTAGCATGTAAAACCATATCTTGTACTCAGGGTAGCATGTAAAACCATATCTTGTACTCAGGGTAGCATGTAAAACCATATCTTGTACTCAGGGTAGCATGTAAAACCATATCTTGTACTCAGGGTAGCATGTAAAACCATGCGAATACTTGTATAGTAAAACCTGTCAAGGCGGCCACTTGGATCCTGTCCTAGAAGACCACTGCAATCAGGACCAAGACATGCTATTTCCACTAGATTAACCCTGGATAAGGCGACCACCTGGTGGCAGAGACCACATTTTAAAAGGTCCCTTGAGCGGTCGTCTTAGACAGGTTTCACTGTACTTGTCATAGGCAACATGCCAGTCATGAAGTATGGGCATTGGTGTGAGTGTATTCTGCTACAACCAACTTCCGCTATAAAGAACGAATTCTTCTGCACAATGGTATTCGTTATATCAGGAGCCGAGTGGCAAGTGCTTTGTGAGTTTGTGTGGCATTGCACACGTACTGTAGCAAGATTATGCAAAACGACCGATTGAGATGATAGATTTCTGTAACTGACTTCACAGAACAACAAGACCAAGCAAGACTAGTTTATATCTACTCGAGAAATCCATGATTTATTCAAAGTCACATATCAGTGAATAATGGTAAGACTAGCGACAAACAGTTAAAGGGGAAGTTAAGGCAAAAATTAAAATTTCACCAGTTGTAGTCTTCGAGGTGCTGAGTCGAATGGTCTTGGTCCGAGGAAGCTGAGACGCTCCCTTCCTACTTGAATCCCAATCGAACTCGCGCACTTCCACCGAAACTGGGTGACTGCGCCCTACTAGATGGGGATTTGTATGCAAAATGTCACTAAAAGCGCCATTTCGTTCTTATAAAAGCACGGATGACCGCGATTGGCCTATATGTTGTAGTCTTTTGGACGCTGAGTCGACTGGTTTTGGTCCGAAAAGGCTGCAATGCAGCGTTCCTCCTTTATTCCCAATCGAACGTGGTTGAACAAGTGGTCACGTGCTCCTGCGTACACCAGTCAGCTGGTCACCGTGCCTGCAGGGTACAACTTACTAGCCTGTTTGACCTTTTTTGGGTGCAGTCCTGTCACTCGAGTTGAACCCGAGTTGAACCTTGGTGTGAAAGTTGTCACCTGCTGGCGTGGTGACCAGGTGATTTGGGCACCCAGGACCACGTGACCGCTTCTTCAACCATGTTCGATTGGGAATAAAGGAGGAACGCTGCATCGCAGCCTTTTCGAACCAAAACCAGTCGACTCAGCGTCCCAAAGACTACAACATATGGGCCAATCGCGGTCATCCGTGCTTTTATAAGAACGAAATGGCGCTTTTAGTGACATTTTGTATACAAATCCCCATCTAGTAGGGCGCAGTCACCCAGTTTCGGTGGAAGTGCGCGAGTTCGATTGGGATTCAAGTAGGAAGGGAGCGTCTCAGCTTCCTCGGACCAAGACCATTCGACTCAGCACCCCGAAGACTACAACTGGTGAAATTTCAATTTTTGCCTTAACTTCCCCTTTAACTAGCCTTGCTTGCCCTTCTTGTGCTGTGTATCACGCTCTGCCTCCGCCGTGTTGAGCACTGTCAGCACCGTGACTGGGTACATACTCCAGTGTACATGTAACTGACTTTCCATAGAAAGTTACTGAGCATTAATTTTAGTACTTTCCTAATATCATGCATAGAGTCACTAGACCTAAGACGGGCAATACGTAGTGTCCACTTTAGATGTCCCGAGAGGTGAGGTTATGTCGGTATAAGCAATCTCCACAGTGTCTTACGAACTGTATTCTTATCCATTTAGTGGGCAGGTTCCCTTGGACCTGTAGTTGCACATTTTGACCTCCTGCTGCAGTTGGTTGGCTGGGGGGGGGGGGGGGGTATATATCGGTGTCCGGGGCAGTAGGAGGATTGGCTTCGGTGGTGGTGTTAGCTGGTGCACACGTTGTGTGGTATGTTTCTGTGTGTTCTTGAATCCTGGTTTGACTGTATTGTCCAATGGTCTTGTCAGTGTCGTCTTCGTCATACATCCGCCAACTTCCTTCACAGCTGAGACTTTCAGCTCGTGCTTGCCTTGGTTGAGCTCACCTTCCCCTCCTTATGTAATTTTATAGCTTAGAACCTTCCAAGTTGGAAGGCTGTTGGAGTGCGCATCCAAGACGTGCTAGAGCTGTTAGCCAGGTAGTTGTAGAACGTCAGTACCGTTGGTCAGTGTCGTGCAATTTTATCGCATATTAAAGCTGATTACCAAGTACATGAAAACCGGGTGGTGTTTGTGGACATTATATTTTGTACTAAATTATAGCCTGCCTTGCAGTTCATTGGTCCTTTTTCCTTCCTAAAAACAGTTACTGTATGTTCATGATGCAGACTGCAAGCATAGAGCTGGAGGTGAAAACACACTAACGCGGTCATTATCATTTACGTGTAGCCATGATGTCATGGCCTACACTAGTAGTAGTAGACGCATGCCACGGCGAATAATAGTTAGTGGAAGTAACTGTTGTTGGTGGAGCACAGCCACAGGAGACAAAATGCGCTTCATTCAAACACTCAGATCACCTATCCACGGCCAAAGCAGCCAGCCGTATCGTCTCGGCCGGGGACGCTCCACACGTGACACCATGTACATCACTGCAGTACTGCGATGTACAGGATGTAGACAACCACTTGGAAAGCACAGTCAGTCAGTAGAGTAGGCATGCACATCATGGTAGGGCGGTACGCAGTTACCATGGTTACTGCCAGGACTGGATCCGAGTCACCAAGACCGAGTCCAGGAGGAGACCGAGACGGCGAGAGGGGAGATCGAGGCAGCGAAGTAAAGACAGCTCACCGGCGCGGCCCCCAGAACGGACAGCATGTAGACAGACTGCATACACTGACCTGTAGGCTGTAGATCTACATGTAGTACAGTGACAGTGTTGTTGTTGTTTATTTTACTTCGCAGATTCTAACGGGCAAGTTGCCCAATAACAAGAAAGCGAAGGCAAAGAAAATAATACTAATAAAAGAAATAACCGGGGGCAGCAGAAAATGAATAATAGCTTAAGAACTCAGATGGTGAGCCAAGGAACAAATTTCCATGTTATTGCTAATAATCGCTTTTAAAAGTAAAAAGAAAAGAGCGGGTGGTACAGCAGACTTCCTATTCTGAATTCCCTGAACGAAGCAGAGACATTAGCTGGGTACATGTCACTATTTTCACAGTAGCAAGAGAGCTACCTCGGTCGACATCAGTGGACGTGGACTGCGAGTGGATGCGACAGCAACAGTGACTGGAATAATGGGTGATACGTTTCATGGAGCGAGCGTATGTGGGATGACTGACATTTTGAACACACTGCGTTGGGGGATGGTGCGGATGTCGCTGGGTAGCATCTTTCTTTTTTTTCCCTTTTTAGCTTGCCGTGGTTGGCTATCACCTGACCTCTCATGTTTATTGGCAGTCTTCGGACGGGCCAGGAGATGTTGAATAAATAAATAAATAAATAGTGCGTTCCACAGCTTGGGAGCGGCAACAAAGAACCTAGCCTGACCAGCGCGGCTTGCGGCGGGTGGTATGTGCGCTCCGATGTCCTTCTGCAAGCGGGTACGCCGATCTGGTGACCTTGAAATCAGTCCACAGAGCCGGTTCCCCGCAATGCCGTGGATGCATCGCCAGGTGAGCATTAGCGCCTTTTGCTTGTGCAGCTCTGAGATTCGGTAGAGTTCCACCCGTTGGAGCAGAGGTTGAGCAGAGTCGTATGGCCGAGCGCCAAAAACTGCGCGAACCGCTTTGTTCTCCAGCGTCTGGAGATCCGTTGCTTGCTGGGCAGTTAGACAGAACACGAAACAACTTGATGCGTAGGTCAGATCCGGCATCACCACGGACTTCAAGTAGGTGACTCGGGCCGCCAGGCTCAAGCATCTCCGAGTCCGCCAGAGGGCACCTACTTTGCGGGACACCTTTGCTGTAATGGCTTTCAGGTGTTGCTGAAAGTTCAGCCCCTCGTCAATGATGACGCCAAGGTACTTCGCGCTGGTGACTGTCGGCAGAGCTTGACTGCGACAGAAGACTGTGACCCGGGGTCCAGCGTCTCTCCCAGGAAAGACTGTGAGAACTTGACTCTTCTTCTCATTCAGAATCAGTCCTCGCTCTTCCAGCCATGCAGCCAAGGAGGAGACTGCGGTGGAGAGCGTACTGGCAACAGCCTGAGTCGTGTCAGCGCTACAATATACTGCGACTTCATCGGCGAACTGGATCGTGGCTGCGGATTGGGCTACTTGAGGAACATCTCTTGTGTACACGTTAAAGAGCAACGGGCCGAGCACCGATCCCTGGGGCACACCGCAGCTGCAAGAGGTGATTGTGCTGCTGCTGGCCCCGAAACAAACTCGCTGTGTCCGCTCACTGAGGTAGCTGATGAGCCAGCGAAGGGGTCTGCCTGTCACTCCTAAAGCAAACAGGTCCTGAATGAGACGCTCATGACTGACTTTGTCAAATGCCTTGGAGAGATCGAGAAAGCACACTCCCGATACCTGGCGTCGATCGCGGGCCTCCAGGAGCGTGTCCGTCAGGACAACCAATGCATCTTCTGTTGAGTAGCCATGCCGGTACGCAAACTGCGTGTCAGGCAGCGCATGAACACGGGAAAGCTGACCTTGTAACTGGTTTTGTACAATCCGCTCGAGGATTTTCGAAATAATGGGTAGTAGAGATACTGGTCTATAATTCCCAGGGGAAGCAGGATCTCCCGATTTGAAGAGGGGGCGAACCTCTGCTAGCTTGAAGGCCCGAGGAACGATACCCGATTTCAGGGACATGTTGAAAAGTTGGGTGAGGCTTGGTGCGATGATGTCGGCAGTGGCGAGCAGCAACGATCCTGGGACCCCGTCACTACCGGTTGCTTTTCTGGCGTCGACTTTACGGAGCAGTTCGTAAACGGAACCTGCATCAGTCCCTCGAAAATCTGAAAGGACTTCCCCTCTCAATGGCCCCTGAGGTTCTGCCAATATGGGAGGTCTATTGGCATCGGTCACAACTTGATGGAACGTATTGCCGACCTCTTCAACGTCGCATGTAGGATCCGGTTGTGCTCGGGTACGGCCTGTAAGGCTGTTGATGAGCTGCCAGAGCTTACGAGGGTTTGCAGATGCAGATTGACATGTCTGATGAAAATACGAGTTTCGTTTGCGCCGAATCGCGTTAGATGCCTGCGTCCGAGCCAGTTTGAATGCACTGTGAAGTGCCATATCTTCGGGGTTCCGGAGCCAGCGCGTGTGCAGCCTATTCCGTGTCCTGATGAGTTGATACGTCTCACGGTCGGACCATGGAGGTAGAGGCTTGCGGCGCGGTGGTACAGTCTTCATTGGAGCATACCTGTCCAGGACAGTCATAAAGCGCAAGTGCCAATCATGCCACGTATCATCCACGCTTGACGACTGTGGAAGGGAAGGGAAATGCTGAAGTTCTTGCTCCAGAGCGATTCTGAACTCAGGGATACTTATATTCCGAATCCGCCTGGCCTGCTTCGATTGAGTCTCTGCACGAGGAACTGAAATGTTCAGGTTGGCGAGCACAGCGCTGTGATCACTGATCAGACAAGGTATCACCCTGCAGCTGGATACCATCTTCCTGTCCGTGAGGACAAGGTCAATAAGGGTGCCTTTCGGCGTACTTGGAGTGATGCGCGTCACTGCATCCACGCAGTTGGTTAAAGGGGAAGTGCATCGATTTTTCAAGTAGGGCTCAGATGAAAGACAATTGGATATCGGTTCCGATGGTATATCTCTCGCTTGCGTACGGCAAGGGAAACTTGCCATATCGCCGATTTCCTGATCCCGTTTCCATGGCGACTACAGGTGATGACGCACATTCTGCTTAGCTCCGTGAGAGAGAAGGTCGACCACTGCAGAATTGTGTCATTTTCAGTAGTCTTCTTGTATTCACGAAGTGAAAGAAGTACTGTGTTCAATGCTGTTAGTGCCGTGAACTGTTTATTAGTAGTCCTCTCTCTCCGTTGTGTACTGGGACGTGACACCGACAGGGGAAAGCTGGAGTGCGGAGACGTTAGCTGGCAAGCGAAAATCGTGACGAACCAAGTGCTGAAATCTTGGTTGGGACAAATCAAACGTTCAACATTTACCTCAACCAAGGACCATGCCGTTTGCTCTTTCCACTTCCTGAAGATGGATGCGCTGCCTGCTGGAGACTCTCCCATCTCTCGTAACATCTTCTGAAGCCAGGTGAGACGACGAGTAGCGGAGATTAGCGAACGAAATCAAGTAATGTCGTATGTTTTGAAATTTTGTTGCTCAGGAGAGATGGCATTATATGAACTTAGTCCATGTGAACTCAATCAGCCCATGAACTAACCCATGAACAAATGCTTTCCTTGCAGACGTGCATGTGTCTATCCAATGTACACGTAGAGATCATTCCATGCCCTCAGTGAATGGCCTATTTATATAATTATTATTTGTCCATACACTTCATCTGCATGTTGTCTCTATGGAGAAGGTTATTGTTCATTTCATATGAAGAAGTTCGGGCAATAGATGCTTTCCTCTGGTACAATTCTGTTGACCTGATGTTCTTTCTAGCTTCATGGGTAGCTTAGGTGAGGTACCATCACCATCATGTTTACATGAGGGTCAAACACTGCACCGTTCTTTGTTGTGACATGACGTAAGTTATTGTAAGTGCTCGCAGACTCCATACATTCCAGCAACACCTAGCATGGTTTTCCGTCAACGTTGTGGGTGAACAAATTCCTGTCCAACATATTTATACAGACATGCCAGCACACACCATGCCCAATACACACACTTGCCCTGCCCTGTCGAGTCACAGCCACGTGGGCCCAGAGGGGCAGTGGAGAGAGAATGGGAGAACGCCGCCCCATGGCGCCCGGGACACAAAAACAAGAGTTTGTCCGGCTACGTAGGGAGCAACACACATACATATACATACACCACACACACACACACACACACCTTGACCTTTGACGCCCCATCTCCAGTGGAGATGATAGGCTACTGAGTTGGGCAGTACTTGATGTGACGCTTCAAATCGCCACTTCTCCTAAACGCTCTGCCGCATGCGCAATGAAAGTCCTTCGGTGCCGGGGGAGGAAGACGATGTTGATGAACCCGCCTGCGCCATTCCGGGCGATCTTGTGCGAGCCGATACCACTCGGACTCCGGAATATCCAGCGAGCGCAGATCACCGACAATCGTGTCTCGCCAACGCTTCTTTGGCCCATGCCGTGGTCTGGTTGCTTCAACCAGACCACACACACACACCCACACACACACACACACAAAATGAGAGTTCGGGTCATCTGCCACGAGACAGACGTACGGCCGGGGAGAGCTTCAGCAGCGGTGTCTATTCCTGTCCTGGACCGAACGGAAGCAGCGGTCGCGGGACACACAGTATTCACCACAACACGGCTCCACTGTCGTTGGGGGCTGAGCCACACACTTGTGACGGGCAAGAACGCCACAGCTAAGAAAGCAACGCCACAGCGATCACACTGGCATGCTCCACGCTCCTCCTGCACACACTCTCTCCCTCTCCCTCTCCCTCTCCCTCTCTCTCTCTCTCTCTCTCTCTCTCTCTCTCTCTCTCTCTCTCTCTCTCTCTCTCTCTCTCTCTCTCTCTCACACACACACCCACACACACCCACACACCCACACACACACACACACACACACACACACACACGTGCGCACATACTGCAAGAAAGAAAGAGAGCATGAGTGTCAGATTCTTGCATAGGAAGTGTTTATCAGCACACACTTATACATGCACATGCAGGCACTCAACGACCAACTATGCACCATGCCGTATGTTCGTCAAACATAAGATTGCAATACCAAAGAACAACATAAACAAGATCACTTACTTCGTTCTCCTCCAAGTGTGTCCTCCCCAGCCATTTCCCTAGGCGGAATGTAGCCTACGAAATGGTTTCTCTAGACTAGGAGAAGATGCTTGGTATTCGCCATCTCTCCTGAGAAATGTTCAGCAAAAATTTCAAAACATACATTATTTCGTTCGCTAATCTCCACTACTTGTCGTCTCACCTGGCTTCAGAAGATGTTACGAGAGATAGGAGAGTCTCCAGCAGGCAGCGCATCCATCTTCAGGAAGTGGAAAGAGCAAACGGCATGGTCCTTGGTTGAGGTAAATGTTGAACGTTTGATTTGTCCCAACCAAGATTTCAGCACTTGGTTCGTCACGATTTTCGCTTGCCAGCTAACGTCTCCGCACTCCAGCTTTCCCCTGTCGGTGTCACGTCCCAGTACACAACGGGGAGAGAGGACTACTAATAAACAGTTCACGGCACTAACAGCATTGAACACAGTACTTCTTTCACTTCGTGAATACAAGAAGACAACTGAAAATGACACAATTCTGCAGTGGTCGACCTTCTCTCTCACGGAGCTAAGCAGAATGTGCGTCATCACCTGTAGTCGCCATGGAAACGGGATCAGGAAATCGGCGATATGGCAAGTTTCCCTTGCCGTACGCAAGCGAGAGATATACCATCGGAACCGATATCCAATTGTCTTTCATCTGAGCCCTACTTGAAAAATCGATGCACTTCCCCTTTAAGTCGAAGGTGCAGCACAGGCTCTGTCGATGGGTTCGCTGATGATTGGGGTGATTTGCGGACAAGTCCACATTGAAATCCCCCAACAAAGTTAAAGACGTGGCTGAAGAGCCAGCACTATGCATGGCACTTTCTAAATCAGTCCAAAACTCCACGGATGTGTCAGGGGGCCTGTAGGCGCAGCCGACACGGTGATGCTGTCGATGTATCTGTACGTCAACCCACACCAGCTCTAAGCCGCTTACGCTTAGATCTGGGCGCGGTTTGATTGGCAGGGTGGATTTGTAATAGATACACGTGCCGCCACCTCGCCTGCCGCTGCGATCGGTCCTTGTGAGGCTGTATCCAGAAATAGCTACTTCTCCGTCACCAATAGTGCTGTCCAGCCAGGTTTCGGCCAATCCAAAAATATCAAAGTCCTGCACCCGGAGGAGTGCCGTTACTTCATCTACTTTGTAGCGCAAGCTACAGACATTCAAAAAACCTAGTTTAAGCGTTCGGGTATCCTGGGTGCTCACCGGAAAACTGATGGTGGCAGCTCGTGGAGAGAATACCTGAGCGTGTGGATTTAAAGACGATATCGCAGTGAAAAGTAGTAATTAGTAAGTAAAAGAACAATCATGACGAGGACTAGCATAAAATCGAGATTACAAGCAGAAGTTTACCGGTTATTGGCTTCCTCGCCGACTCCTCACACGTTGGGCAAGGCGGTGCATCTCTTTTGCAGATGCCTCATTTGCCCATGCGACTTGGGGGTCGAATGCCAGGACTCTTGCGCTGAATGTGTGCTTGCCTGATGCGCGGATGAATCCTTCGTCATCAGGTGAAGAGTGACACCCCTTCCCACGAGAGAGCGGAAATGCCGGCACTCCACGTGTAGCCTCTTCTGCTGGCAGGGTTGTTGGCGTGGCGACTGGTACAGAATGTTGTCTATTCGCAATGTTGTCTATTCGGGTTTCGTTATTGGTTCACACCAGACCACCAGAGATACCAGTTTATTAGAGTCGGTAAAGCATATATCTCACGGGACGAGGACAGAATTATTAGACATCAACATTAGGGAATGGATTCGACTTCTCATTAGGGCAAGGGTTCGACTACTGCCTAGATTATCGAAAGTTTGGTTATATAAGGCTGTGTTTACATGAAGCGTTTCAACCCGGGTTGAGTTCGACCCGGGTCAGATTTCAACCCGCCATGTGCACAAAGTGAATGGCGCGTTTACATGACGCATTGCGCTTGACCCGGGTTGAAATTTCGCCCCGGGTTGATTTCAACCCTCCCCCCAAGGGGAGGGTTGAAATCAACCCGGGTCAACAAAATCGTACAAATGTAGGTTTGCAGTAGGGCAAACCGTAGTTATCGCCGTGGACCGAGCAAGCCGGCCACGCGGCCGAGGCGGCGCAGCAACCAGCGGGGCTGTACGCACAGCCGCCCTGGCTGCCCCTTTCAGCATGGGGCGATCGCACGCGGGACCAAGGAGGTTGAGGGCACTCTTGTCTCCTGCTTGTTGGCACAATAGCAACTCTTTGCCCTTGCGCTCTTTGAGGTTTTTTTTTTTGAGGTTTTCGTTTCATCATGGAGCTCTCACAGACTCAGCTGGCCGTCATCAGGGAGGCAACGGCCTCCGCAGTTTCTGCTGCTTTAGCTCAGCTCGCGCCAACTTCGCAGGAGCAGCACACTGCAGCGGACCCCACACCAAGGGTGGAGGACCAGGCCGCGACGAGTGTTCAAGGTATGTTTCCTGTGGCGCCCAGGCTGCCCTCTTGTGTGGCCCACGTGTCAGTGGACATCATGCGCAAGATTAAAAGCGTTGAGTATGTTGACCTGGCTTCGGTCCTGCCCAGTCGTGCCGTCTCGTCTGAACCTCCTGCCAAGCGTATTCGCCTGGACGAGAGCGCAGATTCGGCTGTATTCATTTCCACAGTGTCCACACCACGGAGGAAGATCGAGACACTGGCGGACTGGACCGAGGCCTGGTCGATATTTAGTATCATTGCCTGTGACGGCGCTCCTGGTCCTTGCAGTGGCCTCCTGGAACACCAGCTCAGAATTATCCAGGCCGCGCAAAAATACCGCTTTGCTGCGGTCCAGGAGTACGACGTGCTCTTGCGCCAGGTGATGGCAAAGGACCACACCCTCAGCATAGGAGATATGCACACCGAGCTATATACCCAGTGCTTTACCGGGCAGGCACTGAGTTTTTGCAGCAAATGCAAGAGGCCTGGCCACTCTGCCGCGTCATGCCTGGCGAAGGCATCTCCGCAAGCGCCTTTTCGTGCCCCCGGCGGCAATGCAGTGCCGAAACCTGTGTGCAAGCAGTACAACAAGGGCAGCTGCACCTTCGCCAACTGCTCGTATTTGCACCGCTGCACCTTCTGCCAAGGGGCTCACAAGGCCATCGAGTGTCCCTCACGCAGCTCTGCCTAATCTGCCCAGCCTGCCCGATTCCTCGTCGCCACCGAGTAGTAAGTCATGTCTCACATCTGTTTTCACCCCTGTAAATGTTTTGGCTTTAGAAGCTGAACTAGCTGGCCACCCTGATCGTGCTCTTGTTGATACTATTTTGTCTGATTTACGCGACGGCTGTCGTGTTGGGTTCTCCGGTAACCGCTCTGCCTCAATTGTTTCGAATAGCCTTGCTTCTGCCTCGGCAAACCCCAATATTGTGGACGCTTATCTAGAAAAGGAATGCAAGCTGAATCACACCAGTGGCCCATTTGACACCCCTCCTTTTGTCCCCCTGCGCACCTCTGGCATGGGCGTAGTGCCCAAGAAGGATGGCAGTCACCGATTGATTATGCATTTATCTGCCCCGGCGGGGAATAGTGTTAACGATTTTATTGATCGCGAAGCCGTTTCCTTTTCCATGATTTCCATTGACACTGTTTGTGACCATGTTAGGCGAATGGGCCGCGGTGCCCTTCTTTGCAAGGTTGACTTGCGGCATGCGTTTCGCATAATTCCTGTCCATCCAGAGGATCGCCCATTGCTAGGTATGTGCTGGCGTGGCAAATTTTACTTTGATCTGGTATTACCGTTTGGCTTACGTTCTTCCCCATTCATATTCAATCGCTTTGCCGACGCACTTGCTTGGATCTTACGTAAAAATTACTCTGTCGACAATCTGGAGCACTACCTAGATGATTTTATTAATGTATCTCCCCCGGCCTCTTTTATTCCATCGTCTACCGCTGCGGTGCACATGGCAACCATTTTGCAAGTGTTCGACAACTTGGGCATTCCAGTGGCGGAAGGCGCAGACAAAGTGGCAGGTCCCAATACCACGTTGACAGTGCTCGGCTTGGAGATCGACACCATTGCCATGGAGATGCGTCTCCCAGCACCCAAACTTCAGGAACTGCGGCACCGGCTTGCTAACTGGAGTATCACGCAGCATTGCTCAAAGCAGGAACTGCTATCTCTCATTGGACTCCTGGCATTCGCGGCAAAGGTGGTCCCGGCCGGCAGGACATTCTTGCGCAGGCTGATCGATCTCAGCTCCTCGGCAACCGCTTTGCAGGACACCATAGCGCTGACAGCAACTGCACAGGAAGACATTCGCTGGTGGCAGGAAATGCTCCCACTCTGGAATGGCAAAGCTCTGATCAGAGACCATTATTGGTGCAAAGCGCCGGACATGGAACTGTTCACCGATGCGTCAGGTGCAGGCTTCGGCGGCTTCTTCCAAGGTGAATGGTTCAGCAGCTCTTGGGAAGCCTTTCCCGGACAGGCGGCTTCAGCAGCAATTATCTGGCGTGAGATGGTCCCGGTCGCCATGGCATGCGCCCTGTGGGGACACAGGTGGTCGGGCAAGAAGATTCTGCTCCACTGCGATAACAAGGCAGTGGTGCAGGCATGGAAAACTGGCTCTTGTAAGCACTCTGGCGTTGTCGAGCTCATTCGGAAGGCCCTGCGCATTTCCGCTCTGAACAACTTCATTCTGCTCATAACTCACATTGCGGGTGCGGACAACACAATTGCCGATGCCCTTTCCAGAAATCAGCTGTCACGATTCCGCTCATTGGCCCCAGAAGCAGAGAGTCTGCCCTGTAATCTACCGGAGATTTTGTGAGGACTCGCTATCTCCTTTCCCCGCGGCGGGAGGAGCAGCAGTGCCAACATTGTTCGTGTTTGTTTGTTCCCCTCTCCCTCGTCTCAACCTTCTCATTTTCCTCACGATTATGCATGCATGGCTCTGCTGGCTTATGGTATGCCTGCTTATTAGCTACATGTTTGTCTTGTTTTCTTTATGGCTATCTCTGTCGTGGCGGCAGCGCATTGGGTATCGGCTTGGACGTTAGATTCACAATTCAAGTAAACTCGTAAGATTACTTCGAAACACATAGCAGAATTGTTGGCGCTTTATCTATGTCTGGGTCTCAGCGAGACAGCGGCGTGTGCGTGCGATGTTGGCTCAGCGAGCATACGGCTCCCGGGTTTTAGATTCCCCTAATGCAGGGCCCCAGCGGGGTAGCGCCACATGACACACAGGCCTCAGCGAGGCTTGGAGGGGCAATTATAAGCGGAGCATATTGGGCTTAATTAACGCAGAGGCCCCAGCGGGGCAGCGCCACATGACACACAGGCCTCCGCGAGGCTTGGGCTTGCAATTATTAGCAGAGCATATTGGGCGAGTACCAGCATTGTTGTTACTGTGGCTCGGATGTCCCAGCGGGATGTCGTGCGCATAGAAATAGGCCGGTGTCCCTGCGGGACGGCAGAGCAAGGCAGCTGGCTCCTTGCATGGCAGATCGCAATATCACACTAGAGTCATGCAAATTTCATGCTTGGGTTCACGATGCAGAACTGCACCCCAGGCACTGGCATTGCGCGCCAGTAACATCATGGGGCCGAACGCGGTCAGGGTTACAATATGCCACCTACCATATTTTGGGAGGCGCCTAAGCTAGGGCCATTTGCCCAGCGCATGCACGCTCTTGCTTGCGGTCAAGCTGACCAATGTGTGATCTTCTGTCTTTCCTTTGCGGTGGCTGCTTTGCACAGGAAATGAGCGGGCGCTTCAGCTAACGCAAAATGCCAATAGTCTGGTAGCCCTGTCGGTGGCTCCGAGTACGCGCAAGACCTATCAACCTGGCATTAAGGCGTATACCAAATTCGCATCTGCAGCGGGATTTAATCCACTACATCCTGGCAATGAAGACATTGTCCGGTTCATTACATCACTGTCGCAGACCGTGTCAGCAGCAACTATCAAGGTGTACCTGGCTGCAACAAGGTATTACCTACTGTCTCATGGCTCATCCACAGAGAGACTGCGCTCCCAGCGCCTCACGGCCGTCCTGAAGGGCGTTGAGCGGAAGCATTTCGACACACGTCAGGCAGCTCCACTGAGCCAAGCAAGCCGGCAACGCCCGGCGGTTAGCACATCAGATATGCTGCGGCTTAAGGAACATTTGAGCACATCGACTCACCCCGCAGGGGATAAGACCATGATTTGGGCCGCCGTAGCGACGGCGTTCAACGGCTTGCTACGCGTCAGCGAGTACGCCTCTACCTCAGCCTCCAGCACCCCAAGCGTCAGCACCTTGACAGTAGCTCAAGTCCGGGCCTCCGACACCAGAGTGGTGATTGAGCTGGGCCCCACCAAGACAGCGCAGTTTGGCGGCGGCGGCACAATACTACTACACCCGAACGCCAACAAGGATCTGTGCCCAGTAACCGCCATACAGGATTACCGGCGCAAACGGAAATGGCCGAATGCGCGGGCCCCTTTCTTCATCTACAACAGCGGCAGACAACTCAGCCAGAAGGACATCAACTTCTACCTGAAGAGGGCATTAGGACCCGGAGTTAGCAGTCACTCCCTGCGTAAAGGGGGTGCCACGGAGCTGGCTTCGCGCAGCGCCCCAGAGTGGCAGCTGCAGGCCGCCGGACGATGGCGTAGCTCAGCGTACAAGCAGTACATCCACACAACGGCGGGCTTGCCTTCTCTCTAGCAGGCGGGGTTGCGGGCCTTTCTACCCAAGCTGCCCTGGGCAGGGTACTTTTGGAGGAGCAGCAATTACCTCGTGATATGCACATTTGCCAATGATGTCTATCCGCCTGTCACACGGTTGTGGCAGGCGTTAAAATACAAGCGCCCAAACCCCAAACAGTACTGTGCCTGGATATGTGTGTGGCTCGGGAGATGGGCGATAAATGTAGGTTTGCAGTAGGGCAAACCGTAGTTATCGCCGTGGACCGAGCAAGCCGGCCACGCGGCCGAGGCGGCGCAGCAACCAGCGGGGCTGTACGCACAGCCGCCCTGGCTGCCCCTTTCAGCATGGGGCGATCGCACGCGGGACCAAGGAGGTTGAGGGCACTCTTGTCTCCTGCTTGTTGGCACAATAGCAACTCTTTGCCCTTGCGCTCTTTGAGGTTTTTTTTTTTTTTGAGCAGCAATTACCTCGTGATATGCACATTTGCCAATGATGTCTATCCGCCTGTCACACGGTTGTGGCAGGCGTTAAAATACAAGCGCCCAAACCCCAAACAGTACTGTGCCTGGATATGTGTGTGGCTCGGGAGATGGGCGATAAACGTACTTCTGTGCGTATCTCGCGCCAGGTTTGAACGGCACTGCAGATGCAAATTTCGCGCGAACGGATTCACGTGACCATACAGGACTGTAGAAGTGGACTTTTGGCGGCATATCAGTATTTGACCCGGGTCAACTGTCTTCATGTAAACGCTCACCTCTTTTGTTTGTCGTACAGACTTTCAACCCGGGCTGAACTCGACCCGGGTTGAAATTTCTCATGTAAACACAGCCTTAGAGTGAACTAGAATAGAATGTACGGTGTAATGCATGAGCGCGCCCATTTAGCTGGGCGCGCATATTATGTGTATAGCCCGACTATGTACACTATAAAGGGATGTAATTAGATCAAATGTACGGTGGTTTTTATGTGCAGGGGCAGAAGGAGGGAAAACGGGCTACAAATGTGGATGGTACTAATTATTGCATGCAGGGGCAGCGGGGAAATGGGTCAAATATGGTTATGAAGTGTGTACGTACGAACTACTGCATGCAGGGCTAGGGGTAGGGGGTAATGGAGTGCGTATGAACTACTGCATGCAGGGGTGGAGTGTGTATGAACTACTGCATGCAGGGGTAGGGGGTAATGGAGTGCGTATGAACTACTGCATGCAGGGGTAGGGGGTATTGGAGTGTGTATGAACCATGCCGGGGTCGAGATCCAAATATAGGATGCGTATAACATTACCTCCCCCCGTGGGGAACAAAAATCGTGTCCCCACGATCTAGGAAAAAAAATTGATAATACTAAGAATTAGGCAGGAATTGTAACAAGCACACATATACGTACTTATCCCATGGTACGGTACTATAGGCCTGTTTCAGCCAATCAGGAGCCTTGCTGACCGGGAAATAATAGCCAATACAATCCCGCGCGGGATGATATTCATTATTAACTGGGTTCACTTTTACCGTACCTACTACGGTGCACCCTGCAATTGGCATGCCCCCACCCCCTCTCGATTCGATGCAATGCATCTTGCCACTGGAGCCTTTCGATCAGAACCCAGCGACAAAATGCACTACACAGAACCGTGAGAGGGTGGGAGCATGCCAATGCAGAGTGCACCGTCGGTACAGTAAAAGTGAACGGAGAGAACTTACCTCCGCGACTATGTCCAAAACCAGATTCCACACAAACAAACAACGAACTCCAATCACTATTCAACTCAACACTACGACACAAAGGAGACTTCGAAGTGCATCTGTTCTCATTCACTCTTTGTAAACTCGAAAACTACACAAAGTATCAACATCCGAGTGAAAATTACTAATTGCAAGGAGAGATACCGTAACAACTCGAACAGTACAAGACGTGAAAGTGAGAGGAAAAATCTTGTACAGAATATTCAACAGTGTGAAAGAAGAAGAGCTCAGCAATCCATGTGTGATGTAGATAAGATATGGATGCAAGATGCGACCCGCAGTGATTATCATGACATTGTATCCAGTACGATTACCACAAGAACAATCTAAAACGTAGATGCAGCTACAAATCCAGTATGCCTATAATATAACAGGATCAACGTTCTTCTGATTGCATAGTGTCCGAGAGTGATACAACGAAGAGTCTTGATACAACGAAATGCACTTTACTCACTGGTGCCAATGTCCGACGATATGTACAATGTGGTTACTGCCTGCACGGACAGTGTTCAGCAAGGATCCCAAACCGTTGAAAGTTCCACGCCGATCCAATGACAAGGAAGTCAGCACCAGCCTCCATAATGACGTGGTATCTCGCCGTGACTTGAAGTATGGCCCTTACTTTGAACGAAATGACTATGTATCATAACAGTGCAATCTTCGTCAATTCTCTAGTCCAACTACTAAAATGCAACTTGTCTCCCGAGCTCCATCGCTCTCAAACCTTGACTGGATTGAAAAGAAAGGCAGCATCTTGTTTTTGGTATAGCTGTACCTTGGTAACTGTATTCAGAACGCAGTTGCGTCGATCCCCAAAATGCGTAGATGTACCTGGGATAAGTAGGATATTGACCCGCGTACTCGGGTGTTACCGTACCCTCATATCATCCCTCCTGCTACGCAGTCGGGATGATATTCGGGAGGTAACACCCTCGTACTTGGGTAATATCCTATACATGTAAACCACTACGCACATACGAGTCCGACATGCACGCATTCCGCAGACACCCACATGTACAAACAGAACACGTGTAAGGCAAGTGAATGATAGAAGGAGATGGAGAGAGAAGAAAGAGGGAACCAAAAGAAGAGTAGGTGCAAGCAGAGAAGATCAGGAGCCGCGCATGTTGTGGTTCTGGAAGTGGAGTAACTCCGTTGGGGAAGTTCCTGCTGCTAGTCGGAGTTGCAACGGAAGTAGAACTGGGGATGCAACATCCTGAGGTAAGCTCAACTCAGAACGAACACAAAACAAAACACAACCACAAGCACACAACAAGAATGCAAAGCTGTTGGGGGAAGCTCAACAGCGAGGACGAACACTCAGCTGGAGGCGTGGAAACAAATGGGCCAAAGGTGAGGGAAAGAAGCTAGGGGAGTGATGATTCCTCTCACTTGGGAAGGGGCTAAACTCCACAGCGAGGACGAACACTCAGCTGGAGATGACAAGCAAAGGGGCTTAAGGCCATCATTTTTTATATCTATGTTTCGCGTCAGGTCAACTTCCAGAATCGTATGCGAGAGGTGGAAAGAAATAAAAAGTTGCAAAATAATAAAAAAAGGATCATCAGAGGTGAATAGAACTGTACATACCACATAACCTATTGACTATTGTCAATAGCTCGTGCATGGTGTACATTCGAAAGAAAAATCGTACATCGAAGCACAAAATCTGGGTTATCAGCAAGAGGAAATACTGTAATTTCACAAATTTTCGGTGTACTTTATTTTCGGTACTTTCGGTGCATCTGTTTCATACCTAAAGTTTCAATACACCGAACAAACACTAACACACATAATCCAATAGGGAACTGCTTCTCTGTACCGAAAATTTCTGTTCACCTAACCAAGCCTTTTGCTTTCATACCGAAAATGTTGAGCACCGAAAATTTCTGAAATTAGAGTATTCACTTTGGACAGAGAAGGCAACCGTTGGTGCCCATGCTTCGCTGGATTATTGTACTCAGCCTTAAGCAGCGGTGCAAAGAGCTCCGAAACGACGCATCCTCTCAGCTTGAGGCGATCGATGCGGTCTGGTGTAAGCTCAAAGAATTCTGCTCGCAGATGCAGAACAAACGATCTACCAACGCTGGCCTCGAGGCCAATTCTGAATCCCAGCTTCGCCGTATGCAACCAGTCCACACTGATGACTCGCACGATCGTACACTCACTGTGCATGTTCGATTATTTTATTTTTTTCCGGAAAAAATCAAAACGTATGCGTGCGGACGACGCGAAACATAGATATAAAAAATGATGGCCTAATGAAATGATAGTTGGAAGGGTAAATAGAGGGAACTTTGGAAGTGGGGAAATCGCAAAGTCTGAATGAATGAAAAAAAATATATATACCGTGACAGTTAGAATTGATAGGGTCAGTTGGCGTGAAAATATTTAGAGGTGGAAAGAGGGATCTACACCACTCTACATAAAGACTGCTACGTCATGAAGAAAAACCAGACAGTGGAGGGAGTGTCAACGTCGACAAACATCTCGGCACAGATGGAAAGAGGGAAAGGGCGTGGAGGATTCAAAACAACTCGACACAGATGGAAAGAGGGAAAGGGCGTGGAGGATTCAAAACAACTCGACACAGATGGGAAGGGGGAATGGGCGTGGAGGATTCAAAGCATCTCGACACGGATGGAAAGGGGGAAAGGGGCGTGGAGGATTTCTAAAGCATCTCAACACGAATGGAAAGGGGGAAAGGGGCGTGGAGGATTTCTAAAGCATCTCAACACGAATGGAAAGGGGGAAAGGGCGTCGAGGATTCAAAAAGCTCTCGACATAGCAAATGTGTATGAAGAACAAAGATTACCACACAGGGAAAGTTGAGGTAGGAGGGGAGAAAAGGCACATTCCATCTCAAGCATTCAAACATGTCTTCCTGTGCGTTTCTCCAAACGAATAGGCATAAAACGGTCAATGGGGAAGCGTCTGCAGTATAGTAACAACAAGAGTTACTAAACACAAAGCTTGTGTCAGAGAGGATACAACTTCAGACGAACAAATTAATGAGTCTGAAGAGGCCAGTCACACAGTCAAGGCTTATTCTCCGGTGGTCTAGTGCCATGAAAAACCAGCTCCAAACACTTGACAGTATGGTCAGAATGTATATTGTCACACAAGGGGGCACTGGGGTGATAATTATTCTCAGGCGGTCTAGTGCCATGGAAAAGTCTGTCTGCAGCACCAACATTTCCCACAGCAATCAGTGCAAAAGGGGTGCAGTCATTAAAATCTGGGGGTCTTGTACCGTGGAAGTGTACTTCCGAGTTACTAATTACACTATCCGGGTTCTCATTACGGGGAGAAAATGTTCTCTCTTCGGAGGATACGGGGGCAAATGTTGATGGGTTTGCCGCTCCTTCCACAGGGGAACCTGTGGGCGGAAAATCGTCCAACTTAGCGACTGAAAAAGATTCCATTCCATGCCAAGTGGCGATGGGATGATGCTCACGCAAAACTATCGGGGAATCTGACGGATTTAGTAAACGAACAGGAACTTCGCCGGCAACACTCGACTTGACCAAGGTAGAACCTACTAGTACAGAACTGCAATTAGGGGAGGGCATTCTCTCAACCAAGCCAGTCGAGTAAGAACATGCAATTCTGCCTATGGCAATTACTTCTGAACGAGCTGGGATGCTCACAAGCTCATTCAAAATTACATCGCTACCTTGAACTGGAGACTGTGGCTCCACAGTTCTGCGGGGGAAATGCACCAGCTCATGCAAAGTGTCAGCAGTGTCCTGAACTGGAGACTGCGGCTCTACAGTTCTACGGGGGATGTACGGTACTAGAGGAGTCGAACTTCCACTCCAGCTCAACGTACAATTACTCATGTTCAAAATTATGCCATATTTAACTAGTACGTCTGCACCTAATAAGAAGTCTTCATGCAAATGAGGGACTACAATGGCTGAAAATTCCAAGGGGGTGTTGGTCTGGTCTAGCTGCAATGAAAAGGTAACGGCTCCCGAAAATTCCATGGGGCGGCCCTCTGCAGAATATAGACGCCTTACACCTAATAACTCTTCAACACTGTGGTAATCCGGAAAAAAACATCAGACTGCTTAAGGACACTTTCGCTAACTAGGGAAACAGCGGCACCCGTATCAATTAGAATACGGCGTACATGAACAGGGGTAATTGAATTATCAGCTGTATTGGAGAACTCAAAAGTACCGGATACGTAAAATCCGTTAGAGCGTGCAGAAACATTAGGGATGGTCAAGTCGAGGTATTCCTCATCGTCAGATAAGTCATCGTGAAAACCAGCTTTTTCAGCAAGTAACACGGGCGTGGTATCAAAATTGCTTTCCATCATTACTAGGACCGGAGACCAGAAAGGCAAAACAGGCGTTTCGTCTAAATTCTCGGCCATGAATAATTGAACAGCGGAGTCGAGCGGCAAAACGGGTGTTACATCCGTATTTTCATCCATCAACATCTGTAGGGCATTAAGACTATTCTGGGGGGTGTTGTAAACAGGACGTGGAGGCATAACTGGAAGAAGGGGTTCATCCTCATCTTCTTCAACATCATGCAAAAGGGGGACATGTGCCTCCAAGTCATCATCACAACACTCTAAATACTTAGAATAAAGGGCTTCCCGCGGAGATTCATCCACAAGCACTTCATAACCAACAGGTGAGTCCTCGTCATACCCAGAATGAAAATCAGCATCACTCAAGGGCACAGCGGACTGCAACAAACCATCAGCCTTACTTTTAAAATTATTGGGACAATTAGAATCCTTATCAGATGGGAAAACTGACAAGCTTTCATTACTAGAATACTTATGTGTAGCGGAGTCATCGGCAGGAACTTCAAATGGAGTAGAATAATCACAGTTACGGACAGGCTTTGAAGAATCTGCCTCAGTAACTAGTTTAAATGGCTATTATGGAAACGGGTGGGGTGGGAAGATGGGCCAGGAGGACGAGAACCATTCCTGTTGTCCCTAAACTCAACTCGACTGTTATGTGGACGGGGACCATAACGAGGAGGACCATACCCGGAACCTTGTTTACTACGGGGTGGAGGGGGACCATAAGCCATCCCTTGATCGGGACGAGCAGCATAGGATGCATCATGATCACAATTACGGGGAGGACCATGTGGCATAGGGTGATCGTGATAACCCGACTCAAAAGAAGGTGGACCCGGGACTGAGCCACGAGGAGGGTCATAACGCCTAGCATAATTATCGTGATAGGGGGGCTGATAACCAGACTCAAAGGAAGGTGGGCTCTGGACTGAGCCACGGGGAGGGTCATAACGCCTAGCATAATTATCATGATGGGAGGTCTGGTAACCAGACTCAAAAGAAGGTGGGCCCTGGACTGAGCCGCAGGACGGGCCTGTGCCATAAGAGCGGGCAGAATTAGAGGTAGGTTCATTATGGGAAGAATCGTACTGGGGTTTACGGCCTTTATGGGGATCACCATTAAAAGTACTAACAGGGGCAGACAGGCGAGTCTCTAGTTTCTCTACTGCCAAACAGAGACGGGTGAGCGTATCAGGTTCATTAGTGTACTGCTGTGCACGGGAGTTACTACTATTACCCTTTGAACCTGACCCAGGGGGACGCTCATCTCGTACAGAAGACACAGCTGCACTGTACGGATCATTACCATGATTACGCTCATGTCTGACAGAGGCATCATCAGCAAATGAATGTGCTTCCAAATACACAGCCCTACGCAGTGCATCCTGCATGGTTTCAGGTTGGCTATCCCTAACCCTTGCACGCAATGACTCGCCCAAAGCCTGAATGAAAGATTCCATGGCATAATCATCCCTCTCTAGTACTCCTGCTCTGGGATAAGCCCTGGCTGTCAACAGACGAATGTCGTCGGCTAAAGTCGACAACGATTCCCCATGTTGGCGGCGTTTCGTACGTAGCTGGGTTTTACGGACGTACTGGGCTTCGGCTGGCATGTATCGCTCAGTAAGGATTTTGCGAAGGGTGTCATACTGCCCACATTCTACCACTGTTAAACTTAATAGAAAACGTGCAGCACTGTCACGCAGTGACCTCTTTAACAATACAAGTTTACAGTGAAGTTTGCGTGCAGCATCTTCATCCTTCGCCTCCAGAGCAGTCAGAAAGGGGTTATGAGTAACGGGAGTCCCAACATCTGAACCACGGCCAAGGGGACCCGGACACTGATAGTCTTTAGTGGGGAGGGAGGCATCTGGCTTACTACTACTGGCACTAGACTTGGACTTTGTATCATCAGCATAATGAATCTTTGGTGTTGGAATATCGTCAGGTGCGTAAGGACCGTCCGAACAAGCTTCAGAGTACCGAGTATAAAATGTAGCCTCTTTAGGTGGGGCCGGAGTAGACGTAACAGGAGATGGGGTAACCGTATAGTGTGAACCAGATGCTTCCCCTCGGGTTCTTATGGGGGCTGGACGGACAGGCCGAGCCAGAACAGTAGTATCATCCCAACCATTGGCATCACAAGCATTATCGAAATCTAATAAGAATGCTTCGAAATCCTCGTTCTCTTTGCCTGAGAATGGACGGGGCATTATCCAAGAAGATTGACTTGACATATTGAATAGTTTTTTGTTTTTTTTTCAAGATCAAATATGGAAGACCGAACAGGTTCGTACTAAGTATGCTACACTAGACAGTAAGGCTGATAAGTCTGATGCACCCGAAACACCACAAAAGGACACCAATTAACACAAAAGGAAAACGAACAAGAACACAACGGTAGGCAGAAGCACTTATGACTAATATGATACACAAGCTTATCGAAGTTACTCACGCGGGGAATTGGAAGGCACCGGGAATATTCATTAGAGTAGTCGGTAGAGCGAAGGGAGTGGGTAATTAGAACCAAAGTTGGGCGCCAATGTTGTCTATTCGCAATGTTGTCTATTCGGGTTTCGTTATTGGTTCACACCAGACCACCAGAGATACCAGTTTATTAGAGTCGGTAAAGCATATATCTCACGGGACGAGGACAGAATTATTAGACATCAACATTAGGGAATGGATTCGACTTCTCATTAGGGCAAGGGTTCGACTACTGCCTAGATTATCGAAAGTTTGGTTATATTAGAGTGAACTAGAATAGAATGTACGGTGCAATGCATGAGCGCGCCCATTTAGCTGGGCGCGCATATTATGTGTATAGCCCGACTATGTACACTATAAAGGGATGTAATTAGATCAAATGTACGGTGGTTTTTATGTGCAGGGGCAGAAGGAGGGAAAACGGGCTACAAATGTGGATGGTACTAATTATTGCATGCAGGGGCAGCGGGGAAATGGGTCAAATATGGTTGTGAAGTGTGTGCGTACGAACTACTGCATGCAGGGCTAGGGGTAGGGGGGTAATGGAGTGCGTATGAACTACTGCATGCAGGGGTGGAGTGTGTATGAACTACTGCATGCAGGGGTAGGGGGTAATGGAGTGCGTATGAACTACTGCATGCAGGGGTAGGGGGAGTGTGTATGAACCATGCCGGGGTCGAGATCCAAATATAGGATGCGTATAACAAGAATAAGCTGCCTGCCGTACAGGTATCTTGACCCTTGGTGGTCGCTTGTCGCAGTGCTGCTGCTGCTGCTGCTGTTGTTGTTGGCTCGAGCCCTCTAGTGTGGTTGAACCTTTTGGTGGACATGGGCAGTTGCTATCTGTTGCTTCGCCTGCTATCGCAGCTCCTGGATTTGGTTCAGCGCCAGTGGGTTCTTGTACATGAACGAGTACATCCGGACTGTCATCCGCCGTACGGTCCGCAGCCTGGCCCTGACAGTGGAGTACGAAGTGTGATGCGTACGTGTACGTGCAGCTTTTGGGCGTGCAGGACAGTCACGTGCTTGGTGGCCAGATACACCACAGCGAAAGCACGTCTGTATCTGGTCGCGGTGATGTGTACGGTACGACCTTTTCTGAATGCTTAGCTTGCAGGGTACACCTTTTTTCAGAATCATTTTTTTTTTTTTTTTTTTTTTTACACTTCTCAAATTTAATTGCAATCTTCTACTAAAAATCACCATCACTGATACAACGAAATTTGAAAGAAAAAGAAAAAAAGGCCCAACCCTGCCCGGCCAGCTATTTGGACTTACGGGGGTCGCCATGGCAAATAATAAGTACTTCGAAGTAGTAAAAATGAGCTAGTGTGGCTGTGAAAACAGTCTATATTATTATGACAATATTCAGTCAGCCATAATGGATGCCTCCGCAGCGACCACAGCTGCAGATGACGCGACAGGAGCATGGGCAGAAAACATGGATCGGCTACCACGCACACACATTACACTGGCCCGTATTAGCGCTACGCTAAGACGGCACCGGATGAACGCCATGGTGAGGGAGTAGGACTCACCGGTCTTCTCTGCAAGCAACACAGCAATTCTCTTGTACAGAGCTGACGCACACTTGCTCATGCCGCCAGTCGTAGAGAACACGGCCGGGACAAACGAGGCATGCTCTACATCACGCAAGCGCTGTTCGTACGAACGCTTCTTTGCCTTCTCATGGCGGGTGTAGGCTGCGGAGACGGAGGAGGAGCGATTTGAGGGCGCAAATGGGTTGAAAACCCTGACATCAATATATGTGCGTTCAAATCGTCCTCCCCATATCCCGTTAGCGGCCACGTCCAATCTGGCAGCATCGGCACGAATGGCAGTGCGAAGAGACAGCTGCTCACCCGACAGAGGCTCGAGGTGCGGCTCAACGGAGACATTGGTAGCTACTCTCTTCAGAAGGCCAGCTGTCACATCTCGAATTTCATTGTGGCGAATACTGGGGTACCCACCCGTTGGACAGCTCAAGGCATGGGCGATGGTGAACTGGCTCCCACAAGAGCACGCAGACGGCATGTGCGGTAGTCTCCAGTTGTAGCGGAGATGTAAACCATCCCGAAACTCCGCCTTCGCCATAGCAAAGCCATGGCGTTTCAGGGGTCGGCACGTCAACCACCCTGAGGCTCCCTTTTCTGCTGCAAGCTCAACTGTGCGCTGTTGGTCTGCACTCAGTGAAGAGCATACAGTTGCAGCGTGGGTTCGGAGAGCGTTGCGAGCTGACGTCTGAACTGCCTTCTTGGCTGCTTGTCCATCACAGATAGCATCGCCAAGCGGCATCACTTGCTGGATGATGTTTTGTTGCAGGGTTCTGGTGATTTGCTTCGATGACTGATACTGAGAGGCCAGCTGGGTCGGGTCAATGATACCAAGGCCCCCGTAACGGCAGGGCAGGGCAAGCACAGCGCGGTCCTCCTCGCAGATCTGACGTCCGGTGATCGCAGGGATCAGTTTGTCCCGGATAGCACTCTCCAGTGGCCCAAAGCTTGGAGCAGCGTTGGACATGGTGCGGCACAGAAAGGACCACTTGTGTTTCAAGCCACTGGTGAATGCCGAGAAGGCAGCCTGCGGTTGAGATGACGCAATGACGGTTAGACGCTCCAGCTGGCCTATCCAGGATTGGACTTTGCCCTCGACATAGGATTGTAGGAACTCAGCAGTACCAATTGCAGCACCTAGGTAGCGACACCCATCCACACGAATGGTCACCCCAGTGTCCCTGAATAGCTCCTGCGCCAGCCCGAGGACTGCCGGTTTGACGAGGAGAACAGATTTACTCGGGTTCAGGTGGTATCCGTACAAGGGACCTTTGGTGGTCAGCGCATCCCACCAAGCCCGTACCTTCACTAACTTTCCACCAGCACTTGAGTCATCAGCATTTTCAGAATCATTAGCACCCGTCGTACCCCCGTGAGAATTTTGAATTTCTCAACGGTGACAAATTCGCAATCAATATTGCCGACAATTTCGCCAAATTCCCCCAAAGCCGACTCTATGTGGCCCAGATGCAATGCCGGTTCGCAACCATAAAATTAAACACGGGTAGCGGATACTGTGCCATCTCCCGGTAGCACGTCAATGCTCTTACCCTCCAACTGCAGATTTGCTGCGACGAGCTTGTCCCTGGTGGCGAAATCACGTAGGGTCAGAACCAGGGAGTAGTAAAATACAGGGAGGTGACACGAGCATGTACGGCCAGTTTGACGATTGCCTCAGCACCGTTTTCACGCGGCGGGTGAGATTGGGGTACTATGGGTACCGAAGTGTGTAGACACGCGCGCGGATCAGGATTCTCTCGATCAGGGAGTAGTAAAATACCTACCGCCAAAGAGACTCCTACTGCAGCCCGTAGAAACTCAGCGCTGAGAATTTCCAACAATTGTCTGCCTTCACAAAGTTTGGTAGTCGACCAAACTACCACTATGTCAGGATAGAAGTCCAGCAAGAGTGGTATCACTTTGCGAGATATCCCTGCGTGCCGTAGATTTTTCCTGTGTCGATACAAGCTGTTTACGACGACGTAGCCCGCATTTCAATCCTTGACAAACTTAGGAACATTTCATTCCGAAAAGTGAACTCCCGAATCTCTAGCATACCATAATATGAAATGCTCATCATCACAAAGAAGGTAGAGAAGTACTGGTTGATCACAACTGAGGAGAAATTAGGGGCGATCGTGTGGTGTCCTAGAGATTTTTTCGACTTCAAAATCTGTGCACTCGCTTTTCATCTCCAATCGTACACGTATTGTTCTCAAGGAAATCACCTTCCTTCTATTGCTCCATGCCGTCGATCGGGACGATTTTCGGAAGGGTGGTACCTTTCCATATGACGATGACACAGATGTATCACAAGAGCAAAACAAATGCTGTTCCATGAGATGGATAGACCTTTTCACGGAATTAGTTCTTCGACAAATACTCAAGATTGATTCAGCAGATCATCTTTTTTTGCGAAAGAAAAAAAAAACAAGCGCGAGGCACCCATCAA
The DNA here is from genome assembly GCF_964019385.1 of Sycon ciliatum. Classification (NCBI taxonomy): domain Eukaryota; kingdom Metazoa; phylum Porifera; class Calcarea; order Leucosolenida; family Sycettidae; genus Sycon; species Sycon ciliatum. The sequence goes on from NC_088653.1 coordinate 11,914,099, forward strand.
AAATCACGATTAGTGGGCTGAGTCATCCGCTCGACTCGCTGTCTCGGAAGCTGCCATACAGCAATATAGACACTTGTTTATGCCTCGTCATCATTGCTTTTTCTCGTATGGTCCATGTATGTAACTACTGGTACTTGTTTTTATTGTATCATTGTGTTACTAAATTCTGCCCGTACAAGAGGCCGGTTTACCAAGTTAAAAAAAAAAATTAGTGGCGTGTCACCTCCCTGTATTTTACTACTCCCTGGTCAGAACACAAGACCCGGGCCGGCCGTGCAGGTCGATCTGGAGGACATCTCCAAGCGAGAGACTGCAGGCTTGATTTGCCTTTGCTACGTCCAGATGCTTCACAGTCTTTGGACACTGGAAATGGACAGCTGGCCTGTCCATGTCAGAGCGCTCAATTTGCCTACCACTCGGTATAGAGGTTATGCGAAAGGATCACGTGCAGGCGGCGTGTAGGCGGCCAAAGCGGCCGCGCTCCGCAGGGGTGGCAAAAGAGATGAAAAGTTCAAAAGAAGTACATGTGCCTGGAATAATTTCACGAAGGAAATTTCCTGTATCGCTGTTACGTTCCTCTTCTGTTCTTTACAAAGGACTATTGTACGAACGCTGAATCAGTGGCCATGACTTCTCCCAAGTTTTCAAAAGTGTATGACGAGTTAGATGACTCCAGCAAATGCCGGTACCGTGAAAAGCTCGAGCGCGTTGCACCAGACTGGAGTGATCCTTACCTGCCCAGAAGTATTTTTTTAGAGGAAGATAAATTTCCACTTGTGGACTATCCCGATATTTACAATTTCTTGGTCAACGCGCCCAGCCCCTACACCAAGGAGCAGCTCAAGGCCTACAAGAGCTTGGAAGGCTACAAATACCTTGTCAGTGGCTGGGTCGGCGATGTTCGTGCGTTTCCAGCGTCCGAATCTGACACATGTGACAGCAAGTTTGTCATCGCCAAAGTCCGCCATTCCCAGTCAGTTTCCGGCACCCATCTGCAACCCTGGATTGCTGCGCAAAACGACGGTAGCGTGATTTGTGCACACTGCACCTGCATGGCTGGTCTTGGTGAGTCTTGTTCTCACGTTGCTGCACTGTTGTTCAGCCTGTATTCTAGAACGCAGCTGATTCAGAACACAGGAAGCACTTCATTGCCGTGCCAATGGTCAACTCCTTCAATGAAGGAGGTGGAGTATGCCAGGATTCGTGACATAAACTTCACTGCACCCGACACTAAACAGCATGGGAGCAAGCGCCGTAGGTCGGAGGAGAAGGTCCCTGCTGATATTAAGCAACCCTCCAGTGCTGAGCTGGGTGAACTATATGGAAATTTATGTCAAGCCGGTAAACCGTCATTACTCTCCCTTGTTCCCGGGTTCTGCGATAGGTACGTACCTTCCAAGCCCGAGGGATATCCACCCATTTTGGATTTATTGTACGAACCAGACATGCTGGATGCTAGTTTTGGGGACCTGCTCGTTCGTTGCGAGGCAGTATTTCCAGCGGTCTGTGTTTCAGAGGAGGAAGCACGCGCTGTGGAACAGGCTACGCGGAACCAGGCAGATTCCAAGGCCTGGTTTGAATTTCGCGCCGGCCGGATCACAGCTTCAAAGTTGAAGTCTGCTGTTCGCACGGATATTAGCCAGCCCTCTGCGTCCTTAGTCCGCTCTGTGTGTTACCCTGAGGCACACAAGTTTCGTAGCAAAGCCACACAATGGGGATGTGATCACGAGCAGAAGGCAATTGACAACTATAGTGAACATGCCAGTGCAACACATCAGAAGGTTGAAGTACTCCCCAGTGGCTTTGTAATTCATCCGGACTATCCATATCTTGGCGCTACTCCCGACTCCCTTGTGCAGTGCTCCTGCTGTGGCAACGGCGTGGTGGAAGTGAAGTGCCCGTACGGGTGCCGAGACAGTAGCCTGCATGATGCTGCCGATTCAGGGAAGTTCTGTCTAGTAAAGTCCGGCGGAGCACTCCATCTTAAGCAAGACCACATGTACTACTACCAAGTACAGCTACAGATGCTGGTGTGTAAGGTGCAGTACTGTGACTTTGTTGTGTGGAATGAAGGTCAGCTGTTTGTGGAGCGTATCTGTGCAGACACAGATTTCATCCGTGAAGCGGTAGCAGGTGCCAAGAAATTCTTCCAGTGTGCTGTTCTCCCAGAGCTTGTTGGGAAATGGTTCACTAAGACGTTCTCCACTCTTCCTGCCGATGCGTCTTCAGCGGCTACATCAGCCTCGGAACCACTTGGTGCTGCCAGTACAACATCTACTGCGGATCAAGAACGCCCTCCGGAGTTTTGCTACTGCAAGTCTGTGAAGGCTGGCGAGGTACTGCGATGTTCCAACAACGATTGCAGTATTCGTTTGTTCCACATGGCTTGTTTGCAGCTGAAGAGTAAGCCAAAGCGCAAGAACTGGACCTGCCCGGAGTGTCGCAAGATTAAATCTGCCACTAAATAATGATATGCATGTACAATTACAGTGGTAGCGACTTCGGCGACAAGTTTATAGGAATGTTGGTCGCTAAGCACAACGTTCGTCAGCCTACTCAAGCTCAACTGCATGAGGGGTGAATTCCCCGAAACACTGTGTATTGAGCAGGGAGTGGTGCTTTCTTGCAGGTTTGCCGGAAGGAGGGCTCGAGGGACTTCTTCTCTGCTCTAGATGGCAGTTGTGAGTCAGTCAAGTGTCTGGATGGAAGTCGTGAGTTTGTCAAGTTTCTGAATGGCAGTCGTGAGTCAGTCAAATGTCCAGTCAAGGCGGCAGAAAAGCTCGACCTCTAGTATGGGGTGCAACCAACTTTCCATGTACTTAGTCATTTTTGTCGTAGCATTTGTAAATCCAAGTCTCAAGCATTTGAGAAGTGATTATATTCATGGAGCCTGCTATTCTGGTATTTCTAGAGTTGCATTTTCAACTTGTTCTGCTGTGCCTTCCACGGTACTTGCTGTTGCACTTGCCACGTGTGTGCATACAATCGGTGGCTGGGCTTTCACAACGATTTCCGTTACCTTTCTTGTATTTCTTTGCTTGCATGTATCTCTGAAGGACCATAATGCTGATTCGTATTTGTGGGTCCCAGGACATGCGTGAAGACCACTCACTGCTTATGCATGTGAGCAGAGGAACTCCATCATTACACATCAAACACTTCGCTCTTTACGTCTCTTCCGGGTGATGTTGGCATAAGTTGAGTTGTTCTTTGGTGCTGGGCATACTACATCTGATGGTACATCGCGCACTACCCAGCACCCTAAGTTGGGTTTCAGGGCTATTCATAATTATTATATTGTGTTGTCCCTATTTGGACCACGAGTCATTATATTGATGCAACAAGAAACGGAGGCATGTCGTGAGTGATGATAGAAGCCATTATTATTACTATTATTATAAGTCTGTTGGCGTTGCCATGACCAAGCAAGCTTGGCTAGCCAGACAAAAGAAACTAGAAACAAGCGAGGTCAATGAGGTGAACACATGCGCATGCAACTGCAGAATAGGTAAAACAGAAATATAATTGCCGGTATATCCAGACAGTCCAAAAAGCACAAGGGGTTAATAATAAATTTGAATAATAATATAATAATAATAATGTAGCAATCATTACAGCTGACAAAGCGGCATGATGTAATTTACTCGAAAGGTACCACGGACTCACAACAGTTGCACAGAGCACAGCAGACGGTGACAGCCTTGTCAATGAATGCACATGATGTAGCTTTATCGTCATGCATGAGGAAAGCAATGGGCAAAGTGCCAGAGAGGATCGTGTATTTCTGGCGAAGCATTCCAATCACTCGCTCCACATGGATACGGACGCGTGACACTTGTCGAGCACTGTCCAATTTCAGCCTGGAGAGTTGCTTCTTCCCCTTCGTAAATGGGGGCATCACCAACTCTGCGCAGAACATGCCAACGCTGTCTTCAACAGTGAAACCACGGTCAGCCAGCACCTGGTCACCCGGATTTAGGTGACTAAGCAGACCGCAGTGCTCTGTGATGAACTTGTCTGAGGCTCTCCCGCCCCATGCATGCGAAATAAATGTAATGACACCTTGTGGCGCTACGCCAATCAAAAACTTTGCAGTGTTATGGCTTTTATAGTGAGAGTACGTTTGAGCTCTTGCCATCAGATCAGAAGGTCGTTCACAAAAAACTTCAAAGCAGTCAATAATGACAGCACAGCCCGGGAAATGCTTACGAAATTCAAGTGGCAGAGTTTTGCGTAGTTCGTCCCTTTCCGGCCATTTGACAAGTGGTCCCAGCATCACATGCATCACCCGGATCCAGCGCTGGAAAATCCGGCACACGGTCGACTGGTGAATGCCGAATCTGTACGCCAAGTCTTGGTCCCGACAATCCAGCCGAAGCTTCATGAGAACAATCAAGAACTGCTGGAAGAGAGAGAGCGTGTGGCGGTTGTGCTGTGGAACTCTCTTCCTCACGTGTTCAAATATGCCCATCATGGTCCCAAAAGACTGCAAACCAGTGTAGAAGAGCACCTTCGCGTTGTCTTTCTCAAACGACTCGATTGACAAGGTGTCACCTTGTCCTGGAGCGTGTGGCATCCGTTTGCTTTCCAGGACCAAACAGTTGTTTGTCTCCTCCAGCCGCGTCAAGTGCTCCATATCCATGTCAGTCTGCGATGAGACACTGGAGACTGCTACAGGATCAGACTCTACCTCTGCACCATAGGCACCAGGCAAATCTGCCATTGCCTCTGTGAAGTCATTCCCGGAGGCGTCCACTTTCACTGGTGTCTGCGTCTTGCTCTCCTCGAACGTCAGCTTCCGCTTCGCTCGGCGTTCATATGCCACCAAATCCCTCTCCGCTTTACGCTTTACAGGAGTCCTGACATGTTCAAAAAGTTTCGGAACGTAAGCGGGAGATAGTGGATCGTTGCTCTTCTCTGCGCCTACGAAATGGTCTGAACAGATCCTGCTACTGTCAGTTGGCTTCCAATTCTCTCGTCTCATAGCCGCAACCCATAGTTTGCGCCGCTCGTCCGCTACAGGAAACTTGTAAAACTTCACAGCCGTTCCAGGATCGGCACGATTGCTACATCCGACGGCTGCACAACTCTTCGGCATGTTGAAGGCTAAAAACTTCAGCAAGCGAGACACCAGCGGAAATTAAAATAAAAGTGAGGAACGATATGTCGACAACCAACAACAAATTTTACTTTTCCTCTCAAAGACTAGTAAAAAATAGTTCAAGCAGAAACGACTTCATTTTGCCACCCCTGCCACTCGCAGCCGCCTTGGCGCTCCTCGTGACGTCATTCGCATAACCTCTATTTTTAGGAAAAAAAACAGTGTCCTGGTGTCAGTAGTCATTGGTTGGCAGTAGTCATTGGTATAGTGGCAGTGCGCTGCCAGGATCATGACCATTGATGACGACATGGTAGATCTTCCCAAAATCTACACGTAAAACCCTGCATGCACGGCAGCAGCACAAGGCTCAACCGGACCAAACTATGTTACAGTACTACAGTGTTGGCTGAAATCCGATCCCCCTAGCCTAGGCCTAGCGTCTCGTACGAATCGCTAACGCGGCTACTACTAGCGCACCGCTAGGGGTTCGGATTTCAGTTGCCAACACTGTACAAAAGTCCAAGACACAAGCCGTAAAGGTCTGTGACCAAAACATTAGAATCATCATCAAGAGGCAAGATATCGTCTGAAAAGTCATTATTCAGGAAATGACTCAAGACGAACAGAGAGCTAGTCGCACATTGCGCCATAGATCTATTCTAACGGCGATTCCGTGTTCAGCCTAAACAGAAGTCTTCCCTGGCCCGCAAACTATTTTGAGTTTGCTGGGCTAGGGGCTTTGCGACTGTCGTGTGCTCGCTGCCTTTCTCTAGTCACTCGATTGACCTCAGTGAAATGGAGGAGAACAAAGGAAATATTGCTCCGAGTCGGACATCCAGCCATGGGCTATCTCCCGACGAAGAACCACGGTCGTGTTCCTCATCCCAGGCTCATCATTCCCCTGCCTCGGTGGATTGCCAAGCTGATGATCCTGCATCGTCGTGCTCATCGACGCCGCGGACAAGCGCAACGCCGGTATCGTTACCCGTTGGTGTGAAGAGGTTAGCTGAGATGCTGAAGAAGCGTTACGTAAGTGCTAAAGTACAGATTGGCAAGGGGATGTGTGTAAAACCGAATAGGCGACCGCTGGATAAGATTGTTGTCAATGTGGTTGTGATACCGCGCGATGAACTGGCTTCGCTGAACGAACAAACTTTCTTCGGTTCCCAAAGCGATGTGCAGAAGTTGAGCCATGTGTTCTCGCGAGTCGCGGACAAAGTGCAGCACGTGCAACTGGCCAATATGTTTGACTTTGACGGGGAAGAACTTGATGAAGACGAATCAGTTCGTGTATTGGCTGTTGCATGTGCTGGCGCTGGCAAGACGACCATATTCTTGTTGAAAGGTCCTATGGACTGGGCAAGGGGTCTGATCTGGCATGAGTTTGACATTGTGGGTGCATTGGCGCTGCGTGAACCCAGTGTTCGACACGCAAGTGATATAGTTGAGCTGCTACGCTTGAGGCAGCTTGGTATTGTCGATCCGAAGGAGCAAAATGAAATTGCATCCTACATCCATGCCAACCCGCGGCGTCTTTGTCTCGTATTCGATGGCTTAGATGAAACGGTTCTTGACGAGTGTAGCGATTTTGTGCGTGGCATTATTTGCGGCAAGGAATTGAAAGGTGTTCGCTTGATTCTTACATCACGCCATTCGAAAGAAGTTATAAAACTGGCTCTCTCATGCCCTTTTGACTGTCGCGTAGAAGTGCTGGGATTCACCAAGGACAATGTGCACGAATACGTAAACAATGTCCTCCCGTGCGAGCCGGCCAGCAAATTGCTTGAACGCGTCAATTCTGATCCGAGTTTAGCGGCCATTATGCAAACGCCTTTCTTCACGGAGTCGACCTGCGACGTTTTCCGTACTTCTGGCTCTGTTCCTTCGTCACTGTTCGGCATCTTCACGTCTTTGATCCTGAGTATCGTTCGACAGAACACTGAGAGTGCGTATCCAGACTGGCCGTCCGTTCCTCGTATCTTGAAGGAGAGGATCCTGGAGTTGGGTCATTTTGCATTTCTGATGCTAGTTGGTAAGAAGGTGGTGTTCAGCGACCGTGACCTTGATGAACAGCAGGTGTCGAAGGAAAGTCGCTCACTTGGTCTTCTTGTGGCGTGCGAGTCACTGTCGTATCCATGCGTTGGTCAATGGCAGTTCAGCCATCTTTCGGTTCAAGAATGCCTTGCTTCCCAGTACATTGCAGCCACTGTTCCGGATGCGAGCGACGTTAAATTCCTCGTGAGGCAGGTGGGAGCTTTGACTGGTCACTTGAGCACCTTTTGGTGCCTGCTTGCATCACAACTGGTTGCAGACGCGAAGGAAGCCTTAATTGCAGCGATTCTCACTCAGCCTGTTTCGGACGAGCAGGATATTCGCAAGCTGAAGGCATGTGAAAGTGTGACTCGTTTCCTTCGCTCTTCCGAGGACGATCTTCTGCTGGTGACAGAGGTTCTGTGTGAACATCTCGACGATTCGGCCGTCCAGAGTCTGGCTGCTTGCGTTCTCACTGATCTACTAGCGGACGGTGTGAGTGTGTCTCAGGCTATCGACGAAGTTCTTCCTCATTCTTTCGCTTCGTCATTGCAGGACTACGTTCGCGCTCTTCTGCGGCTGTGGCGGCGCAAAGTACCCCGCGCTAGCATCAGAATGCTATCTACCGCCTTGAAACCTATCAATCCCTATGCATCAACCCGCCTTCTTGAGTATTTCCATTCCAGGCCATCCACATCCCTTGACTTTGACCAATGTGCCTTGCACTCGCAAGAAGAGAAATCAGTCATGACTGCTTCGGTATCAGATTCAGTTTCGGGTATGCACGAAATTCTCACACCTGTTCGCCGTCGACTGCTGTTACTCGCTTGCCTTGTGTATGCGCAGCCTGGAACGGATACAGGTGACGTGGCCAATGCTACACATTCACCCTCGCCTGCTCTAGAGGCAGCCTTCTTACACTATGGCTGCGACTTAAGCAGCTTTTGCCTTTCTTTGGCGGATTGCTACCTTCTATCATCCGTGATTTCAGACCATCACAAGTCTATCGGCACTATCTCCCTTCGCGCCTGCCAGCTAGACGATCGTGCATTTGAGCTACTGGCACCGGGACTTGTTAAGTGTCATGGATTATCGAAAGTCGACCTTTCAAGTAATGCACTAACAAACAATCTAGTGGCACACATCTGTAACGTGATCCGCACAAACCGTTCGACTTTGTACGTACTGAGCATACACGATCTGCAGTTGTCCTCATCTGGATACGCACAGTTGGTACCGGCAATAGTTAGTTGTCACCGTGTCAGCCAGCTGATCATTGGTCATGTTCAGTGCCAGGATATCACCACCAATATTCTCATATGCCTGGTCATCCTGGCGTACTGCAAGCTGCTGAATTTCCCCCTTCTGACTTTTAATGTCGGCGATGAAGGTCTGTCCATGCTGTACCCCCTCTTGGTGTCACGGAAACGGTTATCACTGCGATTTCAGTGTGCAGGGCTATCATCATCGGGTGTATCAGTGATCAGGCGTGTTATCACAGTGAACAATGGACACCTTGCCGTGTTATTTCTGATTGGTCTGTCCGACATGCTCCTATTCACTCTGGCACCAAGCATAGTGTTGTGTAAAGCATTGAAAGTGCTGTCAATGCAATCTTGCTCTCTCACTTCCGAATCGCTTCCTGTGCTTGCTGGTATTCTGCTATCATGCCCTCTTCTCGAAACTCTTCGTGTCGGTGACAATACTGTATTCCGTCTTGAGAACGACGAGGAGGGGAGTATGCAGTTTGTCAGAGCTGTACGCAGGAGTGAGAAGTTGAGCACACTTATAATGCCCCCTCGAGAGTTTGTGAATGATCGCCTGGCCGGGCTGCTTGCTAGTGTGGCTGCAGAAGTCGAGCGTGACCTGCGGATTGCGTACACTAGTTGATCCCATGCCAGCCCTACCCTACAGTCTGGTGGTGTGGAATGTAGACCATACCAGCCCTACCCTACAGTCTGGTGATGTGGAATGTAGACCATGCCATCCCTACCCTACAGTCTGGTGATGTGGAATGTAGACCATGCCAGCCCTACCCTACAGTCTGGTGGTGTGGAATGTAGGCTGTAGGAGCACACAGACTGCACAGTATGTATATACATGTACATACTATACACTGAATGTACTGCATACACGTACATAGTACAGTATAGATAACACATGTTAGTCATCTCTCAGCATGTAGTATTGTCTGGAGTACAGTTATGTACGGCAACTTGTCCACCATATCTCCTTTGCCAAGGTGGCCTGCAACCCGTATGACACATTTTGTTCGTTGGCCGAGTCGCTACTTGTGCTCCCATATCTGCCATAGCTACCCAAGCCCCTTATCTAGCTCTCTCTCTCTCTCTCATTCTCTCTCTCTCTCTCTCTCTCTCTCTCTCTCTCTCTCTCTCTCTCTCTCTCTCTCTCTCTCTCTCTCTCTCTCTCCTCTCCCTCCCTCTCTATCTTTCTTGCTCGCTGCCTCTCTATCTGCCCATCACCCATGTAGTATTTCGTTTCTCTGTCACCCCTATCCGTTTCCCAAGTACGGGTAGTACTTATCTTCCCAAACCAACCTCGTCCGTCCCTTGTTGTCAGTGTGTAACTATGGCGATCCCAAATCTTCAACAGTAGACACGGAGTGTATTGAACACATACATGTAGAGGTGTTTGCACGCGTATGAGGAGATCAGAAACTATCTACACTAGCAACACACTGAACACCATACCTGGTTGAGTGCGATTTTTCTCGCTTTTTTTTTTATTTCCTGCCAATGGCGGACCAATAGGCTTGTAGTGGTTGAATTTAAAACATGTCGAGCCGTTTCCTTCCCTCAGAACTGGTGATTATATTTACGATACGGTTTTGATTACTTTCTCATCTCCTGTGTACATCAGCCATGCATGTAGGAATGGACGGTATTGCCTGGTGATATACGTAGCTTGAGTGTTAGTCGGTACAATAGGCTGACTAGAGTACCGGACAACCAAGCCTAGTCTGCTATGCTTTTTCTTATAGTGAATAGTACACAATGAGCAATCATACCTGATAGCTGTCTTGCCTTGTCTTGTGCTGAGCGGCTGAACATGTGTGTATGTGCGTTGGGAGGGGAGGGTGCATGTGTGTGTGTGGGGGGGGGGGGGGGCTGCATGGGTATATGTATGTGCATGGGTGTGTGTGGGGGGGGGGGGGGGCTGCATAGGTGTATGTATGTGTGTGGGGTGCGGGGGGGGGGGGGGGGGGGGGGGGGCAGTGAATGAAAAATAGGGATTCACTGGCCAGAAAAAGCCACTTCAATCAGCTGTGTGGTGGATTCGCTGGCGCTGAACTTTACAGCGCTGTACTTTACCGCGCTGAGTCGCTGGCGCTGTACTTTACCGCGCTGTGCTTTACCGCGCTGTGCTTTACCGCGCTGAGTCGCTGGCGCCGTACTTTACCGCGCTGAGTCGCTGGCGCTGTGCTTTACCGCGCTGAGTCGCTGGCGCTGTACTTTACCGCGCTGAGTCGCTGGCGCCGTACTTTACCGCGCTGAGTCGCTGGCGCTGTGCTTTACCACGCTGTACTTTACCGCGCTGAGTCGCTGGCGCCGCACTTTATGGCGCTGCACTTTACCGCGCTGAGTCGCTGGCGCTGTGCTTTACCACGCTGTACTTTACCGCGCTGAGTCGCTGGCGCCGTACTTTACCGTGCTGTACTTTACCGCGCTGTACTTTACCGCGCTGAGTCGCTGGGGCTGTACTTTACCGCGCTGAGTTGCTGGCGCTGTGCTTTACCGCGCTGAGTCGCTGGGGCTGTACTTTACCGCGTTGAGTCGTTGACGCTGTGCTTTACCGTGCTGTACTTTACCGAAATGTACTTTACAGCGCTGAGTCGCTGGCACCGTACTTTACGGCGTTGCACTTTGCCGCGCTGAGTCGCTGGCGCTGTACTTTACAGTGCTGTACTTTACCACGCTCAGTCGCTGGCGCTGTACTTTACCGCGCTGCACTTTACCGCGCTGAGTCGCTGGCGCTGTACGTTACCGCGCTGTACTTTACCGCGCTGAGTCGCTGGCGCCGTACTTTACCGCGCTGAGTCGCTGGGGCTGTACTTTACCGCGCTTAGTCGTTGGCGCTTTCCTTTACCGTGCTGTACTTTACCGAAATGTACTTTACCGCGCTGAGTCGCTGGTGCCGTACTTTACCGCGCTGCACTTTACCGCGCTGAGTCGCTGGCGCTGTACGTTACCGCGCTGTACTTTACCGCGCTGAGTCGCTGGCGCCGTACTTTACCGCGCTGTGTCGCTGGGGCTGTACTTTACCGCGCTTAGTCGTGGGCGCTTTGCTTTACCGTGCTGTACTTAACCGAAATGTACTTTACCGCGCTGAGTTGCTGGTGCCGTACTTTACCGCGCTGCACTTTACCGCGCTGAGTCGCTGGCGCTGTACGTTACCGCGCTGAGTCGCTGGCGCCGTACTTTACCGCGCTGAGTCGCTGGGGCTGTACTTTACCGCGCTTAGTCGTTGGCGCTTTGCTTTACCGTGCTGTACTTTACCGAAATGTACTTTACCGCGCGGAGTCGCTGGTGGCGTACTTTACCGCGCTGAGTCGCTGGCGCTGTACGTTACCGCGCTGTACTTTACCGCGCTGAGTCGCTGGCGCCGTACTTTACCGCGCTGAGTCGCTGGGGCTGTACTTCACCGCGCTTAGTCGTTGGCGCTTTGCTTTACCGTGCTGTACTTTACCGAAATGTACTTTACCGCGCTGAGTCGCTGGTGCCGTACTTTACCGCGCTGCACTTTACCGCACTGAGTCGCTGGCGCTGTACGTTACCGCGCTGTACTTTACCGCGCTGAGTCGCTGGCGTCGTACTTTACCGCGCTGAGTCGCTGGGGCTGTACTTTACCGCGCTTAGTCGTTGGCGCTTTGCTTTACCGTGCTGTACTTTACCGAAATGTACTTTACCGCGCTGAGTCGCTGGTGCCGTACTTTACGGCGTTGCACTTTGCCGCGCTGAGTGGCTGGCGCTGTACTTTACCGCGCTGTACCCTAACGCAATGTACTTTACCGCGCAGAGTCGCTGGCACCGTACTTTACGGCGCTGCACTTTACCGCGCTGAGTCGCTGGCGCTCTACTTTGACGCGCTCTACTTCACCGCGCTGTACTTTACCGCGCTGAGTCGCTGAAGCTGTACTTTACCGTGCTTAGTCGCTGGCGCTGTACTCACCGCAATGAGTCGCTGCATGGTGCTGTACTTTACCGCGCTGAGTCGTTGGCGCTGTACTTTACCGCGCGGTACTTAACCGCGCTGAGTCGCTTGCTCTGTACTTTACCTCGCTGAGTCGCTGGCGCTATACTATACCGCGCTGTACTTTGCCGCATTGAGTTCCTGGCGCTGTACTTTACCGCGCTGACTCGCTGGCGCGGTAAAATACCGCGCTAAGTCGCTGGCGCTGTACTTTACCGCGCTAAGTCGCTGGCGCTATACTATACCGCGCTGTACTTTGCCGCATTGAGCCGCTGGCGCTGTTCTTTACCGCGCTGTACTTTACCGCGCTGAGTCGCTGGCGCTGTAGTTTACTGCGCTGAATCGGGGGGGGGGGGGGGGGGGGGGGGCGTGCATTTGTCTTACATGTATGTGTGTGTAGGGGGGGGGGGGGGGTATGGTCTCTGTGTAGGGGGGGGGGGGCGTGCATTTGTCTTACATGTATGTGTGTGTAGGGGAGGGGGGGGGGGGGTGTATGGTCTCTGTGTAGGGGGGGGGGGGGTGGTGTATGGTCTCTGTGTAGGGGGGGGGGGTGCATTTGTCTTACATGTATGTGTGTGTAGGGGGGGGGGGGGGGGGTGTATGGTACCCTACCCTACAGTCTGGTGGTGTGGAATGTAGACCATGCCAGCCCTACCCTACAGTCTGGTGGTGTGTAATGTAGGCTGTAGGAGCACACAGACTGCACAGTATGTATATACATGTACATACTATACACTGAATGTACTGCATACACGTACATAGTACAGTATAGATAACACATGTTAGTCATCTCTCAGCATGTAGTATTGTCTGGAGTACAGTCTTGTACGTCACCTTGTCCACCATATCTCCTTTGCCCATGTGGCCTGCATCCCGTATGACACATTTTGTTTGTTGGTCGAGTCGCTACTTGCGCGCCCATATCTGCCATAGCTAACCAAGCCCCTTATCTAGCCCTCTCTCTTTCTTTCTCTCTCTCTATCTCTCTCTCTCTCTCTCTCTCTCTCTCTCTCTCTTTCCCTCCTACTCTTTCTTTCTTGCTCACTGCCTCTCTATCTACCCATCACCCATGTAGTCTTTCGTTTCTCTGTCACCCCTATCCGTTTCCCAAGTACCGGTACTACTTATCTTCCCAAACCAACCTCGTCCGTCCCTTGTTGTCAGTGTGTAACTATGGCAGTCCCAAATCTTCAACAGTAGACACGGAGTGTATTGAACACATACATGTAGAGGTGTTTGTACGCGTATGAGGAGATCAGAAACTATCTACACTAGCAACACACTGAACACCATACCTGGTTGAGTGCGCTTTTTCTTGCTTTTTTTTTTAATTTCCTGCCGATGGCGGACCAATAGCCTTGTAGTGGTTGATTTTTCACTTGAGAATTTAATATTACATGACGAGCCGTTTTCATTCCCCGAAGACTGGTGATTATATTTACGAGACGTTTTTTATTGTCCTCTCATCTCATGTGTACATCAGCCATGCATGTAGGAATGGACGGTATTGCCTGGTGATATAAGTATGTTGAGTGTTAGTCGGTACAATAGGCTGACTGGAGAACTGGACAACCAAGCCTAGTCTGCTATACTTTTTCTTATAGTGAATAGTACACAATGCGCTATCATACCTGATAACTGTCTTGTCTTGTCTTGTGCTGAGCGGCTGCATAATGTGTGTGTTTGTGCTGGTGGTGTGGGGGGGGGGGGGGAGGAGGGTGCATGTGTGTGTGTTGGGGGGGGGGGGGGGGCTGCATGGGTGTATGTATGTGTGGGGGGGGGGGGGGCAGTGAATGAAAAATAGGGATTCACTGGCCAGAAAAATCCACTTCAATCAGCTGTGTGCACGTGGATTCGCAGCCGCTGTACTTTCCCCCACTGAATCGCTGCCGCTGTACTTTCCCCCACTGAATCGCAGCCGCTGTACTTTCCCCCACTGAATCGCTGGCGCTGTACTTTACCGCGCTGAGTCATTGGCGCTTTACTTTACCGCGGTGAGTCGCTGGCGCTGTACTTTACCGCGGTGAGGCGCTGTACTTTACCGAGCTCAGTCGCTGGCGTTGTATTTTACCGCCCTGAATCGCTGGCGCTGTACTTTACCGCGCTATACTTTACCCCGATGAGTCGCTGGCGCTGTACTTTACCGCGCTGAGTCGCTGGCGCTGTATTTTACCGCGCTCAGTCGCTGGCGCTGTACTTTACCGCGCTCAGTCGCTGGCGCTGCACTTTACCGCGCTGAATCGCTAGCGCTGTACTTTACCGCGCTGAGCCGCTGGCGCTGTACTTTACCGCGCTGAGTCGCTGGCGCTGTACTTTACCGCGCTGAGTCGCTGGCGCTGTACTTTACCGCGCTGAGTCGCTGGCGCTGTACTTCACCGCGCTGAGTCGCTGGCGCTGAACTTTACCGTGCTGTACTTTACCGCGCTGAGTCGCTGGCGCCGTACTTAACCGCGCTGAGTCGTTGGCGCTGTACTTTACCGCATTGAGTCGCTGGCGCTATACTATACCGCAATGTACTTAACCGCGCGGAGTCGCTGGCGCTGTACTTTACCGCGCTGAGTCGCTGGCGCTGTACTTTACTGCGCTGAATCGCTGGCGCTGTACGTTACCGCGCAGGGCATGTTCGTGCTGTAATTGATTCCGCGAAACGTCTTTGAGCTGTGCTTCTTTGTGCTGTAATTTACCACGCCTTTTTTTTCGCGCTGACTTGCTAGCGCTGTACTTTACCGCGCTGAATCGCTGGCGCGGTAAAATACCGCGCTGAGTCGCTGGCGCTGTACTTTACCGCGCTGTATTTTACCGCGCTGAGTCGCTGGCGCTGTACTTTACCGCGCTGTACTTTACCGCGCTATACTTTACCGCGCTGAATCGCTGGCGCTGTACTTTACCGCGCTGAGTCGCTGGCGCTGTACTTTACCGCCCTGAGTCGCTGGCGCCGTACTTTACCGCGCTGAGTCGTTGGCGCTGTACTTTACCGCTTTGAGTTGCTGGCGCTATACTATACCGCAATGTACTTAACCGCGCGGATTCGCTGGCGCTGTACTATACCGCGCTGAGTCGCTGGCGCTGTACTTTACCCCGCTGAATCGCTGGCGCTGCGCTGGCGCTGTACGTTACCGTGCAGGGCATGTTCGTGCTGTAATTGATTTCGCGAAATGTCTTTGAGCTGTGCTTCTTCGTGCTGTAATTTACCACGTCTTTTTTATCGCGCTGACTTGCTAGCGCTGTACTTTACCGCGCTGAATCGCTGGCGCGGTAAAATGCCGCGCTGAGTCGCTGGCGCTGTACTTTAGCGCGCTGAGTCGCTGGCGCTGTACTTAAGCGCGCTGAGTCGCTGACGCTGTACTTTACCGCGCTGAATCGGGGGGTGGGGGGGGGGGGAGCGTGCATTTGTCTTACATGTGTGTGGGAGGAGGGGGGGGGGGCATGGTCTGTGTGTGTGTGGGGGGGGGGGGGGCTGGGGGCTGCGCATGGTCTCTATGTGTGTGTGCGGGGGGGGGGGGGGGGGGGGGGGTGGTGTGCATGGTCTCAATGTGTGTGTGTGGGAGGGTTTTCGTGGTTTCGACCTGCATAGCTGTGCTAATTCCCTGTCCAAGAAGTAAAGCGGCGTTTCTGGATCCAATGCTGAACTCAGTGCTGTCGACCCCTGCACAGGGGACACGTGACCATTTGATGGCAGTGTTACCAAGGACCAAGGTGTGTGTGTGGGGGGGGGGGGGGAGGTGCATGGTCTCTATGTGTGTGTTTGGGGGGGGGGGGGGGGGGTGCATAGGTATGCAGTGAAACTAACTTGTCTGAGACGACCGCTCAAGGGACCTTCAAAACGTGGTCTCTGTTACCAGGGATCGCCTTATCCAGGTTCAATTGACTGGAAATAGCATCCTTTGGTCCTTGTTGCAGTGGTCTTCTAGGACAGGTGGTCGCCTTGACAGGTTTTACTGTATGTGTGTATGTGTGTGTCTGTGTATCTGTGTGAGTGTGGCGGGGGTTAGCCTAATAAGTAATAGGGGGTGCTCATGTGTACACTCAACTGCACAAATTTAACACTATGCCCTGGTGGCCTGTACATACATGTACATGTATACGTATGTTTCACTGCCTAGGGTCTCATGAGCCAAAATAGTTGCATTCAGATTCACCATTATTCTCTTCTTCTTTTTTTCCCCGTAATGTCTGCCTCATGCTCACTAATACTGCGAAAGCAGAAATTTTCGGTGGTGTTCTATTTTCGGTAACTTCGGTGCCGGCAATTTTTACCGAAAATAAAACACCCCAAAAATTTCGGTACAACCGGTACTGTATACATGTGGTGCTAGTGTAGTATCCCTGCTTTACAGTTTATACATGACTAGTAGTACATGTATTTTGCATGACTCTTATTGTTTAGAAGCATACAGTACTTCCGACATTTACGATTGTTCTTCCATGATCCTTGCATGGCGCCACTACACACTGGAGAGTAGCTAGACCAACACTAATAATTATCAGTAGTCTTCATTGTTTCCAAAATACAATACTTGTGCCGCTATGCTTCATTTGCAAGCGGTCCTTGTGCAGTTGTATGGACTTATCTTCACTGCGATATCAGTTTCATGCTCCAATGCTTCCTTTGTAGCACTGAGGTGTGCTGCGAGTAATCAATGGCATTTCCAGATTGCTTGCTACACTATCACATACTCTCTTTAGCTGTTTTGCTGCCTGCTGCTTGTTTCCCGCAATAGACCCCAGCTGAAGCTTCCTAGCTGGCCCCCTTGCCAACGGCCTTGTTAGATTCCGTATAAGTTCTGAGTTTGTATCTCATACGTAACAGTCGTGGTTGATTGAGAGCAAGTTCACT
>NC_088653.1:11931478-11943978 GCF_964019385.1 Sycon ciliatum
CCAACCTCGTCCGTCCCTTGTTGTCAGTGTGTAACTATGGCAGTCCCAAATCTTCAACAGTAGACACGGAGTGTATTGAACACATACATGTAGAGGTGTTTGTACGCGTATGACGAGATCAGAAACTATCTACACTAGCAACACACTGAACACCATACCTGGTTGAGTGCGCTTTTTCTTGCTTTTTTTTTTAATTTTCTGCCGATGGCGGACCAACAGGCTTGTAGTGGTTGATTTTTCACTTGAGAATTTAAAACATGACGAACCGTTTTCATGCCCTCAAAACTGGTGATTATATTTACGAGACGGTTTTGATTGTCCTCTCATCTCCTGTGTACGTCAGCCATGCATGTAGGAATGGACGGTATTGCCTGGTGATATACGTATGTTGAGTGTTAGTCGGTACAATAGGCTGACTAGAGAACTGGACAACCAAGCCTAGTCTGCTATGCTTTTTCTTAGTGTGAATAGTACACAATGAGCTGTCATACCTGATAACTGTCTTGCCTTGTCTTGTGCTGAGCGGCTGAAAATGTGTGTATGTGCGTTGGGAGGGGAGGGTGCATGTGTGTGTGTGTGGGGGGGGGGGGCTGCATGGGTATATGTATGTGCATGGGTGTGTGTGTGGGGGGGGGGGGGCTGCATAGGTGTATGTATGTGTGTGGGGTGCGGGGGGGGGGGGGGGGGGCAGTGAATGAAAAATAGGGATTCACTGGCCAGAAAAAGCCACTTCAATCAGCTGTGTGGTGGATTCGCTGGCGCGGAACTTTACAGCGCTGTACTTTACCGCGCTGAGTCGCTGGCGCTGTACTTTACCGCGCTGTGCTTTACCGCGCTGAGTCGCTGGTGCCGTACTTTACCGCGCTGCACTTTACCGCGCTGAGTCGCTGGCGCTGTACGTTACCGCGCTGTACTTTATAGCGCTGAGTCGCTGGTGCCGTACTTTACCGCGCTGAGTCGCTGGGGCTGTACTTTACCGCGCTTAGTCGTTGGCGCTTTGCTTTACCGTGCTGTACTTTACCGAAATGTACTTTACCGCGCGGAGTCGCTGGTGCCGTACTTTACCGCGCTGAGTCGCTGGCGCTGTACGTTACCGCGCTGTACTTTACCGCGCTGAGTCGCTGGCGCCGTACTTTACCGCGCTGAGTCGCTGGGGCTGTACTTCACCGCGCTTAATCGTTGGCGCTTTGCTTTACCGTGCTGTACTTTACCGCGCTGAGTCGCTGGTGCCGTACTTTACCGCGCTGCACTTTACCGCACTGAGTCGCTGGTGCTGTACGTTACCGCGCTGTACTTTACCGCGCTGAGTCGCTGGCGTCGTACTTTACCGCGCTGAGTCGCTGGGGCTGTACTTTACCGCGCTTAGTCGTTGGCGCTTTGCTTTACCGTGCTGTACTTTACCGAAATGTACTTTACCGCGCTGAGTCGCTGGTGCCGTACTTTACCGCGCTGCACTTTACCGCGCTGAGTCGCTGGCGCTGTACGTTACCGCGCTGTACTTTATAGCGCTGAGTCGCTGGTGCCGTACTTTACCGCGCTGAGTCGCTGGGGCTGTACTTTACCGCGCTTAGTCGTTGGCGCTTTGCTTTACCGTGCTGTACTTTACCGAAATGTACTTTACCGCGCGGAGTCGCTGGTGCCGTACTTTACCGCGCTGAGTCGCTGGCGCTGTACGTTACCGCGCTGTACTTTACCGCGCTGAGTCGCTGGCGCCGTACTTTACCGCGCTGAGTCGCTGGGGCTGTACTTCACCGCGCTTAGTCGTTGGCGCTTTGCTTTACCGTGCTGTACTTTACCGAAATGTACTTTACCGCGCTGAGTCGCTGGTGCCGTACTTTACTGCGCTGCACTTTACCGCACTGAGTCGCTGGCGCTGTACGTTACCGCGCTGTACTTTACCGCGCTGAGTCGCTGGCGTCGTACTTTACCGCGCTGAGTCGCTGGGGCTGTTCTTTACCGCGCTTAGTCGTTGGCGCTTTGCTTTACCGTGCTGTACTTTACCGAAATGTACTTTACCGCGCTGAGTCGCTGGTGCCGTACTTTACGGTGTTGCACTTTGCCGCGCTGAGTGGCTGGCGCTGTACTTTACCGCGCTGTACCCTAACGCAATGTACTTTACCGTGCAGAGTCGCTGGCATCGTACTTTACGGCGCTGCACTTTACCGCGCTGAGTCGCTGGCGCTCTACTTTGAAGCGCTGTACTTCACCGCGCTGTACTTTACCGCGCTGAGTCGCTGAAGCTGTACTTAACCGCGCTGAGTCGCTTGCTCTGTACTTTACCTCGCTGAGTCGCTGGCGCTATACTAACTTATACCGCGCTGTACTTTGCCGCATTGAGTTCCTGGCGCTGTACTTTACCGCGCTGACTCGCTGGCGCGGTAAAATACCGCGCTAAGTCGCTGGCGCTGTACTTTACCGCGCTAAGTCGCTGGCACTATACTATACCGCGCTGTACTTTGCCGCATTGAGCCGCTGGCGCTGTACTTTACCGCGCTGTACTTTACCGCGCTGTACTTTACCGCGCTGAATCGCTGGCGCTGTAGTTTACTGCGCTGAATCGGGGGGGGGGGGGGGGGGGGGGGGGGCGTGCATTTGTCTTACATGTATGTGTGTGTAGGGGGGGGGTGGTGTATGGTCTCTGTGTAGGGGGGGGGGGGGGGGGCGTGCATTTGTCTTACATGTATGTGTGTGTAGGGGGGGGGGGGGTGTATGGTCTCTGTGTAGGGGGGGGGGGGGGTGGTGTATGGTCTGTGTGTGTGGGGGGGGGGGGTGGTGTATGGTCTCTGTGTGTGGGGGGGGGGGGTGGGGGCGTATGGTCTGTGTGTGTGTGTGGGGGGGGGGTGTATGGTCTCTGTGTGTCTGGGGGGGGGGGGGGGGTGGTCTATGGTCTCTGTGTGTGTGTGTGGGGGGGGGGGGGGGTGGTGTATGGTCTCTGTGTGTGTGTGTGTGTGGGGGGGGGGGGGGGGGGGGGGTTGGTGTATGGTCTGTGTGTGTGTGTGGGGGGGGGGGGGTTGGGGGTTGGTGTATGGTCTCTGTGTGTGTGTGGGGGGGGGGGGGGGGGTGGTGTATGGTCTCTGTGTGTGTGTGGGGGGGGGGGGGTGTATGGTCTGTGTGTGTGTGGGGGGGGGGGGGGTGGTGGTGTATGGTCTCTGTGTGTGTGTGTGGGGGGGGGGGGGGGTGTATGGTCTCTGTGTGTGTGTTGGGGGGGGGGGGGGGGGGGGGGTGGTGTATTGTCTCTGTGTGTGTGTGGGGGGGGGGGGTGTATGGTATCTCTGTGTGTGTGTGTGTGGGGGGGGGTGTATGGTCTCTGTGTGTGTGTGGGGGGGGGGGGTGGTGTATGGTCTCTGTGTGTGGGGGGGGGGGGGGTGGTGTATGGTCTCTGTGTGTGTGTGTGTGGGGGGGGTGTATGGTCTCTGTCTGGGGGGGGGGGGGGGGGGTGGTGTATGGTCTCTGTGTGTGTGTGGGGGGGGGGGGGGGTGGTGGTGTATGGTCTCTGTGTGGGGGGGGGGGGGGGTGGTGTATGGTCTCTGTGTGTGTGTGGGGGGGGGGGGGTGGTGTATGGTCTGTGTGTGTGTGTGGGGGGGGGGGGGGGTGGTGTATGGTCTGTGTGTGTGTGTGGGGGGGGGGGGGTGGTGTATGGTCTCTGTGTGTGTGGGGGGGGGGGGGGGTGGTGGTGTATGGTCTCTGTGTGGGGGGGGGGGGTGGTGTATGGTCTCTGTGTGTGTGTGGGGGGGGGGGGGGTGGTGTATGGTCTGTGTGTGTGTGTGTGGGGGGGGGGGGTGGTGTATGGTCTCTGTGTGTGTGGGGGGGGGGGGGTGGTGTATGGTCTCTGTGTGTGTGGGGGGGGGGGGGGGGAAGGTGTATGGTCTCTGTGTGTGTGGGGGGGGGGGGTGTATGGTCTCTCTGTGTGTGGGGGGGGGGGGGGGGTTGGTGTATGGTCTCTGTGTGTGTGTGTGGGGGGGGGGGGGGGGTGGTGTATGGTCTCTGTGTGTGTGTGGGGGGGGGGGGGGGTGTATGGTCTCTGTGTGTGTGTGTGGGGGGGGGGGGGGTGGTGTATGGTCTCTGTGTGGGGGGGGGGGGGGGTGGTGTATGGTCTCTGTGTGTGTGTGTGTGGGGGGGGGGGGTGGTGTATGGTCTGTGTGTGTGTGGGGGGGGGGGGGGGGGGTGGTGTATGGTCTCTGTGTGTGTGGGGGGGGGGGGGGTGGTGTATGGTCTCTGTGTGTGTGGGGGGGGGGGGGGGTGGGGGTGGTGTATGGTCTCTGTGTGTGTGTGGGGGGGGGGGGTGTATGGTCTCTCTGTGTGTGTGGGGGGGGGGGGGGGGGGTGTATGGTCTGTGTGTGTGTGTGGGTGGGGGGGGGGGGTATGGTCTCTGTGTGTGTGTGGGGGGGGGGGGGGGGTGGTGTATGGTCTCTGTGTGTGTGTGGGGGGGGGGGGGGGGGGTGGTGTATGGTCTCTGTGTGTGTGGGGGGGGGGGGGGGGTGGTGTATGTTCTCTGTGTGTGTGTGGGGGACGGGGGGGGGGGGGGGGTGGTGGTGTATGGTCTCTGTGTGTGGGGGGGGGGGGTGGGAGGGGTGGTGTATGGTCTGTGTGTGTGTGGGGGGGGGGTGTATGGTCTCTGTGTGTGGGGGTGGGGGGGTGGTGTATGGTCTCTGTGTGTAGGGGGGGGGGCGTGCATTTGTCTTACATGTACATGTACATGTATGTGTGTGTAGGGGGGGGGGTGTATGGTCTCTGTGTAGGGGGGGGGGGGGGTGGTGTATGGTCTCTGTGTGTGTGGGGGGGGGGGGGGTGGTGTATGGTCTCTGTGTGTGTGTGGGGGGGGGGGGGGTATGGTCTGTGTGTGTGTGGGGGGGGGGGGGGTGGTGTATGGTCTGTGTGTGTGTGTGGGGGGGGGGGGTGTATGGTCTCTGTGTGTGTGGGGGGGGGGGGGGGATGGTGTATGGTCTCTGTGTGTGGGGGGGGGGGGGGTGGTGTATGGTCTTTCACTCTGAGTCGCTGGCGCTGTACTATACCGCGCTGTACTTTACTGGGCTGTACTTTACCGCGCTGCACTGTACCGCGCTGAGTCGCTGGCGCCGTACTTTAGGGCGCTGTTCTTTACCGCGCTGAGTCGTTGCGCTGTACTTTACTGCGCTGAGTTGCTGGCGCTGTACTTTACCGCGCTGATAGTCGCGCCGCTGAAGAAGCTGGCGCTGAAGTGCTGGCGCTGATATGTATCGCGCTGAAACGGCGGAGCTGAAATGGCAAGACCCCTGGCAATGGTCCAGGTGGTCTGGCCATGGTTGGACTAACCTTTTGAACATGAATACGTCGTGATTACTGCTAAGGAGACCGTGTGTGCCCGCCATGTCAAACACGAAATAGGATAGGTCCGGACCAATCAAAAACTACTTTCCCTGACATGGGCGTGTACGTGTGTGTATGGGGGATGGGGGATTGCGGTGTGTGAGTGTATTTGTGTGTGTGAAGGGGGGGGGGGGAATTGCGGTGCGTGAGTGTATTTGTGTGGGTGAAGGGGGGGGGGGGGAATTGCGGTGCGTTAGTGTATTTGTTTGGGTGTGGATGGGGGGGGGGGGGGGAATTGCGGTGGGTGATTGTATTTATGTGTGTGTGTGGGGGGGGGGGGGATTGCGGTGTGTGATTGTATTTGTGTGTGTGTGGGGGGGGGGGGGGGATTGCGGTGCGTGATTGTATTTGTGTGTGTGGGGGGGGGGGGGGATTGCGGTGCGTGATTGTATTTGTGTGTGTGGGGGGGGGGGGGGGGATTGCGGTGCGTGATTGTATTTGTGTGTGTGGGGGGGGGGGGGGGATTGCGGTGCGTGATTGTATTTGTGTGTGGGGGGGGGGGTACATAGGTCTACAGTTAAACATGTCAAGGCGACCACTCGGATAAGACGACCACCTACCCTAGCCGACCACTGCTACCAGGACCAAGGGATTCTATTTCAGGGGCGTGCTCGGCCCCCCAACTAGGGGGGTGCACGGGAGCCGAGGGGAGCCCCCCCCCCCCCGGCAATTTTCTGCAATTTGTTTGCAACCTTTCTTGAATTTTAGAGCATATTTGCATACATTACAATTGCAATTACCCAGATTGGAAATTTTAGGGGGGTGCACGTGCCCCCCGTGCCCATTGCCGAGCACGCGCCTGTATTTCCAGTCAATTAACCCTGGATAAGGCGATCACCTGGTAACAGAGACCACGTTGAATGTCCCTTGAGCGGTCGTCTTACACAGGTTTCACTGTACTTGTACAATGTGTGTGTGGAGGGGGGGGGGGGGGGGAGTGCATGGGTATACATGTACATGTACATGTATATGTGTGTGTGGGTGGGGGGGGGGGGGGGTGCACGGTTCTACATGTAGTACCGTATTATCTCTAATATAAGCACAGTCTCCAATAATAGAACAACTTGGGTTGGCATTCAAAAAATAAAGTGCTCAGTGTCCATTATAAGCACACTGTGTAAATTCATTATCTGTACCGGCGAAAAAAAACCCTGAAATGTGCGTGTCTGACATGAATTTGGCATGGCAACAGGCCTCTGAAATGAGGTTGAAATAATAATGGAACAGTCTCCAATAAAGGAACGTCTCCATTAATAGCACAGGGCGGAGGTACATTGAAAAAATAAAGGACCGTGCTTATATTAGAGATAATACGGTATGTGTGTGTGGTGGTGGTGGGGGGGGGGGGGGGGGTGCACGGTTCAACATGTACATGTATACTGTGTCTGGGGGGGGGGGGGGGGTGCACGGTTCAACATGTACATGTATACTGTGTGTGTGGGGGGGGGGGGGGTGCACGGTTCTACATGTATAGGGCTTGAAAGTGATGACGTCAAAACGGCCAGGGAGTAGTAAGTTGACATCAGATTTCTATTTTTGGATCCACTAAGGTGTGACTTTGCTATTGCCTATGTATGTGGGTGCATAGCAACCCACTCATGTCGCATGCAGGTGTGACTTTTATTTCGCCACCAGTTGTAACCCCGCCCCCAGTAGCCAAATCAGTCAGTTTCACTGGCTACATCACCATGCTGTGGGTGAGACCGCTTGAAATGTGCTTGGATCCATACAAAAACTGGATCCAAGTGGATCCAGTTTTTGAATTTTTGAAATTGTTGCTATGCTGTGACGTAGCACTTTCAAGCCCTATTATGACTGTGTGTGTGTGGGGGGGGGGGGGGTGCACGGCTCTACATGTATTATGTGTGTGTGTGGTGGGGGGGGGGGGGGGGGTGCACGGTTCTACATGTATACTGTGTTATCTAAATCAATACCAGTTCAAAACTAGTATTAAATAAACCTTGTTATGTCATGTAGTTCAGCACCCATATTATGGTTCAGATGATCCCAATGGAACGGGGCTCTGCCAACCGTGGATAGTTGTAGTAAGGTCACTGTTTCCGAACACAGTGTCCTCCACCTTGTTTCATGCCGTCAATCTAACAACATATAATATATGTTAATATTATTATGACTGTGTGTGGGGGGGGGGGGGGGGAGGCGGGGGGGGGGTGCATGGGTCTATGTTTGCGTGTGGGTGGGGGAGTGCATGCGTCTATTATCAAGAGTCCATAACCCCCCAGAGTGTGCAACTCGTGATCCTTTTCAGCACAAATCAGTGCCGCAACGAAATCCAAACTTCATACGTCATGTAGTGAGTAGCTATGACGAAATGGGAAGTTTGGCCCGGACCTACTTCGCCCGTTTGCCCAATTAATTATTTGGGGTCTTTCTTTACGAATCCACGGCCAGGTATTGTACGTAACACGCCTGGAAAGGCTCAAGTACACAAAGAATTATTTTAGAGTTGTCGAACAGTTTTCTCTTTTGAGTGTCTCTCCGATAAGAGAAGAACAATGGCCACTGTTGAACCTAAAGCAAAGCGCTCCCCATTGTCGCCGGAGTGCAGTGTCTCTGTGGACGATATTCGTCAGTTTTTGCTCGATCTGGGCTCCTCATTTTCTTGTAAATCTATATCCATGCCTATTCTTGCTATCCCGGAGTCACGAACTCTCCCAATACAAGCTTTTCAGACAACGAGCAGAGAAACTCTCTTCAAATAAAAAAATTCTGTGACTGTGAAATCAAAGCCGTTCTGCTGACACTGCATAGCCCGTGGAGCAAACGTTTTACGTGACACTTCGGTGGCTTGCTTCAAAGCCACCTTCAACTTGGAACCCCCGCCGGATGTACCAGATATGCACATGGCCCCATCCGCCCATGCTTGCCCGGGGACCGGATGACGCAATGTTTGGATTTCGTTGCGCCAGACCCCAACCTGGAGTTGCACACTCTGGGGGGTTATGGACTCTTGCTATTATGTATGTGTGTGTCGGGTGGGGGGAGGGGGGGGGGGGGGGAGTGCATGGGTCTATGTGGGAGGGGGAGTGCATGGGTCTATTACATGTACATGTACATGTATGTGTGTGTGTGGGGGGGGGGGGGGTCATGGGTATTATGTAAGATCATGGCGTTTTTTTGTTTTGAATGCAGTTAGCTTTTTTGAGCTCCGCAGTTTTCGCAGGTTTTGCAGTAGCCAGCCGGCAGTAGGCCGGTCTGGAGAAGGGTAGGTACTGGATAGTTAATTAGTAATAGATAGTTCATTAGGTAGCAGCCTAGCAGTAGCATTTAGTGGGCCGAGATGTCCCGATCTGGAAAAACCGCCATTCGCGGGATGACCGAGTCGGAGATCAAACTGTTGAGTTCCCTCCCAGGAATTGAGACTTCTGTCGTAGAACTAGTCACAACACTGTCCTCCCTCGTGTCACAGTCGGCCGACCGGGAGACACGCCTGCTGAACAAGATCGACCTGTTGACGAAGCAAGTGAATGCACTCAGTGAGGATGTTGTTTCACTGAAAGAAGCCGCCATTGTTTCGGCGAGTGTCTCTCCCCAGGCCCAGTGCCAGCGTACGAGTAGACGCTCAGCCAGGAAAGCTGGCCGTGCAGCTACGGGCACCAATGACCCCAGTAACTGTATGAGTACTACAACTGCACACCGTAGCGTCTGTGACAGCGTCAGTGACACTGACGACACTGAAAGCAGTGATCAGGAAGCTACACACCCTGCAGCAGGTAAAGGCTCCAAGCTCCAGCAGGCCAAGCGCAATGACGGAAGAAGTAAAGCCATCCTGGATGTCATTGCAGATGACAGTTGGCAGTTGGTGTCAGCGGAGCCACCCAGGCCAAAGAAAGCCATGTTGTACGTTGGGAATCTGAGTGAGTCCTGCACTGAGGAGAGTCTAGCAGCTTTCGTGAAACAAAGGTCAGCCAAGGCTGGAGCAGAGACCACTGTGCATGACTGCAGCATGCACAGAGCAGAAAATGGAAAGGTGTCAGCACGACTTATGGTTGAAGCAAGTGCCCTCTTGCTTGTTGTATCCCCAAAACTTCTGGCCAAGACCTCTGTACGCCAGACTATGGCAGTTTAAAGACAGTGACCAACATCAGAATGCAGCATCACAAGACAATCTTGGCAGCAGCAATGGTAAACATTCCACCACAGATCCGACCAGTGATAAAGAATGATGGCAGCACTGCGTGACCCTAATTCTCCAACAGGACTCGAACCTAATCCTAATGCCACCCCATCTATTCCGGGTCTTTTCACTAGACATCTCAACCCTAATGCCATACCATTTACACCACGGTCCCATCAAGGCGCCCCAGCAAATTCCTGGGTACGCTTTGGCTTTATCAACATTTGTAGCCTTCGGCACAAAGTCGACGCCCTGGAGCAGCTGATCGCGGACCAGTGCTGGGACATAGTCGGTGTTGCTGAAACATGGCTTGATGGCACAGTGTCTGATGGAGAAATCCGGATCCCAAACTTCAGTATTGCCCGTCAGGACCGTGCCGGTGGAAGAGGAGGTGGAACATGTATCTACTTCAGGTCGACCCTCCCCGTGAAGCCTCGCCCGGATTTGACGGCGGATGATGTAGAGTGCACCTGGATCGAGCTTAAAGGTGCCCGGGCGCCTCATCTCTTAGGGTGTGTGTACCGGCCGCCAAGTGAAACAGTTGCGTTCTGGCCCAGACTAGAGACTGTCTTACAGGCAGCCACCAACAACACCGGATCGGTCACTATGATGGGCGACTTCAATGTAAATGCTGACCCAGTTTCTCCTGGCCCACAATTGCGCCACATGCATGACACGTGTGGAAGCTATGGACTGCAGAACGTCGTGACAGCACCAACTCGTGTTCTGCCCCAATGTGTGCGTGGAACCATACTGGATCTAGTCTTGGTCAACCATGCCAGCTTAACATCCTGGAACATCGTACCATGTGACATCAGCGATCACTTTGCTGTGAGTGCTTCACTCAGCTGTGCTACTGAAGTAAGCCAGCCAGCGAGTTCCCTCCTCACTAGGCAGCTGCACAGAGTGGATATAGCAGCTCTCCGCGCTGACCTGCTTGCAGCAGACCTTCACATTTTTCCTCCACATGCGAGCGTCGACGATATGTGGTCCACTTGGCACGCTAGCATAAAGCGTGTACTGGACCATCATGCCCCGATGACCCCAGTTAAGAAGCGTTCCAGAAGACTGAGGCCATGGCTTAACAGAGACACTTACCAGCTAATGATGGCAAAGAACAGGCTGCACCGAAGATGGCTGCGAGACCGGGCTAACATAGCATTATTCCACCAGTACAAACGTGCTCGAACGGCGGCAGCAAACCTTGTCAGACGGAGGAAAAACCAGTACTTCAGTGATGAATGTGTTGTCAACAATCGCAATCCAAGGAAGATGTGGTCCCTGTTAAACTCCATCACTGGCAGAGGAGGAAGCAAGCAAGACCCTGCATGTGATGTGAACAAGGTCAGCGTGGCATTTAGCAACATTGTAACTGACCCTGATCGGCCAGCCCACTTGCCATTACCGAATGGACCCCCAGCTGAACACTCACTCAGCTGTCTGGGACCAGCATCTTATGCTGCTGTGAATAAGCTTCTGCAAGCGATAATTCCGGTGAAGGCAACTGGCAGTGATGGAATACCTGGGCTGCTTCTCAAATCCTGCAGTGATATCCTCACGCCATCCCTCACACGGATCTTCAATGAGTCTCTTGAAACGGGCATTGTACCTTCTGCCTTCAAGAAGGCCCTGGTCCGGCCTCTGTACAAGTCTGGAGACCCAACATCCCCTGGGAACTATCGTCCAGTATCCCTGCTGCCGATTGCCTCAAAGCTGCTAGAGAAGCTCGTGCAGCGGCAGCTTGTGGCATTTCTCGATGAACACAATGTTCTACCACCGACCCAATTTGCCTTCAGGAAGGATCACTCCACTGAAGATGCACTTGTGCTACTAACGGATGGTGTTCTCACGGCAAAGGACTCTGCATTGCCTTGCTGCATCTGCCTACTTGACATGTCAAAGGCGTTTGACAAAGTCAGTCACCCTACGCTGCTCCAGGACTTGTTCGACATTGGCGTTTCTGGAACGGCATTAAGTTGGTTTGCCAACTATCTCAGCCATCGAACCCAGCAAGTGCGCATTGGAACCCAGGACGGACCCTGTAATGCATGCACATGCGGTGTTCCACAGGGATCCGTTTTAGGACCAATCTTGTTCAGTGTATACACGCGCGGCATACCAGAGGTTGCTGGTGACGTGCCCACAGTACAGTTTGCGGATGATATTGGCTTGTACTTCAGCCACCGGCTGCCTACTGAATGCTCCGCGGCGCTTACCCGGGCAGTGTCTGCAGTGGCTGACTGGCTAGAGGATCGCAACCTCATCCTGAACTCCACGAAGAGCCAAGTCCTGAGCATGCACAGTGAAGCCATTCCTGTAAATTGCAATGGGATTAGTTTGCCAGCAGCAAGCACTGCGAAGTACCTCGGAGTTCTGCTGGACAGCTCCCTCAACTGGCAGAAACACGTGGACAGCATCGCCAAGAAAGTATCGCAGAAGATCGGGGCGCTCTGGCGATCTCGGCGAGCATTAAGTCTGAAGGCCCGTACACAGTTCATGAAGTCCATCATCATGCCTGATCTGCTGTACGGGTCGACAGCATTTTTCGCCTGCCTGCGACAGGAGCAAGTCTCTCGCTTGCAAGTTCTCCAGAACCGAGCTGCCAGGGCAGTGTTTGGCCAGCCACCCCGCTCTCATGCTCAACCCCTCCTGACCAGCTTGCAGCTCTACAGCATTCAGGAGCTGCACAAGCAGAAGATGCTGAGGTTTGTGTGGCGTTGCCAGCACAATCGAGCCAGCCCAGCCCTCCAGGACAAGTTTCGAAGTGCTCATGGAAACACCACCCGCCTCCAGCAAGGACAGGGTTTGCGCCTGCCGCTAGCCCGGTCAGCAGCAGGGACATCCCGTCCATCGCACTGTGGTGCCATCCTCTGGAACACCCTCCCCAGCGAAGTTCGCCTACTCAATCGTCCCAGTGAATTCGCCGTAGCTGCACTGCCCTTCACGCTGGCGGGCTAGATCTGCAAACTCCGTGAATTCTCCCGCCTTCTGTGTTCACAGTCCCATACTCCCCTTG
>NC_088653.1:11946478-12016478 GCF_964019385.1 Sycon ciliatum
ATATCTTGTACTCAGGGTAGCATGTAAAACCATATCTTGTACTCAGGGTAGCATGTAAAACCATATCTTGTACTCAGGGTAGCATGTAAAACCATATCTTGTACTCAGGGTAGCATGTAAAACCATGCGAATACTTGTATAGTAAAACCTGTCAAGGCGGCCACTTGGATCCTGTCCTAGAAGACCACTGCAATCAGGTCAAAGACATGCTATTTCCAGTAGATTAACCCTGGATAAGGCGACCACCTGGTGACAGAGACCACGTTTTGAAGGTCCCTTGAGCGGTCGTGTTAGACAGGTTTCACTGTACTTGTCATAGGCAACATACCAGTCATGAAGTATGGGCATTGGTGTGAGTGCATTCTGCTACAGCCAACTTCCGCTATAAAGAACGAATTCTTCGAGTGGCAAGTGCTTTGTCAGTTTGTGTGGCATTGCACATGTACTGTAGCAAGATTAGGCAAAACGACCGATTGAGACGATAGATTTCTGTAACTGACTTCACAGAACAACAAAGGCAAGCAAGGCTAGATTATCGTTACTCGAGTAATCCATGATCTGTTCAAAGCCACATATCAGTGAATAATGGCAAGAGTAGCGACAAACAGTTAACTACCGTATTTTTCGGAGTATAGTGCGCACCTTTGTATAACGCGCACCCCCAATCTTCATTGGGGGTGCGCACTTCAATCTTCATTGAAGTACATGCATTTCACATTCGGAGCATAGTGCGCATCTGCGATTTAGGGCCTAAAATAGCACATCTAAAGTGCGCACTATAGTCCGGAAAATACGGTAGCCTTGCTTTCCCTTGTTGTGCTGTGTATTACGCTCTGTCTCCGCCGTGGTGTTGAGCACTGTCAGCACACTGGGTACATACTCCGCCGTGGTGTTGAGCACTGTCAGCACCGTGACTGGGTACATACTCCGCCGTGGTGTTGAGCACTGTCAGCACCGTGACTGGGTACATCCTCCAGTGTAACTGACTTCACATAGAAAGTCACTTAGGCCAAACTAAAGAAGGTGTGTGGTTCGACTCACCCGACCGACCGTACAATTTCAGCCCGACCGTAACTTTTTTTCGGCGGGCTATCGTGTGACTGACGTACGTGGACTGAACACGTCCACGTCTACGTGCTGTGCGGCGTGAGTCTGCGGACGCAGGCGGCTCCTTTTGGACTTGACTTGTAGTTGTACTGCAGTGCAGTGCAGTGAGTGGTACGACTGCTGCCTTGTGCTGGTAGTAGAGTCTACTCGATACGCGTATACAGTGTATTTACATGTACTAAAAATATATATTAAAAAAAAAAAATCCGCCCGCCCGCCCGTAAAAAAAATGTCCATGTTAGTCGAACCACACACCTTCTTTAGTTTGGCCTTAGCATTAATTTTAGTACTTTCCTAATATCAGGCATAGAGCCACTAGACGGGCAATACGTAGTGTCCACTTTAGATGTCCCGAGAGGTGAGGTTATGTCGGTATAAGGAATCTCAACAGTGTCTTACAGACTGTGTTCGTAACCATTTAGTGGGCAGGTTCCCTTGGACCTGTAGTTGCACATTTTGACCTCCTGCTGCAGTTGGTTGGCTGGGGGAGGGGGGGGGGGGGTATATATCGGTGTCCGGGGCAGTAGGAGGATTGGCTTCGGTGGTGGTGTTAGCTGATGCACACGTTGCGTGGTATGTTGCTGTGCGTCATTGAATCCTGGTTAGACTGTATTGTCCAATGGTCTAGCCAGTGTCGTCTTCGTCATACATCCGCCAACTTTCTTCACAGCTGAGACTTCCAGCTCGTGCTTGCCTTGGTTGAGCTCACCTTCCCCCCCACCCCCTTTTGTTATTTCTATAGCTTAGAACCTTCTAATGTGGAAGGCTGATGGAGTGCGCATCCAAGACGTGCTAAAGCTGATTGGCAGTTAGTTGTAGAACGTCAGTACCGTATTTTTCGGAGTATAGTGCGCACTTTAGATGTGCTATTTTAGGCCCTTAATCGCAGGTGCGCACTATGCTCCGAATATGAAATGCATGTACTTCAATGAAGATTGAAGTGCGCACCCTCAATGAAGATTGGGGGTGCGCGTTATACAAAGGTGCGCACTATACTCCGAAAAATACGGTACAGTTGGTCAGCTTCGTGCAATTTTATCGCATGAGCTGATTGCCAAGTACATGTAACTGGCCGCGGTGTTCGTGGACATTAATATTATACTTTTGTAGCCTAACTCGTACTTGTAGTTCTCTGGTCCTTTTTCTTCCTAGAAAAATGTATGTTCACGATGCAGACTGTATTTTTTGAGCTTTTGAAGTCGGTTTGGAATTTTGGTGCTCTGATCCATCCTTGGTCAGATCGAGCAGTGCTGCTGACATGTACCATTACTGTTCCTTTCCGGTAGATGGCTACGGCCGAGAGTCTTTTCGGCCCTACCTTGATGCTTTGGCAGCCCAAATAAGGAGCCCTGACTGCATCAAGCAGGTAAATTTTGATCGTATCCGGGGACATTGCGTAGTAACTCTGGATAAGGAAGAGTGTCTCCAAAGGCTGCTGTCGGAGGGCTTGACCGTCAGAAACATTGCTGTGCAGGTACGTCCCTTTTATGGTGATGATGTTGTCCGGCTACATGTAATTGGGTGCCCCTTTGTCCTCGAGGATGCCACTTTGGTCACCATGCTAGAACCATTAATTTTATGAAAATTGTCCATGGACCATCACGGCAGAAAGTCCGCCTTGCAGAGGGGGTGGATGTGATGGTTGAGAGCGGGAGACGGTTCATACTCGGTACGCCCCTGAGGTCAATCCCCAGCACGCTAGTTGTACCAAAAATGAAAACAAGATTGCGCCTTTGGCACGAGGGACAAGAATCGACATGCTGGGAGTGTCACCAGCCGGGTCACAAATCCCGTAGCTGCCCACGCCGCCAGACATCCCGTGAGACCACTGTGATACAAAAAGAACTGACCAAAACATCAACAGCACCTGTTGAGGATAACAATGCTACGTCAACAGTTGAACCTATTATTATTATTATTATTATTATTATTATTATTATGAAATGACCCAAAGGCAATGTGCCTATCGAGGGGTTCATTTGATTGAAAGAACAGTAGATGTAGATGTATGTACAAAGAGAAGTAGGGATTGATGAGGAGAGAAATGGGGAAAATCAACTGCAAGGTGGCGGAATTCCGTTGATTGCATAAGCATAGTCAGCTGTAAATTTCCTGAGGGCAGCTTTGAACTTATAGAGCAAGGCTTCCGATGTTAGACTGGGGGGTAAACAGTTCCATAGAATAGCAGTTCGGAACATGAAGAGAGACTTAGACAATGATTTAAATTTGGGAAGAATGATTTTATTTGGTCGTCGCTCACTATTCGTAATCTTGAAATGGAAATCAGCAAGGTAATCACGATGATGGAAAACATATCTTGAGGATAACAACGCTACGGTAGACTTGAACTCCAGTGAGTTCAAGCCCAGGGCAGGTCAGACAACCCCCGCCGTGCGTGGCAAGTCCAGGGCTGAGCACACTCCTACAGATGATACGGCACAAGAAGATGACGACAGTGATGGCTTCACACCAGCCCGTAGGCCGAAAAAGAAGAGTCAACAAACGGCCGACCAGAGACCAGGTAACCAAGCTGCAAATTGTGAGCTCCTGGATGATGCCTTGAGTAGTGTTCTGCACCGGACAGGATCACATTACGAGGTTCTAGCCGACAACATTATTCAGGGAGCCAGGCAGGGAGCCGCTAACGCCCGCAGGCACAGCCAGGCGGCTAACGACACCTGCAGTCGCTAACAAGCCCCAACCTCGGACGTACGTACACCATTGCTACATAATGTATCCTCATTCAACAAAATAATAGTCATGTATATTACATTGAAAATGATAGGAAATTTCACACACATTAGTTCTTCCTTTTCTCTACATCACTAAATCCCCTAGCATCATCTTTCATACCAATGAGCAACCGAAATCTGCGATCATGTACCAACCACGACACATCCCACTTGTCCTTAGGGTTCATGAACGTATGCAGTCTCCGCTTCAAGGTCCATGCTCTAACCGCACTGATCCCCAAGTACGACATCCTGTGTATAGCCGAAACATGGCTAAACAGCGCGATCTCTGACGGAGAAGTACAAATCCCAGGTTATAACCTTACCAGATGTGACCGCGAAAACAGGTCTGGAGGCGGTGTATGTATCTACTACAAATCATCACTTCCCATCACGCCACAGCCAAATCTCCGCCTAGACGGCGTGGAAGCCGTCTGGATACTGCTGCGATCGAAGTCCCAGAAGCACCTGTTCGGATGTGTATATCGTCCCCCGCAGGAGCCTGTCGCGTACTGGACTCTCCTGGACTCTGCCTTCCATAGAGCGTCTCTGGTGACAACATCAATGACCGTTGTAGGAGACTTCAATGTGGACATGTTCCGAGGCCAGAGAATGGCGCAACGTCATCACCTTGAAGATGTCGCATCTGCTTACAGCCTCACAAACCACGTGCTGTCCCCGACAAGGATTACACCTCTCTGTCCCCAAGGTAGCACCATAGATTTAGTCCTTTCTACAGAGAACTCAGTGTCAACGTGCACGGTTGTTCCGTCCACCATAAGTGACCACTTTACCGTCCGTGCTACTATGACTTTTACTGTACAGACGAAGAAGTGCGTGCGTGCTCCACCAACACGTAAGCTGCACAAAATCGATATTCCGCTATTTCGCGAGGACCTTAAATATTGCTTTGCGCAAGACTTCCCCTCTGATGCCGATGTCGACACTTACTGGGAGCTCTGGCACGATCGGTTTATGACTGTGTTGGACACACATGCCCCGCTTGTACAAGGGGCAATGAAATCTGCAGAACCTGTGCCTTGGTCAAACCGCGACATTTATCAGCTGGACAAGAAGAAGAAAAGGTATCATCGCCTTTGGCTGGCCGACAAAGGAAATGTTCAACTCCACCAGCAGTACCGGAAGGTTCGAACTCAGGCAACGAACATGTATCGCCGTTGTAGGAATGAGTACTTCGCACGTCAATGCCAAGAACATTCCAGAAACCCCCGCCAGATTTGGAAAGTCATCAATACCGTCACCGGACGCGGGAAGCAGAAAACCGAACCAACCTGCAACATCGAAGAGGTAGCCAACGTGTTTCATGACATTGTGACGAATCCAAAGCGCCCATCATGCCTAGCCTCTCCCGTCGGCCCACTTCCATCGGATAGCCTGCACACGTTCCAGCCAGCCTCTTGTTCCGTAATCTACCGTCTACCAAGTCAAGTCAACCCTGCGAAAGCAACGGGCAGCGACGGTGTCCCAGGATTCCTCCTGAAGTCCTGTGCCGAGGTCCTCACACCATCTGTCACCACACTCTTCAACCTGTCACTGAAATCTGGTGCAGTGCCTGCCGGTTTCAAGTTGGCGGCTGTAAGCCCGCTGTTCAAGTCTGGGGATCCGTCTCAGCCGACAAACTATAGGCCAGTGTCGCTACTTCCGATTTTGTCAAAGTTGCTGGAAAAGCTGGTCCAGCGGCAGCTTGTACGGCACCTCGACCACACCGACGCTATCCCGGAAACTCAGTTTGCATATCGCCGGCAGCACTCGACGGGTGATGCACTAGCCTTACTGGTTGATCAGCTGCAAATGGCTCGCGACAAGAAGGATTGATTGATTGATTGATTTTATTTGGATTCGCGAGACCAAACGAGCAGGAGTGCTCAATAACAGGGTAGCGAATGGTTGAGTTGTGCTATGTGACAATGTAGTGTGTGCGTGGAGGGGGGGGGGGGGAGCTGCGGAGGCCCAATACAATGTAAGGGGATGGGAGGAGAGAAGGCCAGCGGAGAGTCAAATTCAGAAGAGGGAGGAGAGAATAGCTGAAGTACACCGTTACTGAGCGAATTCAAATAAACCAAACAAACAGCAAAACAAGTACACAGCTCACGAGAATAAAGAGGACTGGAGCACAGAATTGAACTGCTGATGTACACAGCTGACGAGAATAAAGACAGGAGCACAGAAATGAACGGGAGGCAGTCTACGAAGTGGTGGTACCATGGGTGCATGCACCACGGTACATTACCATATTATCGGCGCGGCTTTGCAAAGTTCGTGGGTACTGAATACCATGGTGTGACCAATTGTGTAGCAGTCTACAACGTGTAGGGAATGGCAGCTCGGCGGAATGCTGGGATGTTGCCCATGGCTCGCACTGTGTCAGGTATATGGTTCCATAACAGGCAACCCCGAGATGCCGGTCGACATTGGCCTGCTCGGCTTCTGGCTATTGGTTGTTGCAGGCCCAGACTGCGCTGAAGGCGAGTTGCTCCGCAGTTGCTGACAAACAGTGCCTGCAGAGCAGGACTGGCACGGTTATGAACGCACCGCCATACCAGCACGAGCAGTTTCTGGCGATATACCTCGTCCACGCGATAAACAGAGAGCCTCTCCAAGAGGTCACTGGCCCTGGTAAATCGTGGTCGTCCGAACACCGCCCTTGCTGCGCGGTTATGGGCCACCTGCAAGCGGTTTAGCTGGTTGTGGGTCAAGCCAGAGCCATAGGCGGACGATCCATATATCAAATCCGGCATGATGACAGATAGGAAGTACTTTCTTCGACTAGCTAGAGTGAGGCAACGTCGCGGCCGCCACAGACTACCAATCTTCCTAGCAGTGCGTGAGATGCACCGGTCAACTTGCGGTTGCCAGGCCATTCGTTCATCGATCAAGATGCCGAGGTATTTCGCGCTGGTGGTGTGCGGAAGGACATCATTTCGACAGCGTACAACCACGTCCGGCTGCTGCCCACTGCTGCTGGTAAAAACCAATACATTGCTCTTCTTTGCATTTAGTACAAGACCAGGAGCGTCCAGCCAACTTGAGAGGGAGGTAACCGCCAAGCTGAGCGCATCAGACACCTCTTGCGCTGTCCGTCTTGCACATGTCAGGGCGATGTCGTCCGCAAACTGCAGTGATGATGCCGGCGCAGATTCAGAGGGGACATCTCTAGTGTATATGGAGAACAGCATGGGTCCTAGTACAGAGCCCTGCGGCACACCACAAGTGCACGGTACAGTTCTGCCCAGTCGGGAGCCCATACGAACGCGTTGATGGCGCCCAGACAAATAGTCGCGAAACCATTTCAGGGCTGTGCCGGAGATACCGATGCTGAACAAGTCCTGGATGAGGGTGGCATGCTTCACCTTGTCGAAGGCTTTACTCATATCTAACAGGCATGTTGCTACAACAGAACCATTGTCTCTTGCTTGGAGGACGGTGTCCGAGAGCAGTGCCAGTGCATCTTCGGTCGAGTGTCCAGGGCGGAATGCAAACTGGGTGTTAGGGAGAGCTGGGTCGACGAAGTCAACCAGGGCTTTCTGCACCAGCTTTTCGAGTAGCTTAGAGATCACGGGTAACAGCGACACAGGGCGGTAGTTTGTGGGCACGGATGGGTCCCCGGCCTTGAACAGGGGTGTGACGTGTGCTAGCTTGAAACCTCTTGGCACTTCCCCGCTGGACAGGGACGCATTAAACAGTGTGACCAGTGAAGGGGCAAGGATATCAGCGCTATGTTTCAGTACAAAACCGGGTATGTCGTCACTTCCTGTGGCCTTGGTCGTGTTGATTGATCGTAGTAACCGCTCAACTTCCCTGACAGTAACCAGCGGAAAGGAGATGAGACATTGCTGTGGGGGTGGTCCGCTTGGTATCTGGAGACTTTGCGGCCGGCTGGTGTCCGTGATAACCTTGTGGAACGCGGTGGTTACTGCATCCATAGGGCATGCGGGCTCCTGGTGTTGACGGCTTCGTCCTGTGACCTGATTAACCCTTTACTGTCCGTACATACAAGCATCGATCCAATGGGATCGATGGGGTAGGCATTTTGAAATTATCGTAACTTGCTCAAATCTAGGTCTTTTGGAGAGATCGAAATATGTAGGTCGAAGAGAAAAGTCTCAGCTGTCGTCTCGAACAATTCCCGAAGCGATACGAAGAGCGGTTGCTGAGTTATCGCACTCGTAATTCTGGTCCCGGGAAATGTGCGTTCAGAGCGCGACGCGCATGTCGACGGCTGGGATTTCCCCTTTTTACGTCACCTGTTGGCAAGGCTACACCAATTCAAATTCAAAAGTAGGTTCCCGGGAGTCTCTACGAAAATATTTGAGCTCGATACGAGCAACAGGGGTGACATGGTGGATTGAGATCGATCTCGAGCGTGAGCTCAGCGCTTTTGCGCGTTCCCTGGCTTGCAGCGCTGGACCAGTGCATCCTGTGGTGCCGAGTGTGGGCTCATTGCGTTCGTCTCGTCAAGACCTTTCCAGGATGCCCAAGATCGTGGAAATCGTCAAATTCAAACCAAAGTTACGTCAAATTTTAGTTTCAGATTTTGTGGTTGCGTGGGCTTGTATACATTTTAATCGGACAGTAAAGGGTTAATAACCGACCACATTTGACGAGGATTAGAGTTATTCTCACTGCACTGGGTGCGGAAGTACTCATTGCGTTTTCTGCGGGACGCATTTGAGCATGCAGATCTGGCTCGCTTGAAGTCCTGATGTGCCGCCCAGTCCCCTTTGTTCACGAGCCATTTCTTGTGGAGTCGGATTTTCCGCTGATTTAGCTGGAACAAGTCTCTATCCGACCAGGGCGGGTTTGATGGCCGTTTCCCCTGACTTGTAAGAATCTGCGGAGCATGCCTGTTCAGCACGTCCATGAACCCTCCATGCCACTGGTGCCACATTTGGTGCACGTCGGATCCAGGTGCAAATGCATACAAGTTGGCTGCAATGAGGTCACGCCGAAAAGACTCGAAGTCCATCCGGTGTAGATGGCGAGTGATGCGAGGTGCACGTCTAGTAGTTTGCGCAGTGAGGAGATGGAGATGCGCTCTCACCAGGAAATGGTCGCTGATGTCACAGGGAATAACACTGCAA
This sequence comes from Sycon ciliatum, assembly GCF_964019385.1. Taxonomy (NCBI): domain Eukaryota; kingdom Metazoa; phylum Porifera; class Calcarea; order Leucosolenida; family Sycettidae; genus Sycon; species Sycon ciliatum. The sequence continues at coordinate 11,955,420 of NC_088653.1, forward strand.
GCGGAGACGTTGGTGGGATCTGAAAGAACAAGGTCGATCACAGTTCCATGGGGATGCTCTGGTGTGACACGTGTTGGGGAGATAACGTGATTTTTCAGGCCATATACATCGCAGAGATCAAGCAAGTGGCGCACCTGATGACTACCTTGGCATACATTAGCGTTGAAGTCACCGAGTAGGGTCATCGACGGTGTCACTTGGGATGCCCGTTCAAGCTCTTGCTCTATCCGAGTCCAGTAGGCGACTGGCTCATTTGGCGGTCGATAGACGCATGCAACTAGGTGAGGTCCAGACTTGCTCTTGATTTCAAGCCATATGATTTCAACGTTTTCTTTGCTTAGGTCAGACACAGACATTTAGGAATGCAATATTGAGGGCGGATGTCTTGCTACGCATCGGCTGGTTAGCTGAGGTAGGACGGGGCTTAAATGGTAATGCATGAGGATTTGGGGGGAGAGCCATAGAAAGGGTTATAAAGTTGAGACGAATACTGGGATGACTAGCAGCTCAATCTGCCGTCGCGGATCATGTTGTTTACTGCAGCTGGTGACTGGGGATGCCGCATAGAGGTGAGGATCCGAGGAGCAAAGGTATGCTTTCCTGATGCCCGGACGAACCCTTCCTCGTCTGGAGACGCATGCGCTGCTTTGCCCGGGATGTCAGTCTAAAAGCTGGGGTGACAGGTGTTGCCTGCGCCTGCTTGAGTGACACTTGGGGTACTGGAATCCTGGACCTCAATTCAGGTTTCCGCTGCTGTAGCACTGGCTGCTGCGCTGGAGGTGACAGCTGCTCTTGGGCTGGTATAGTGACCTGGCTAACCCCAGGCTGCTGATTTGCAGCTGCGGTTGCAGCCCAGGTCAACTGCTGGTCGCTGTTCTGCACGCTGTTTTGTACGGTGGCAGCTGCGGTCGCAGCCAGGGTCGACTGCTGGTCGCCGTTCTGCACGGTGCTGGCGTACGTACGGTGTTGGCCGGGCAGCGATGTACGCTTGGGACAGTCACGTGCCAGGTGCTCACCACCACAGCGGTAACATGTCTGGGTTTGACCCCAGTGGTACACCCTGTACTCATTTTCACCGATTCGTAGCTTGCAGGGAACTGTCTTTTTGAGCACCATCAAAACCCGCCGAGCTCCGGTGAGTATTTTGACCTCAGCATGAGAAATAGTTTCTGGCTCAATTTTCCCAACCACTTCCCCGAATACTCCAAGTGCTGAGGCTATATGGCCTTCGTGCAAGTGCGGTTCACAACCATACACGTATACTCTACATGCAGTTCTTGTTCCGTCTCCCGGCATGACACTTACTTGCTCGCCGTTCAAGTTCAGTCCGGCAGCTACAAGACCATCACGAGCGTCGAAATTTCGAAAAGTGAGGACACAAGTCCCTGGGCGCCCTTGCAAGTCAATCTGCAGCACGTCTTTCAAGTCAAGCTTAGCCGACAGTATGGCCTTGGCTACGTCAACATGGACAGTCCGCCCCTTGCGGTGAAAGTGAGCAGTAGGCCTCTCCATCAGGACCTCCAGAATTTGAAACCACACTCAATTTGAATTTTTCTGCTAGGGACTCCTCTGGAGTGTGCTTCCTTGACATGTCGAAGGCCTTCGACAAAGTGCGGCATGCAATTATGATCCAGGACTGCTTTGAAATTGGAGTTGGCGGTACGGTGATGAAATGGCTCGTTAGCTACCTTACAAACCGGACACAACAAGTCCGCATCGGTAGCGAACTGAGCAACATCACAGTATGCACAAGTGGAGTACCCCAGGGATCTGTATTGGGGCCCATCTTGTTCACTATATACACCCGAGCGGTAGCTGCAGTAGCTCACCCGACCCCTAGCATACAATTTGCTGACGATATTGCACTGTACCAAAGTGGTTCCAACACGGCAACTATTTCACTGGGACTCTCGTCATCCGTCACTGCGCTGGCCGACTGGCTCGAAAACCGCGGCCTGATATTGAATGAACGCAAAAGTCAAGTTCTATCCATCTGTGGGAGGGATGCGCAAACCAGTATCGCTGTAAATTGCCATCAGACCCGCTTACCTGCGTGTACTGCGGCCAAGTACTTGGGTTTAACCATCACCGAGCAACTGACCTGGGACCATCATATCCACGATGTTACAGCGAAGGTGAACAGGAAAGTCGGAGCATTGTGGCGAGCCCGGCGATCCCTTTCCCAGAAGGCCAGGGTCCAATACCTAAAATCCGTTGTGATGCCCGACCTATTATATGGAAGTGTGGCCTATAGCACGTCCCTCTCAGCTTTCGCTCTAGGGAAACTCCAACGTCTTCAGAACCGTGCCATCCGCGCTGTGTTCAGCCTACCACCCACATCTTCGGTAAGCCACCAAAGGGACAGCATATCCCTCCGGAAAATCGAGGAGACACAACACCACCGACTCCTCGATCTCATCTGGCGCGGCCTGAACGGCCAATGTAGTACAGCGCTTTCAAAGCAGCTGAAGCCCGCAACCACGGCCCCAACTCGACATCAAGCCAACGCCGGGCTCATTCTCCCGCTGGCCAGGACGAATACAGGCACTCGCCGACCGTTCTTCCGTGGACCTGCGCTGTGGAACACTCTGCCAGCCAGTGTACGTTCCTGCAAAGCCGTGGCCGATTTCGCAGCAGCCGTGTACCCGTACACTCTCAGGCCATAAACGTTTTTAAAAGAACAGAAACAGTGACATGCCCCCCCCCCCCCCACACGCACACACGGACAGTATGTATAGGCATATAACGAACGGTCTTTTCCTGTTAGCTCTGTTTGTCCAATACATGAGATAAAACGTCTTTTTTGTTGTTTTTCCTTCTCCATGTAGCTGCTTCCAGCATGGTAAACGACAGTACCATGGCCTTTTCAGATTTTCATTGTACAGTGTACCTATTTGTAGTACCAAGAGTAGATAAACAAGAGTGTGCAACTCCAGCTAGCTATGGGGTCTGCGACGGCAGAACTTCACATCACGTGATGAACCCGTGCACTCTAGTGCATGATAGATACTGGGCCTGGGTTGTGCGCAGCCCAGCTTTGGGTACAACTCTCTTGTGGTCACTTTGCACTGTTTGCCAGCATAACCTTTTGAACCATGTCACGTGATGTGAAGTTCTGCCGTCGCAGCACAGCATAGAGGTTGTGCAGGCAGTTGCACACTCTTGGTTATGTACTCTTGGTAGTACCTCCCGTGATCAGTATTTTCCACTTGAAATAACATCCACCCCAATGCCTCATTCTTAGCATTCTTTTATTCGCTTCCATGTAATTGGGCTTATTGCCCGTTTGGTTTTGCGAATTCAAATAAAAAACAACAACAACAACAAGACTGCGACTCGCGAGCGCAGAGCTAGAGCAGTAGAGGTGTAAACACACTAACGCTGGTATGCATGTAACCATGTCATCATGGTCATGGCCTAGACGCATGCCACAGCAAGTTAGTGGCAGTTGTTGGTGGAGCACAGTCACAGCCTAGCCTAGGAGACAAAATGCGCTTCATTCAAACACCCCGCCGCGAAGTACTCCAGCTCAGATGAGCTATCCACTCCCAGTCCCAGAGCAGACAGCCGTATCATCTCGGCGCGGGACTCTCGGAGACGCTCCACACCATGTACAGTGTACTCTAGTCTCTACTACTAGTAGACCCAGGTGCTCGAAGTCCGTACACGTTTACAGTGTGTGTTTGCCGAGCTGAAACTCACACTAGCAATGATCACTTGCCAGAATCCTGCTCGTGGATGGAAGGTATCTTGTCCAAGTTTGTTTTGAGGCCAGGCTCGATTGAACCAGGCCATCTTTCGATCCGATCTGTTTCTCTGGAGTTCGCTCATTTTTCGTATCAAATTTTGGTGTCGCAGAGGGTACTCTAAGTCCGTACTTATCAGAGGTGACTCGAAATACACACATATTTCTGCTAATTGCTAGCTTGCAATCCCTCGGTTACGACGAAAGCACCGAAGGGATATGTTTGGCATGTGCCTCCACCGGTATTTCTTGCAAAAGCGTAGCTTGTTGCCGAAATGCAAGCTGTTTTTAGTCGGCTCAGAGAAGAAGCAGCTGCGCTGTGAAAACCGCGGGAAAACAGTGGTGGAGATGCCAGGAGTGTCAACCTTTCTGCAAGGATTGGTGGTTCTCTGTAAATTCTTCTCCTCTGGCCATTGTCAGCTCTAAGCTGGCTCTTGATGATTGAGTGAAGGTCTGTTTGACGCTGTGTCCGTTCGAAATCGGTCTTGGCAAAGTTGATTTTTGCATGAAATGTAACCCAATTTGTACTTCGTATGGACACTCGAAAACCCACTCCCGTGGTATGGGACTTCTGCTGATCGTAGATCCCTGAAAATTGGTACGCGAGGAGAACATACCACACTGTCCCCTCCATAAAATATTTGAGTCGAATACAATAACAGAACATGAAATTATGGGCGTACGAACTTAGGATACCATGTACGGACTTCGAGCACCTGGGTCTACTAGTACATGTATGCACTAGTACTGGCACTGCGATGTATTGATTTGTTCTAGACCGTAACCACATGGGAAGCACAGTCAGTACAGTAGGCATGCACATGGTTAGCCAGTGCAGGCTGTCGTAATAAAACGACTCATCCGTGTTCCATTCCCGTGCATGGTACATGCATGGTGCGACGGCACAATGACAGCTAGCTGTCGCAAATCACACTGAGTATTACACGTGTTTTTTGGTGATTCCTGGTTAGCTGCTAGCTTTTCCCTACTCGAAGATGTTGCCGCCGCGAAATCTGGGGGTTTGTGTTCGTCCTGGCGAAAACCGTGTTTTGATCCGTTGAGGGAGACGAGAGATACAGTGCGAAGACGTACGATCTGTCCGAGAATCGGCGAAGAAGAAAGCTTCGCAGACTACCCGTAGTGGTTGGGAACAGAATGGAACATATACCAGTCGATGCCTGTCATGGTAGGGATGACTGCTACGAAGTTTTAGCCCCATGCTCCCCAGCGCTTTTTAGCGCCCGACGATAATTACCAAATTTCATCGATTTTCCATGTTGATCAAAGCATAGTCGCCTCAATCTTCTCCAGTCGAGCTGAGTCTGGACGCTACAATGTCGAGACGCGAAAAGAGAACATGCATGAACACACAGGAGCATCACATGCAGCTGCATTCTGCCTTGACGAAGCTGAGAACAACACCAGCACCACGCATTTGGAAGACATTTCGAAGAAGACGAAGAACTCGCGTTCAAAAAAGCCTCTGTACTGTGTGTGTGCATGCAGTATGCATGCATGCATGCGCGAAGCACGGGGCCCGGGGATCAACTTCGTTCAAAAATCATTGTGCCACACGGGTTGTATGATTTGTGTGCGATCATGGTCTTTCTTCTTGACAAACAAAAGTGAAGTTTTTCGATCTTCAAATCGCCATAGCGTCCTTGTCATGACTCCAAATCAGCTGAAACTTTGCAGGAGGAATGATAATGCCATGCTGAATCGATTGGTACCATTTTCGAAGGGTTTCCTTGAAAAATAAAATTTAGCCTGCACTGGCTAACATGGTAGGGCGGTACGCGGTCACTGCCAGGACTGGACCCGAGTCACCAAGACCGAGTCCAGGGCAGGAGACTGACAGGCGAGACCTAGTACCTAGGCAGCGAAGTAATGACATGACAGCTAGCTCGTCACAGAACGGACAGCAGGCAGACAGACTGTGGCGTCGCCGCCGAGTGAGAAGGCAGATTTTGCCTGTGCTTCTGGTGAAGTAAACATGAGCTAACCGGACTGCCTAGTACTACTACTAGTAGTGCCTGGCATGACTCAAACTAGTCAAAGCCAGCCAGTGCAGGCTGTCGTAATAAAACGACTCATCCGTGTTCCCGTGCATGGCACATGCATGGTGCGACGGCACAATGACAGCTGTCGCAAATCACACTGAGTATTAGACGTGTTTTTTGGTGATTCCTGGTTAGCTGCTAGCTTTTCCCTACTCGAAGATGTTGCCGCCGCGAAATCTGGGGGTTTGTGTTCGTCCTGGCGAAAACCGTGTTTTGATCCGTTGAGGGAGACGAGAGATACAGTGCGAAGACGTACGATCTGTCCGAGAATCGGCGAAGAAGAAAGCTTCGCAGACGACCCGTAGTGGTTGGGAACAGAATGGAACATATACCAGTCGATGCCTGTCATGGTAGGGATGACTGCTACGAAGTTTTAGCCCCATGCTCCCCAGCGCTTTTTAGCGCCCGACGATAATTACCAAATTTCATCGATTTTCCATGTGGATCAAAGCATAGTCTCCTCAATCTTCTCCAGTCGAGCTGAGTCTGGACGCTACAATGTCGAGACGCGAAAAGAGAACATGCATGAACACACAGGAGCATCACATGCAGCTGCATTCTGCCTTGACGAAGCTGAGAACAACACCAGCACCACGCATTTGGAAGACATTTCGAAGAAGACGAAGAACTACATATCTGCGTTCAAAAAAGCCTCTGTACTGTGCAGTATGCATGCGTGCATGCGCGAAGCACGGGGTCCGCGGATCAACTTCGTTCAAAAATCATTGTGCCACACGGGTTGTATGATTTGTGTGCGATCATGGTCTTTCTTCTTGACAAACAAAAGTGAAGTTTTTCGATCTTCAAATCGCCATAGCGTCCTTGTCATGACTCCAAATCAGCTGAAACTTTGCAGGAGGAATGAAAATGCCATGCTGAATCGATTGGTACCATTTTCGAAGGGTTTCCTGGAAAAATAAAAAATAGCCTGCACTGGCCGGGCATGAGGCATGACTCAAAGCCATGAGGCATGACTCAAAGCCATGAGGCATGACTCAAAGCCATGAGGCATGACGACATGGTATTGGTAGATCTTCGTGTAGTATTATAGTATCTGGTATGTGGTATACGGTAGCCTACAATATAGGCTACATAACAGTCATCAGGTCATATCCTTGTACTTGTAAGTAAGTTGTAGGCGAGTAAAACCCAGCACGGCAGCAGCAGAGGCCGAGGGGCAGTCTGGACTACAGTCTACATGCATTGTGGACTCTATGTCTACCAAGGCTCAGCCGGACCAAACTTCAAGTACAAGCCGGCAAGTAAGGTCTGTGACCAAAACATTAGAATCATAGATCTATCCTTACTGTGATTCTGTGTTCAGCCTAAACAGAAGTCTTCCCTGGCCCGCAAACTATTGGAGTTTGCTGGGTTAGGGGCTTTGGGACTGTCGTGTGCTCGCCACCTTTCTCTAGTCACTCGGTTGAGCTCGGTGAAATGGAGGAGAACAAAGGAAATATTGCTCCGAGTCGGACATCCAGCCATGGGCTATCTCCCGACGAAGAACCAAGGTCGTGTTCCTCTTCCCAGGCTCATCATTCCCCTGCCTCGGTGGATTGCCAAGCTGATGATCTTGCATCGTCGTGCTCATCGACGCCGCGGACAAGCGCAACGCCGGTATCGTTACCCGATGGTGTGAAGAGGTTAGCTGAGATGCTGAAGAAGCGCTACGTAAGTGCTAAAGTACTGATTGGCAAGGGGATGGGTGTAAAACCGAATAGGCGAGCGCTGGATAAGATCTTTGTGAATGTGGTTGTGATACCGCGCGAAGAACTGGCTTCACTGAATGAACAAACTTTCTTCGGTTCGCAAAACGATGTGCAGAAGTTGAGCCATGTGTTCTCGCGAGTCGCGGACAAAGTGCAGCACGTGCAACTGGCCAATATGTTTGACTTTGACGGGGAAGAACTTGATGAAGACGAATCAGTTCGTGTATTGGCTGTTGCATGTGCTGGCGCTGGCAAGACGACCATATTCTTGTTGAAAGGTCCTATGGACTGGGCAAGGGGTCTGATCTGGCATGAGTTTGACATTGTGGGCGCATTGGCGCTGCGTGAACCCAGTGTTCGACACGCAAGTGATATAGTTGAGCTGTTACGCTTGAGGCAGCTTGGCATTGTCGATGCAAAGGAGCAAAATGAAATTGCATCCTACATCCATGCCAACCCGCGGCGTCTTTGTCTCGTATTCGATGGCTTAGATGAAACGGTTCTTGACGACTGTAGCGATTTTGTGCGTGGCACTATTTGCGGCAAGGAATTGAAAGGTGTCCGCTTGATTCTTACGTCACGCCATTCGAAAGAAGTCATAAATCTGGCTCTCGCATGCCCATTTGACCGTCGCGTAGAAGTGCTGGGATTCACCAAGGACAATGTGCAGGAATACGTAAACAATGTCCTGCCGTGCGAACCGGCCAGCAAATTGCTTGAACGTGTCAATTCTGATCCGAGTTTAGCGGCCATTATGCAAACGCCTTTCTTCACGGAGTCGACATGCGATGTTTTCCGCACTTGTGGCTTTGTTCCTTCATCACTGTTCGGCATCTTCACGTCTTTGATCCTGAGTATCGTTCGACAGAACACTGAGAGTGCGTATCCAGACTGGCCGTCCGTTCCGCGTATCTTGAAGGAGAGGATCCTGGAGTTGGGTCATTTTGCATTTCTGATGCTAGTTGGTAAGAAGGTGGTGTTCAGCGACCGTGACCTTGATGAACAGCAGGTGTCGAAGGAAAGTCGCTCACTTGGTCTTCTTGTGGCGTGCGAGTCACTGTCGTATCCATGCGTTGGTCAATGGCAGTTCAGCCATCTTTCGGTTCAAGAATGCCTTGCTTCCCAGTACATTGCAGCCACTGTTCCGGATGCGAGTGACGTTAAATTCCTCGTGAGGCAGGTGGGAGCTTTGACTGGTCAATTGAGCACCTTTTGGTGTCTGCTGGCATCACAACTGGTTGCAGACGCGAAGGAAGCCTTAATTGCAGCGATCCTCACTCAGCCTGTTTCGGACGAGCAGGATATTCGTAAACTGAAGGCATGTGAAAGTGTGACTCGTTTCCTTCGCTCTTCCGAGGACGATCTTCTGCTGGTGACAGAGGTTTTGTGTGAACATCTCGACGATTCGGCCGTCCAGAGTCTGGCTGCTTGCGTTCTCACTGATCTACTAGCGGACGGTGTGAGTGTGTCTCAGGCTATCGAAGAAGTTCTTCCTCATTCTTTCGCTTCGTCATTGCAGGACTACGTTTGCGCTCTTCTGCGGCTGTGGCGGCGCAAAGTACCCCGCGCTAGCATCAGAATGCTATCTACCGCCTTGAAACCTATCAATCCCTCTGCATCAACCCGCCTTCTTGAGTATTTCCATTCCAAGCCATCCACATCCCTTGACTTTGACCAATGTGCCTTGCACTCGCAAGAAGAGAAATCAGTCATGACTTCTTCGGTATCAGATTCAGCTTCGGCTATGCACGAAATTCTCACACCTGTTCGCCGTCAACTGCTGTTACTTGCTTGCCGTGTGTATGCGCAGCCTAGAACGGATACAGGTGACGTGGCCAATGCTATACATTCACCCTCGCCTGCTCTAGAGGCAGCCTTCTCACACTATGGCTGCAACTTTGACAATGTTTGCCTTTCTTCGGCGGATTGCTACCTTCTATCATCCGTGATTTCAGACCATCACAAGTCAATTGGCAGTATCACCCTTTCCAAATGCCAGCTAGACGATCGTGCATTTGAGCTACTGGCACCGGCACTTGTTCAGTGTCATGGATTATCGGACGTCGACCTTTCAGGTAATGCACTAACAAACAATCTAGTGCCACTCATCTGTAAAGTAATCCGCACAAACCATTCGACTTTACGCACACTGTACATACATGATCTGCAGTTGTCCTCATCTGGATATGCACAGTTGGTACCGGCGTTAGTTAGTTGTCAACGTATCAGCCAGCTGGACATTGGTAATGTTCAGTGCCAGGAAATCACCACAAATATTCTCATATGCCTGGTCATCCTGGCGTACTGCAAGCTGCTGCATACCCCCGGTCTGTACTTTCGTATCGGCGATGAAGGTCTGTCCATGCTGTACCCCCTTTTGATGTCAATGCCACGGTTCTTACTGCATTTTCAGTGTGCAGAGCTATCATCGCTGGGTGTATCAGTGATCAGGCGTGTTATCACAGTGAACCATGGACACCTTGCAGGATTAGCTCTGACTGGTCTGTCTGACATGCTCCTATTCACTCTGGCACCAAGCATAGTGTTGTGTAAAGCATTGCGAGTGCTGACAGTGCATGATGGCTCTCTCACTTCCGAATCGCTTCCTGTGCTTGCTGGTATTCTACTATCATGCCCTCTTCTCCATACTCTTGCTGTCTGTGACAGTACTGTATTCTGTCTTGAGAACGACGAGGAGGAGGGGAGTATGCGGTTTGTCAGAGCTGTACGCAGGAGTGAGAAGTTGCACACACTTGTAATGCACCGTCGAGAGTTTGTGAATGATCGCCTGGCCGGGCTGCTTGCTAGTGTGGCTGCAGAAGTTGAGCATGACCTGCGGATTGTGTACGATAGTTGATCCCATGCCAGCCCTACCCTACAGCCTGGTGGTGTGGAATGTAGACCATGCCAGCCCTACCCTACAGTCTGGTGATGTGGAATGTAGACCATGCCAGCTCTACCCTACAGTCTGGTGATGTGGAATGTAGACCATGCCAGCCCTACCCTACAGTCTGGTGGTGTGGAATGTAGACCATGCCAGCCCTACCCTACAGTCTGGTGGTGTGGAATGTAGACCATGCCAGCCCTACCCTACAGTCTGGTGGTGTGTAATGTAGGCTGTAGGAGCACACAGACTGCACAGTATGTATATACATGTACATACTATACACTGAATGTACTGCATACACGTACATAGTACAGTATAGATAACACATGTTAGTCATCTCTCAGCAAGTAGTATTGTCTGGAGTACGGTTATGTACGGCAACTTGTCCACCATATCTCCTTTGCCCAGGTTGCCTGCACCCCGTATGATACAGTTTGTTCGTTGGCCGAGTCGCTCCTTGCGCACCCATATCTGCTATAGCTACCCAAGCCCGTTATTTAGCTCTCTCTCTCCCTCGCTCTCTCTCTCTCTCTCTCTCTCTCTCTCTCTCTCTCTCTCTCTCTCTCTCTCTCTCTCTCTCTCCCTCTCTCTCTCTCTCTCTCTCTCTCTCTCTCTCTCTCTCTCTCTCTCTCCCTCTCTCTCTTTCTTGCTCACTGCCTCTCTATCTGCCCATCACCCATGTAGTATTTCGTTCGTTTCTCTGTCACCCCTATCCGTTTCCCAAGTACGGGTAGTACTTATCTTCCCAAACCAACCTCGTCCGTCCCTTGTTGTCAGTGTGTAACTATGGCAGTCCCAAATCTTCAACAGTAGACACGGAGTGTATTGAACACATACATGTAGAGGTGTTTGCACGCGTATGACGAGATCAGAAACTATCTACGCTAGCAACACACTGAACAACATACCTGGTTGAGTGCGCTTTTTCTCGCTTTTTTATTTTCCTGCCGATGGCGGACCAATAGGCTTGTAGTGGTTGATTTTTCACTTGAAAATTTATTACATGACGAACCATGTTTATTCCCTCAGAACTGGTGATTATATTTACGAGACGGTTTTGATTGTCCTCTCATCTCCTGAGTACATCAGCCATGCATGTAGGAATGGACGGTATTGCCTGGTGATATACGTAGCTTGGGTGTATGTCGGTACAATAGGCTGACTAGAGTACCGGACAACCAAGCCTAGTCTGCTATGCTTTTTCTTATAGTCAATAGTACACAATGAGCTGTCATACCTGATAACTGTCTTGCCTTGTCTTGTGCTGAGCGGCTGCATAATGTGTGTATGTGCGTTGGGAGGGGAGGGGAGGGGGGGGGGGGGGGGGAGGGTGCATGTATGTATGGGGGGGGGGGCTGCATGAGTGTATGTATGTGTGTGGGGTGCGGGGGGCAGTGAATGAAAACAGGGATTCACTGGCCAGAGAAAGCCACTTCAATCAGCTGTGTGGTGGATTCGCTGGCGCTGAACTTTACCGCGGTGAGTCGCTGGCGCTGTATTTTACCGCGCTGTACTTTACCGCGCTGAGTCGCTGGCGCTGTACTTTACCACGCTGAGTTGCTCGCGCTGTACTTTACCGCCCTGTGCTTTACCGCGCTGAGTCGCTGGCGCTCAACTTTACCGCGCTGTACTTTACCGCGCTGAGTCGCTGGCGCTGTAATTTACCGTGCTGTACTTTACCGCGCTTTGTCGCTGGCGCTGTACTTTACCGTGCTGTACTTTACCGCGGTGAGTCGCTGGCGCTGTATTTTACCGCGCTGTACCTTACCGCGCTGAGTCGCTGGCGCTGAACTTTACCTCGCTGTACTTTACCGCGCTGAGTCGCTGGCGCTGTACTTTACCGCGCTGTACTTTACCGTGCTGTACTTTACTGCGGTGAGTCGCTGGCGCTGTACTTTACCGCGCTGTACTTTACCGCGCTGAGTTGCTGGCGCTGTACTTTACCGCGCTGTGCTTTACCGCGCTGAGTCGCTGGCGCCGTAATTTACCGTGATGAGTCGCTTGCACTGTACTTTACCGCGGTGAGTCGCTGGCGCTGTACTTTACCGCGCTGAGTCGCTGGGGCTGTTCTTTACCGCGCTGTACTTTACCGCGCTGAGTCGCTTGCGCTATACTTTAGCGCGCGGAGTCTCTGGCGCTGTACTTTACCGCGCTGAGTCGCTGGAGCTGTACTTTACCGCGCTGTACTTTACCGCGCTGAGTCGCTTGCGCTATACTTTAGCGCGCGGAGTCGCTGGCGCTGTACTTTACCGCGCTGAGTCGCTGGCGCTGTACTTTACTGCGCGGTACTGTACGCCGCTGAGTCGCTGGCGCTGTACTTTATTGCGCTGTACTTTACCGCGCTGAGTCGCTGGGAGTCGCTGGGGCTGTACTTCACTGCGCTGAGTCGCTGGCGCTCTGCTTTACCGCGCTGTACTTTACCGCGCTGAGTCTCTGGCACCGTCCCTTACGGCGCTGCACTTTATGGAGCTGAGTCGCCGGCGCTGTACTTTACCGTGCTGTACTTTACCACGCTGAGTCGCTGGCGCCGTACTTTACCGCGCTGAGTCGCTTGCGCTGTACTTTACCGCCCTGTACTTTACCGCGCTGAGTCGCTGGGAGTCGCTGGGGCTGTACTTCACTGCGCTGAGTCGCTGGCGCTCTGCTTTACCGCGCTGTACTTTACCGCGCTGAGTCTCTGGCACCGTCCTTTACGGCGCTGCACTTTACGGAGCTGAGTCGCCGGCGCTGTACTTTACCGTGCTGTACTTTACCACGCTGAGTCGCTGGCGCTGTACTTTACCGCGCTGAGTCGCTGGCACTGTACTTTACCGCGCTCTACTTTACTGCGCTGTACTTTACCGCACTGAGTCGCTGGCGCTGTACTTTACCTCGCTGAGTCGCTCGCGCAGTACTTTACCGCGCTGTACTTTACCGCGCTGAGTCGCTGGCGCTGTACTTTACCTCGCTGAGTCGCTCGCGAAGTACTTTACCGTGCTGTACTTTACCGCGGTGAGTCGCTGGCGCTGTACTTTACCGCACTGTACTTTACCACGCTGCACTTTACCGCGCTGTACTTTACCGCGCTGAGTCGCTGGCGCTGTACTGTACCGCGCTGTGCTTTACCGCACTGAGTCGCTGGCGCCGTAATTTACCGCGATGAGTCACTTGCGCTGTACTTTACCGCGCTGAGTCGCTGGCGCTGTGCTTTACCGCGCTGTGCTTTACCGCAATATAATTTACCTCGCTGAGTCGCTGGCGCTGTACTTTACTGTGCTGTACTTTACCGCGCTGAGTCGCTGGCGCTGTACTTTACCGCACTGTACATAACCGCGCTGAGTCGCTGGCGCCGCACTTTACCCCGCTGAGTCGCTTGCGCTGTACTTTACCGCGCGGTAATTTACCGCGCTGAGTCGCTGGCGCTGTACTTTACCGCGCTGAGTCTCTGGCGCTGTACTTTACCTCGCTGAATCGCTTGAGCTGTACTTTACCGCGCTGAGTCGCTGGCGCTGTACTTTACCAAGCTGTACTTTACCGCGCTGTACTTTACCGCACTGAGTCGCTGGCGCTGTACTTTACCGCGGTGTACATTACAGCGCTGTGCTTTACCGCGCTCAGTCGCTGGCGCCGTACTTTACCGCGCTCAGTCGCTTGCGCTGTACTTTACCTCGCGGTACTTTACCGCGCTGAGTCGCTGGCGCTGTACTTTACCGCGCTGAGTCGCTGGCGCTGTGCTTTACCGCGCTCAGTCCCTGGCGTCGTACTTTACCGCGCTGAGTCGCTTGTGCTGTACTTTACCGCGCTGTACTTTACCGCGCTGAGTCGCTGGCGCTGTACTTTACCGCGCTGAGCCGCTGGCGCTGTGCTTTACCACGCTGTACTTTACCGCGCGGAGTCGCTGGCGCTGTACTTTACAGCGCTGTGCTTTACCGCGCTCAGACAATGGCGCCGTACTTTACCGCGCTGAGTCGCTTGTGCTGTACTGTACCGCGCTGTACTTTACCGCGCTTAGTCGCTGGCGCTGTACTTTACCGCTCTGAGTCGCTGGCGCTGTACTTTACCGCGCTGAGTCGCTGGCGCTGTGCTTTACCACGCTGTGCTTTACCACAATGTACTTTACCGCGCTGTACTTTACCACGCTGAGTCGCTGGCGCTGTACTTTACCGCGCTATACTTTACCGCGCTGAGTCGCTGGGGCTGTACTCTACCGCACGGTACTTTACCCCGCTGAGTCGCTTGCGCTGTACTTTACCGCACGGTAGTTTACCGCGCGGAGTCGCTGGCGCTGTACTTTACCGCTCTGAGTCGCTGGCGCTGTACTTTACCGCGCTGAGTCGCAGGCGCCGTACTTTACCGCGCCGAGTCGCTTGCGCTGTACATTACCACGCTGAGTCGCTGGCGCTGTACTTTACCGCGCTGAGTCGCTGGGGCTGTACTTTACAGCACTGAGTCGCTGGCGCGGTGCTTTACCGCGCTGTACTTTACCGTGCTGAGTCGCTGGCGCTGTACTTTACCTCGCTGAGTCGCTGGCGCTGTACTTTACCGCGCTGAGTCCCTGGCGCTGGACTTTACCACGCTGTGCTTTACCGCGCTCAGTCGCTGGCGCCGTACTTTACCTCGCTGAGTCTCTGGCGCTGTACTTTACCGCGCTCAGTCGCTGGCACTGTACTTTACCGCGCTGTACTTTAGCGCGCTGAGTCGCTGACGCGGTACTTTACCGCTGTGAACTTTACCGCGCTGTACTTTACCGCACTGCGTCGCTGGCTCTGTACTTTACCGCGCTAAGTTGCTGGCGGTGAACTTTACCGCGCTGAGTTGCTGGCGCTATACTTTACCGCGCCTATAGTCGCGCCGCTGAAGAAGCTGGCGCTGATATGTATCGTGCTGAAACGGCGGAGCTGAAGTGGCAAGACCCCTGGAAGTAGTCCAGCTGGTCTGGCCATGGTTGGACTCACCTTTTGAACATGAATACGTCTAGATTACTGATAAGGAGACCGTGTGTGCCCGCCATGTCAAACACGAAATAGGATAGGTCCGGACCAATCAAAAACCACTTTCCCTGACATGGGCGTGTACGTGTGTGCATGTGCATGGGGGGGGGGGGGAATTGCGGCGCGTGAGTGTATTTATGTGTGCGTGTGGGTGAATGGGGGGGGGGGGGGGGGATTGCGGTGCGTGAGTGTATTTGTGTGTGCGTGTGGGTGAATGGGGAGGGGAGGGGGGGGGGGGGTATGCGGTGCGTGAGTGTATTTGTGTGTGTGCCAGTGTGGGTGGATGGGGGGGGGGGGGGGATTGCGGTGCGTGAGTGTATTTATGTGTGCGTGTGGGTGAATGGGGGGGGGGGGGGGGATTGCGGTGCGTGAGTGTATTTGTGTGTGTGTGTGTGGGTGGATAGGGAGGGGGAGGGGGGAATTGCGGTGCGTGAGTGTATTTGTGTGGGTGAATGGGGGGGGGGGGATTGCGGTGCGTGAGTGTATTTGGGTGTGTGTGGGTGGGTGTATAGGGGGGGGGGGGGGGAATTACGGTGCGTGAGTGTATTTATGTGTGCGTGTGGGTGATTGGGGGGGGGGGGGGGGTGGATTGCGGTGCGTGAGTGGATTTCATGTGCGCGTGTGGGTGAATGGGGGGATTGCGGTGCGTGAGTGTATTTATGTGTGCGTGTGGCTGAATGGGAGGGGGGGGGGGGGATTGCAGTGCGTGAGTGTATTTGTGTGTGTGTGTGTGGGGGTGGATAGGGGGGGGGGGGGGGGGGAATTGCGGTGCGTGAGTGTATTTATGTGTGCGTGTGGGTGATTGGGGGGGGGGGGGGGGGGATTGCGGTGCGTGAGTGGATTTTATGTGCGCGTGTGGGTGAATGGGGGGGGGGGGGGGGGATTGCGGTGCGTGAGTGTATTTATGTGTGCGTGTGGGTGAATGGGGGGGGGGGGGGGTTGCGGTGCGTAAGTGGATTATATGTGCGCGTGTGGGTGAATGGGGGGGGGGGGGGGGGATTGCGGTGCTTGAGTGTATTTGTGTGTGTGTGAGTGGGTGGAGGGGGGGGGGGGGGATTGCGGTGCGTGAGTGTATTTATGTCTGCGTGTGGTTGAATGGGGGGGGGGGATTCCGGTGCGTGAGTGTATTTATGTGTGCGTGTGGGTGGATGGGGGGGGGGGGGGGAGATTGCGGTGCGTGAGTGTATTTATGTGTGCGTGAGTGGGTGAATGGGGGGGGGGGGATTGCGGTGCGTGAGTGTATTATTTTATGTGTGCGTGTGGGTGAATGGGGGGGGGGGGGGGATTGCGTTGGGCGAGTGTATTTGTGTGTGTGGGTGGATGGGGGGGGGGGGGGGGAGGGGGTTTGCGGTGCGTGAGTGTATTTATGTGTGCGTGTGGGTGAATGGGGGGGGGGGGGGATTGCGGTGCGTGAGAGTATTTATGTGCGCGTGTGGGTGAAAGGGGGGGGGGGAGGATTGCGGTGCTTGAGTGTATTTGTGTGTGTGTGAGTGGGTGGAGGGGGGGGGGGGGGGATTCCGGTGCGTGAGTGTATTTATGTGTGAGTGTTGGTGAATGGGGGGGGGGGGGAAGATTGCGGTGCGTGAGTGTATTTGTGTGTGTGTGTGTGTGTGGGTGAATGGGGGGGGGGGGTTGCGGTGCTTGAGTGTATTTGTGTGTGTGTGAGTGGGTGGATGGGGGGGGGGGGGATTGCGGTGCGTGAGTGTATTTATGTGTTCGTGTGGTTGAATGGGGGGGGATTCCGGTGCGTGAGTGTATTTGTGTGTGTGTGGGTGGATGGGGGGGGGGGGGGTTGCGGTGCGTGAGTGTGATAATGTGTGCGTGTGGTTGAATGGGGGGGGGGGGGATTCCGGTGCGTGAGTGTATTTATGTGTGCGTGTGGGTGAATGGGGGAGGGGGGAGATTGGGGTGGGTGAGTGTATTTATGTGTGCGTGTTGGTGAATGGGGGAGGGGGGGGGGGGGGGGGGTTGCGGTGCGTGAGAGTATTTATGTGTGCGTGTGGGTGAATGTGGGGGGGGGGGGATTGCGGTGCGTGAGTGTATTTATGTGTGCGTGTGGGTGAATGGGGGGGATTGGGGTGCGTGAGTGTATTTACCGTATTATCTCTAATATACGTACAGTCTCCAATAATAGAACACCTTGGGGCGGCATTCAAAAAATGAAGTGCTCAGTCTCCATTATAAGCACACTGTGTAAATTCATTATCTGTACGGGCGAAAAAAACCCTGAAATGTGTGTGTCATACATGAATTTGGCATGGCAACATGCCTCTGAAATGAGGTTGAAATAATAATGGAATAGTCTCCAATAAAGGAACGTCTCCATTAATAGCACGGGGCGGAGGTACATTGACAAAATAAAGGACCGTGCTTATATGAGAGATAATACGGTATGTGTGCCTGTGGGTGGATGGGGGGATTGCGGTGCGTGAGTGTATTTATGTGTGCGTGTGGGTGGATGGGGGGGGGGGGGATTGCGGTGCGTGAGTGTATTTATGTGTGCGTGTGGGTTAATGGGGGGGGGGGGGGGGGGAGGTACATGGATCTACAATAAAACCTGTCAAAATGATCATTCGGACGACCACCTGCCCTAGCCGACCACTGGAACCAGGACCAAGGGATGCTATTTCCAGTCAATTAACCCTGGCTAAGGCGATCACCTGGTAACAGAGACCACGTTGAAGGTCCCTTGAGCGGTCGTCTTACACAGGTTTCACCGTACATGTACATGTGTGTGTGTGTGGGGGGGGGGGGGTGCATGGGTGTACATGTATAATATGTGTGTGTGGGTGGGGGGGGGGGGGGGGGGGGGGTGGGGGGAGTGCACGGGTGTACATGCGTATGTGTGTGTGGGGGGGGGGGGGAAGTGCATGCATCTATTATGTGTGTGTCGGGGGGGGGGGGGGGTGCATGGGTCTATGTGGGAGGGGGAGTGCATGGGTCGTGGGTGTGTGTGTGGGGGGGGGGGGTCATGGGTATTATGTGTGTGTGGGGGGGGGGGGTACATTGGTCGATGTGTAGCGGGCCGCAGTCTCTCTCGGAGGCAAATGCACACGGGTCTCAGTGAACACACTGTAACTGGCAATTGAAATGTACTGGCAACGAAATTAACTAACTGGCAACTAAATTAACTGATTGGCTACTAAATTAACTAACTGGCTATAAACGAATCGTGAGCAGTGGCTTTAATGCACAGGCAAACTCCGTACGCTAATGTACGGGGATACGCTAACGTATGGGGATACAGTACGGGGATATGCTAACGTACGGGAATACAGTAACGTACGGGGATATGCTAACGTATGGGGATACGCTATACGCTACACCTCCCCTCTCAAATACAATCACGTCCTCGTGATTCGAATACTTGGTGATAGCTGGACACCAACAACTGGCTGTTATTTAAAAAAACTGGCGGTATGCATGGTCGCGTCGGAATAAACTCGACGATAAGAGATAGGCAGAATGGATGGATGACTTGAACAATATAATACAGGTATGGAGTCGTGAACATTATAGTAGATCGCGAATTACTGGGAGAGCGTCAACCGGAGTATGGCAAACAATATCGGAAATGATAACGTTTAGAGTAGACAGAAGAAATGAACTGATAACCAAATCATAAAGTAGAAGCACACCAGGTTCACACGATCTCACGGGGTCAAAAGGGGAAAAAACTGTCCTCCAAATAGGACCTGAAAACCACAGCACGCTTGCTGCACAACACTGGCACAACCTGCCAGGAACATCGCAGTTCAAAAACCGAACTGAATACACTATACTATATAATTATCACTATTCACTATACGGGGCATTGTCACACACATTGTCCCAGGTTAGCTGGGTAAACCGTGGCTCACCATGATCGGACGCTTACCAAACTAAACTGGATTCACACACTCGCATAAAGGAAGACTGAAGAGAGCATAAAGGAAGACTGAAGAGAATAGGAAGACTGAAGGAAGACAGGAAAGAAAATGCCATACCTGGAATCAGCATCAGTAACCACGGCGGCGGCTGGAGGGACGTCGGAGGGCGAGCCAGGTTTCATCTTCGTTGAGCCGGCCACTCAGAGCGGCTAGCTCGATGTCAGACAGATCACTCCCTCCGCGTCTTGAATCGGGGTCTTCACATTGTCGATAGCATCGCTTGGCGCGACGTAAAGAGTGATGGTCTAGCCAGGAAGAGTGGTGACGAAATTCTGCATTCCACCATGGAGACGAAGTACCAAGTGAATAGTGGACTCGTGCTGAACATTGAAGTCACTCAGGGTTCGGCCGTCTGCCAACTGCGTGCCGGCGAAAATCAAACTCTGCTGGGCTTGGGGAATAAACTCCTTGTCTTGGTCAGCAGCCTGCCTGTCGTCGTCTGCATCAGCTTCGCCATCACCACCGGTAGTATACATGTAGGTAGCGGGTCGCTTGGAATCGCCATCGGAGTCTCCAGTGTGTGCCGTGCGGAGAGAAGGGGTGATCCACGCTAGCACCCTGACTGTGCTGCAGGCTAATAAGCAGGGCCAAGCCCAGGAAGGCAAGAAACATGATTCTCATCTTGATTCGTCGCACGGAGCTGTAGCGGGTTGAGCCATGGGGGTCCGAGAAACGTGTAAAGTAACACAGTTAGGTATAGAATAAAACAAAATGAATTTACCGCTGCCACCAATTTGTAGCGGGTAAAACAGGTGGGGTCGAATCTGACAAAGTTGACTTTAACCACCGCTGCCACCAATTTGTAGCGGGCCGCAGTCTCTCTCGGAGGCAAATGCACACGGGTCTCAGTGAACACACTGTAACTGGCAATTGAAATGTACTGGCAACGAAATTAACTAACTGGCAACTAAATTAACTGATTGGCTACTAAATTAACTAACTGGCTATAAACGAATCGTGAGCAGTGGCTTTAATGCACAGGCAAACTCCGTACGCTAATGTACGGGGATACGCTAACGTATGGGGATACAGTACGGGGATATGCTAACGTACGGGAATACAGTAACGTACGGGGATATGCTAACGTATGGGGATACGCTATACGCTACAGATGTATGGGGGGAGGGGTGCATTGGTCGATATCTGTGTGTGTGTGTGGGGGGGGGGGGGGTTGCATTGGTCGATATCTGTGTGTGTGTGGGGGGGGGGGGAGGTACATTTTGTCTATATAGTGTGGGGGGGGGGAGTGCATAGGCATACAGTGGACCCTGTGTAAGACGACCGCTCAAGACACCTTCAAAACGTGGTGTTTGTTACTAGGGATAGCTTTATCCAGGGTCAATAGACTGTAAGTAGCATCCCTTGGTCATGGTTGCAGTGGTCTTCTAGGACAGGTGGCCGCCTTAACCGAGTGGTCGCCATGACAAGTTTTACTGTATGTGTGTATGTGTGTGAGTGTGGCGGGGGTTAGGCTTAGGGGGTGCACACTGCACAGTCATGTGCATGACGAACCATATCTTGTACTCAGGGTAGCATGTAAAACCATATCTTGTACTCAGGGTAGCATGTAAAACCATATCTTGTACTCAGGGTAGCATGTAAAACCATATCTTGTACTCAGGGTAGCATGTAAAACCATTATCTTGTACTCAGGGTAGCATGTAAAACCATATCTTGTACTCAGGGTAGCATGTAAAACCATAATTATCTTGTACTCAGGGTAGCATGTAAAACCATATCTTGTACTCAGGGTAGCATGTAAAACCATATCTTGTACTCAGGGTAGCATGTAAAACCATATCTTGTACTCAGGGTAGCATGTAAAACCATATCTTGTACTCAGGGTAGCATGTAAAACCATATCTTGTACTCAGGGTAGCATGTAAAACCATATCTTGTACTCAGGGTAGCATGTAAAACCATACTCTTGTACTCAGGGTAGCATGTAAAACCATTATCTTGTACTCAGGGTAGCATGTAAAACCATATCTTGTACTCAGGGTAGCATGTAAAACCATATCTTGTACTCAGGGTAGCATGTAAAACCATATCTTGTACTCAGGGTAGCATGTAAAACCATATCTTGTACTCAGGGTAGCATGTAAAACCATATCTTGTACTCAGGGTAGCATGTAAAACCATATCTTGTACTCAGGGTAGCATGTAAAACCATATCTTGTACTCAGGGTAGCATGTAAAACCATATCTTGTACTCAGGGTAGCATGTAAAACCATATCTTGTACTCAGGGTAGCATGTAAAACCATATCTTGTACTCAGGGTAGCATGTAAAACCATATCTTGTACTCAGGGTAGCATGTAAAACCATATCTTGTACTCAGGGTAGCATGTAAAACCATATCTTGTACTCAGGGTAGCATGTAAAACCATATCTTGTACTCAGGGTAGCATGTAAAACCATATCTTGTACTCAGGGTAGCATGTAAAACCATATCTTGTACTCAGGGTAGCATGTAAAACCATATCTTGTACTCAGGGTAGCATGTAAAACCATATCTTGTACTCAGGGTAGCATGTAAAACCATATCTTGTACTCAGGGTAGCATGTAAAACCATATCTTGTACTCAGGGTAGCATGTAAAACCATATCTTGTACTCAGGGTAGCATGTAAAACCATATCTTGTACTCAGGGTAGCATGTAAAACCATATCTTGTACTCAGGGTAGCATGTAAAACCATATCTTGTACTCAGGGTAGCATGTAAAACCATATCTTGTACTCAGGGTAGCATGTAAAACCATATCTTGTACTCAGGGTAGCATGTAAAACCATATCTTGTACTCAGGGTAGCATGTAAAACCATATCTTGTACTCAGGGTAGCATGTAAAACCATGCGAATACTTGTACAGTAAAACCTGTCAAGGCGGCCACTTGGATCCTGTCCTAGAAGACCACTGCAATCAGGACAAAGACATGCTATTTCCAGTAGATTAAACCTGGATAAGGCGACAAAGTGGTGACAGAGACCACATTTCGAAGGTCCCTTGAACGGTCGTGTTAGACAGGTTTCACTGCACATGTACTTGTCATGGGCAACATGCCAGTCATGACTTGCTGCTTGTATGGGCATTGGTGTGAGTGTATTCTGTTACAACGAACTTCCGCTATAAATAACGAATTCTTCTGCACAATGGTGTTCGTTATATCAGGAGCCGAGTGGCAGGTGCTTTGTCAGTTTGTGTGACATTGCACACGTACTGTAGCGAGATTATGCAAAACGACCGATTGAGACGATAGATTTCTGTTTACTTAATACTGACTTCACAGAACAACAAGACCAAGCAAGACTAGTTTATATCTACTCAAGAAATCCATGATTTATTCAAAGTCACATATCAGTGAATAATGGCAAGGGTAGCGACAAACAGTTAACTAGCCTTGCTTGCCTTTGCTGTGCTGTGTATCACGCTCTGTCTCCGCCGTGGTGTTGAGCACTGTCAGCACCGTGACTGGGTACATACTCCGCCGTGGTGTTGAGCACTGTCAGCACCGTGACTGGGTACATACTCCGCCGTGGTGTTGAGCACTGTCAGCACCGTGACTGGGTACATACTCCGCCGTGGTGTTGAGCACTGTCAGCATCGTGACTGGGTACATACTCCGCCGTGGTGTTGAGCACTGTCAGCACCGTGACTGGGTACATACTCCGCCGTGGTGTTGAGCACTGTCAGCACCGTGACTGGGTACATACTCCGCCGTGGTGTTGAGCACTGTCAGCATCGTGACTGGGTACATACTCCGCCGTGGTGTTGAGCACTGTCAGCACAGTGACTGGGTACATACACCGCCGTGGTGTTGAGCACTGTCAGCACCGTGACTGGGTACATACTCCGCCGTGGTGTTGAGCACTGTCAGCATCGTGACTGGGTACATACTCCGCCGTGGTGTTGAGCACTGTCAGCACCGTGACTGGGTACATACTCCGCCGTGGTGTTGAGCACTGTCAGCATCGTGACTGGGTACATACTCCGCCGTGGTGTTGAGCACTGTCAGCACCGTGACTGGGTACATACTCCGCCGTGGTGTTGAGCACTGTCAGCACAGTGACTGGGTACATACTCCGCCGTGGTGTTGAGCACTGTCAGCACCGTGACTGGGTACATACTCCGCCGTGGTGTTGAGCACTGTCAGCATCGTGACTGGGTACATACTCCGCCGTGGTGTTGAGCACTGTCAGCACCGTGACTGGGTACATACTCCGCCGTGGTGTTGAGCACTGTCAGCACCGTGACTGGGTACATACTCCGCCGTGGTGTTGAGCACTGTCAGCACCGTGACTGGGTACATACTCCGCCGTGGTGTTGAGCACTGTCAGCACCGTGACTGGGTACATACTCCGCCGTGGTGTTGAGCACTGTCAGCACCGTGACTGGGTACATATTCCGCCGTGGTGTTGAGCACTGTCAGCATCGTGACTGGGTACATACTCCGCCGTGGTGTTGAGCACTGTCAGCACCGTGACTGGGTACATACTCCGCCGTGGTGTTGAGCACTGTCAGCACCGTGACTGGGTACATACTCCGCCGTGGTGTTGAGCACTGTCAGCACAGTGACTGGGTACATACTCCAGTGTAACTGACTTCACATAGAAAGTCACTTTAATAGCATTTATTTTAGCACTTTCCTAATATCATGCGTAGACGGGCAATACGTAGTGTCCACTTTAGATGTCCCGAGAGGTGAGGTTATGTCGGTATAAGCAATCTCAACAGTGTCTTACAGACTGTATTCGTAACCATTTTAGTGGGCAGGTTCCCTTGGACCTGTAGTTGCACAGTTTGACCTCCTGCTGCAGTTGGTTGGCTGGGGGGGGGGGGGGGGGGGGTATATATCGGTGTCCGGGGCAGTAGGAGGATTGGCTTCGGTGGTGGTGTTAGCTGGTGCACACGTTGTGTGGTATGTTTCTGTGTGTCCTTGAATCGTGGTTTGACTGTATTGTTCAATGGTCTAGCCAGTATCGTCTTCGTCATACATCCGCCAACTTTCTTCACAGCTGAGACTTTCAGCTCGTGCTTGCCTTGGTTGAGCTCGCCTTCCCCTCCTTATGTTACTTCTATAGCTTAGAACCTTCCAAGTTGGAAGGCTGTTGGAGTGCGCATCCAAGAAGTGCCAGAGCTGATTGGAAGTTAGTTGTAGAACGTCAGTACCGTTGGTCAGCGTCGTGCAATTTTATGGAATATTAAAGCTGATTACCAAGTACATGAAAACCGGGTGGTGTTTGTGGACATTATTTTGTACTAAATTATAGCCTGCCTTGCAGTTCATTGGTCCTTTTTCCTTCCTAAAAACAGTTACTGTATGTTCATGATGCAGACTGCAAGCATAGAGCTGGAGGTGAAAACACACTAACGTGGTCATTATCAAATAATTACATGTAGCCATGTCATGGCCTACACTAGTAGTAGTAGACGCATGCCACGGCGAATAATAGTTAGTGGAAGTAACAGTTGTTGGTGGAGCACAGCCACAGGAGACAAAATGCGCTTCATTCAAACACTCAGATCACCTATCCACGCCAAAGCAGACAGCCGTATCGTCTCGGCCGGGGACGCTCCACACGTGACACCATGTACATCACTGCATGAAGTACTGCGATGTAGACAACCACTTTACTTGGGAAGCACAGTCATTGGAGTAGGCATGCACATGGTAGGGCGGTACGCAGTTACTGCCAGGACTGGATCCGAGTCACCAAGACCGAGTCCAGGAGGAGACCGAGGCGAGGGGAGATCGAGGCAGCGAAGTAAAGACAGCTTGCCGGCGCGGCCCCCAGAACGGACAGCATGTAGACACACTGCATAGCATACATACACATGTAGTACAGTGACCATGGTGACAGTAGTCATTGCCATGGCATTGGTACTACCAGGGAGTCGTATAGACCCGGGAGGCGCCGAACAATTGTGGTCAGACTTTCGATCTCCATTGCCGAAATACAGCCATCTGTGGCCATCGCTGAGGAGTTCACTAATAATGGGTCTTGTTCACTGGCTTACTCACTGGCTTTGCACTGCCACTCGAACTCTGAGGCACTTTGACCACCTCCTAAGATGAGGTAATCCTTTCTTTACAAATTGCCTCAATATTTTCTCACCTTTAGGGCAATGAAGTATTTTTTTTCCTCGTGACTAACTTCGACAGACCAAGTTGCCCTGTCCCAGTGATCTACAATACTTATATTGCACATTTGTGAAATATTGGACCTATCCAGATAAACGAAATGACTTATATTCGAAATTACATTTTCCAAAGTTTTCCTTCACAAATAGTCCCAATTTGTTTTCACCTTTAGGGCAATGAAGTAATTTTTTCCTCGTGACTAACTTCGACAGACCAAGTTGCCCTGTCTCAGTGATCTACAATACTTATATTGCACATTTGTGAAATATTGGACCTATCCAGATAAACGAAATGACTTTTATTCGAAATTACATTTTCCAAAGTTTTCCTTCACAAATAGTCCCAATTTGTTCTCACCTTTAGGGCAATGAAGTCAATTTTTCTTCAGGACTAACATCGGCTAACAAAGTGGCGCTGTCCCAGTGATCTACAATACTTATAATCATTGCACATGTGAAATATTGGGAGTCACAGAGTGAGGAAATGGCCTAAATTGAAACTTGAACTGTTCTGCCAAGTTTTATGCAGTGAACGCAGGGCTGAGAGCCCGCAAGAGCCATCCCGGAAGATCTTGTGCGCCACCAACCGAACCTTCGGTGAATGTTCACAAGGTTAGAAGCTCGCACAGATAACACACATTGGATGCTAATAGTAATACAATGCACTCAGGAATGTGTGCAAATACAACAGAATTAATTCCAAATAAAGTCAACAATAGCTGCCTCAACACAGTGCTATCAACCTTCCGTATTTTCCATATTTGTACGGAAAATCACTACTTCGTCCGCGTTATGGCTTTTGAGAAAAATGTACGGAAAATTGAACGGGATTGATCAGTATGTATAAGCATTGCAAGTGCAAGCTGAGCGATGAAAAGAAGAGAACCGAGTGGAAAGAAAACGCTGCAGTGGAGAGTCCTTAGAAAAGACTTAAAAAATATCAATAATATCGCTGCACGAGATCATCCTTATAAGTTATAACGTCAGCTGATCGTACTGTGGTTGATTCATACGGCGGTAAATACACACCTGCCTACACACGCTCTCTAAACTGAAAAGTTATTCTGGCACAGAGCTCTCCTTCCCGCCACCACCACCATCATCAGTTCGCGTCTGGCGCCTAGTCGATGCAGGGTGAGTGGTGTCCGACATAGCAGGCTGGTACATCAGGTAGCGTATGGCGCATAGCAGATGACACAGCAACAACATAGCTTGATTGCGACGTACCTTTCGTCCCGGCTGGACTCATCAGGCAATCTTCTTCATAGATGCCTTCACAACGAGCTTGACTCGGGAGAATGAAGTTGAAGACTCCACTGCAACTGCACTTATGGTTGGTTCATATGGTGGTAAATACACACCTGGCAATATGGGGGTAAATACACGCCTGCCCAGACACGCTCTCTAAACTGCAAAGTTATTCTGGCACAGAGCTCTCCTTCTCACCACCACCACCACCACCACCACCATCAGTTCGCGCCTGGCGCCTAGTCGATGCATGGTTAGCGGTATCCGACATAGCAGGCTGGCACATCAGGTAACGCATGGCACATAGAAGATGGCAACGACATAGCTTGATTGCGACGTACATTTCGTTCTCTTGGTTGTGCTGTAGCCTGAAAAAGGAAATAAGACAATGCATCCACATGACACAGACAAGTATTATTACTGTTACAAATAATGCATACTGCTTGATAACAGAGAAAGAAAGTCAGTGGTCACACAAGTTTTTGGTCGTCCCTGAAACGAAGATCGTTCCAGGGGGGGGGGGGGGGGGAGCTAAAATCTCAGTCGACTGACGCTATGCATACACATGTACATGCATGCGATTTTCGTCGTCCATTCATTTCGGAGGGTGGAGAGGAGGTCCGAGTACGAAATGAATGATGTTTTTTTCAGGGATGACTAATCACTTTTGCGATGACCCCTTATTGCATCAATTTATCGTCTGAACTGGGCAATTGAGTCCCACTTTTATTATGTTGGGTCCAGATTTCAAGACTCGAGAAGTTCGAGGCGAAAAGCAGGCCGATGAAGGGACGCCAGTAATTCAGTCTAGTCCGGTGTCATGGAGAGGGGCCGATGAACCGGCAACAAGAGAATTCAATACGCATGCTACTCTTCAGTTCATTGCTGGGGAAGACTACTCAAGGCCACGTCACTCCGGCAATTTAATGTACAAATCAGCAGCAACACTTGCAAACGTATTCCTACCAGCTGACCAGCAAGTTACCAGCCATCAGCTCTTCAAATCATTTCAACATAACCAAGAGAGGAGATGGACAGATCGGAAAGTATCGTGGCAAGCTCAGGACAACACACGTCCGGCCCTATGTAACAACAGTGGAAAGTGCGTGCCATGGTATATTTTCGAAGGCATATCAAAAACCAGCTAATGTGGACTGGGAGTCCATTTGCATCGTCCGATCAGCTGCTACAAGTGCCGTGAGCCAATGGCAAACACGTTTGACAGAGACTACTACCTCTACTGAATGCAACTTTGGCATGGCAGAGATCTACAAGCACGTTACCTTATCTATCAATAGAGTTGTATCCTCGTATGACTATGTGAAGTGTGAGGTCGTACTGCACTGCAGACGCGTCTACGACCTGGTTGGAAATGTACGCAACAGTTCCCACCCTCTTGACCAGAGATCGCACACACCCTAGGGTTTTGATGGGTGTGTACGACTCCCAGCTCTTGACTTTTGTTGGGTGTACGAGACGCACGCACAGTTTTCTTAGGGTGAGTACTTTTTCATGTAGTACTGAATGCGGCAAGCAGGACTCGCCCATCCGCCCCTCCCCAAATGGATCTACTCGAATGGTTCCGGAGGTAGGGGTGCTCTGGCAGGATTTTACGACATACACAAGCGCGCACACACGCACACAATATACACACGCACGCACACACATACACACGAACACACGCTATGTCGCACGTCTTGGGCATGGCTTCGTGAATACAAATAATAATTTAATGTTATAATTTATAGGATCCAAATGTTAGAGCAGCTTTACAAAACCTACCGTTCAATACCGGATCATCTTGTGACAGCTTCCTTGCAACACCCATGACTTGACCCCTTCGTCTTGACGTCGGGAAATCGTTCACACCGGAGTTGGGACACGACTCATTGAAATCCAGGCCTATCTGCTGCTGGGAGCAGGACAGAGCTGATGGACGTCAGCAGCGGCTGTAGAACAACCATAAACGAGTCGTCTTTCTCCGCAGTCAGGCGGGACAGCAGCTTTGCAACGCAAGCTTCTTGCCTTCTGTGGGTCTTTAGCGGCTGGGATTCGGAACGCTCTGTAGAAACCATTGAACAAGAGTACTGCACTCTATCAACCCACAAGTATTTCTTCCAATTCATGATTATTCGCAACTTTTTATGCAGTACGCGCACCAGATCAGAAGCCGCTAAGTAGCAAGGTTGAAAGTTTCAAGACAAATTGAAAAATATAATAACATAGAAAATTAGAATTCAAACCTCGTACCTGTGGCCCAAGCCAATACAGACTGAGCGTTCACGCGAAGAGAACGTACATCTACGTCAGCTGAGGTTTCCTGAGGATCAGGAGGTGATTCTTGACCCGGATCTGGATCGCGATCAGCAGCACTCTCTGCCTCAATCACGATCATCAAATGCAACTAATTACTTGGAAAAGTAGTTCATTCTTCTTCTTCTTTTCGAGCTACGATTTCCCACGATCCTATCGATCCTGCACGAGTCCGTTCCCCAAGGAGTGCACTCCCAAAATCCCATGGCACAAGTACGCGGAGTAGTTGGTTTATAACTCAGGGCACGCACCGGGGATATCTGAGGGAAAAGTGGGAGAAAGTGCCGCGAGTCAATCATAGTCGGCCCGGAAGGCCTCGTGTCGCCTCCCGGGTCTATACGACTCCCTGGTCAGCACCGTGACTGGGTACATACTCCGCCGTGGTGTTGAGCACTGTCAGCACCGTGACTGGGTGCATACTCCGCCGTGGTGTTGAGCACTGTCAGCACCGTGACTGGGTACATACTCCGCCGTGGTGTTGAGCACTGTCAGCACCGTGACTGGGTACATACTCCGCCGTGGTGTTGAGCACTGTCAGCACCGTGACTGGGTACATACTCCGCCGTGGTGTTGAGCACTGTCAGCACCGTGACTGGGTACATACTCCGCCGTGGTGTTGAGCACTGTCAGCACCGTGACTGGGTACATACTCCGCCGTGGTGTTGAGCACTGTCAGCACCGTGACTGGGTGCATACTCCGCCGTGGTGTTGAGCACTGTCAGCACCGTGACTGGGTACATCCTCCAGTGTAACTGACTTCACATAGAAAGTCACTTTAATAGCATTAATTTTAGTACTTTCCTAATATCATGCATAGAGTCACTAGACGGGCAATACGTACACTTTAGAAGTCCCGAGAGGTGAGGTTATGTCGGTATAAGCAATCTCCACAGTGTCTTACAGACTGTATTCGTAACCATTTTAGTGGGCAGGTTCCCTTGGACCTGTAGTTGCACATTTTGACCTCCTGCTGCAGTTGGTTGGCTGGGGGAGGGGGGGGGGGGTATATGTAGGTGTCCCGGGCAGTAGGGGGATTGGCTTCGGTGGTGGTGTTAGCTGGTGCACACGTTGTGTGGTATGCTTCTGTGTGTTCTTGAATCCTGGTTTGACTGCACCAAACGGTCTAGCCAGTATCGTCTTCGTCATACATCCGCCAGCTATCTTCACAGCTGAGACTTTCAGCTACTTTGCTTGCTTTGGTTGAGCTCACCTTCCCCTCCTTATGTAATTTTCTATAGCTTAGAACCTTCCAATTTGGAAGGCTGTTGGAGTGAGCATCCAAGACGTACTAAACCTGATTGGCAGTTAGTTGTAGAACGTCAGTACCGTTGGCCAGTGTCGTGCAATTTTATCGCATGAGCTGATTGCCAAGTACATGTAACTGGCCGCGGGTTTCGTGGACATTATTATTTTTGTAGCCTAACTCGTACTTGTAGTTCTCTGCTCCTTTTCTTCCTAGAAAAATGTATGTTCACGATGCAGACTGCGACCCGCGAGCGCAGAGCTAAAGGTGTAAACACACTAACGCTGGTATGCATGTAACCATGTCATGCCCTAGACGCATGCCACAGCAAGTTAGTGGCAGTTGTTGGTGGAGCACAGCCACAGGAGACAAAATGCGCTTCATTCAAACACCACGCCGCGAAGTACTCCAGCACAGATGAGCTATCCACTCCCAGAGCAGACAGCCGTATCATCTCGGCGCGGGACTCTCGGAGACGCTCCACACCATGTACTAGTAGTACTACTACTAGTACATGACTGTATGCACTAGTACTGGCACTGCGATGTATTGATTTGTACTAGACCGTAACCACTTGAGTCGGGAAGCATAGTCAGTAGAGAAGTCATGGTAGGGCGGTACGCGGTTACTGCCACTGCCAGGACTGGACCCGAGTCACCAAGACCGAGTCCAGGATTTTCAGACCGAGTGGCGAGACCATGGCATTGCCATTGGCAGCAAAGTAAAGACAGCTCGTCACAGAACGGACAGTGTGCAGACAGACTGCCTAGTGGCAGTAGTCATTGGTACAATGGTAGTGGCAGTGCCTGGACCATGATGACATGTCACATGGTGTCGGTAGATCTTCACATAGATACACGTAAAACCCAGCATTGGGGCAGTCTAGACTATCTCTGCAGTCTACATGTATGTCGGGTTTCCATGTAACCATGGCATGGCTTACGGCGCGTTCGTATTGTCTTCATCAACGGTTCAAATAAATTTTATAAAGAGATTAGTTGAAGTGTCCCATTAGAACGGTTTCTATCATTTTAGAGTATGTCAGTGGAAATGTCATGGCGATGATGACGTCCGATCAGATCGACCATCTCCACGTACTACTTGACGTAGCTATTCCAAACTCTTCGAAACTAAT
This sequence comes from Sycon ciliatum, assembly GCF_964019385.1. Lineage (NCBI taxonomy): Eukaryota > Metazoa > Porifera > Calcarea > Leucosolenida > Sycettidae > Sycon > Sycon ciliatum. The sequence continues at coordinate 11,986,800 of NC_088653.1, forward strand.
CCACCGTCTCGGAGTCTCCCATCGGATGAGGTTGTGGAGTTTCGAGGAGCTTCGTTTTTCTGAAGAGGCCAATAAGGCCACCTCTTCAGAAAAACGAAACTCCTCGAAAAGTCGAAGAGTGACAAATCGAACGCGCCCCTAGACGCATGCCACAGCAAGTTAGTGGCAGTTGTTGGTGGAGCACAGCCACAGGCGACAAAATGCGCTTCATTCAAACACCACGCCAAGTGTTACTATTACAGCTCAGCTCAGCAATCCACTCCCAGACTAATTTAGCAGACAGCCGTATCGTCTCGGGGACGCGCGCTCCATACCATTGTATAGTCTACATGATTGTATTGTATGCACGACTGCGATGCAGACAACCACTTGGGAAGCATAGTCAGTAGAGTAGGCATGGTAGGGCGGTACGCGGCTACTAGTAGTACTGCCACTGCCTGGACTGGACCCGAGGCCAAGAGACCGAGCTCGCGAGACCAGTAGTACAGGTACAGCCTCCAGGTAGGGAGGCGCTAGGCTAGGCATAGGGACCGGCGGATTCTGCTCGAAAAGCAGTAAAATAATTGGCAGAACCATACAAACCTTATGGCGGGCAATTCCTCGAATTCTGCTCCATTTCTTTATCCACATACCAAACATGCATGAAACTTACAAGAAAAAGTACCGAATTCTGCCAATTTTTCTGCCGGCAGAATCCGCTGGACCCTATGCTCAGATGCTAGGCCAGACCGAGGCAGCGCAGTAAAGACAGCTCGCCACAGAACGGACAGTATGCAGACAGACTGCCTAGTACTCTGTCCCCGGGGAAAATTGCGATTCCGCGGCCGCGTTTTTTTCCGCGTTTTTTGCGATTTTTTAAAAGACCGCGTTTTCCGCGATTTTCCCGCGTTTTTTGAACTTTTTTGTTGCACTACACGTACACACAGTGCACTGTTCGGTCAGCAACGTCTCATCGTGGCGGCTTTTTACTCAAAATATGACGAGTGCTTACACTAGAGACTTGTAACTGATTGATTTCACTACATACTCACTGAAAATTGCCGCACATCAATATTATTCACCGCATATTTACCGCATATTTACCGCAAATTCACCGCAAATTATGCCATATTATGCCGCGTTTTTCCCCGCGTTTTTTGCGATTTTTTTCCGCAATTTCCCCCGGGGACAGAGTACTAGTACTACAAGTGGCAGTAGTCATTGCCATTGCCAATGCCCGGCAATGGCATTGGCAGTGCCTAGTATGAGCGCCTGGACCATGACGACATGGTGTTCGACATGATTGTCATAGATTTGCACGTAAAACCCAGCACGGCAGCAGCAGAGGGACAGTCTACATAGACATAGTACTAGACTAGCGGTATGTCTACAGTCTACAACACAAGACTACGTGCATGGTCTACGTGAGTACGTCCACCAAGGCGCTCGGCTCAACCCGACCAAACTAAGTTACTTCAACAAAAGGACTTAGGTACTACGACAAGCAGGCAAGTACTGGAAGGGCTGTGAGTGTGACCAAAACATTAGAACAGTCAAGTCATTGTTCAGGAAATGACCCAAGAAAAACAGAGAACTAGTCGCACATTGCGCCATGGATCTATCCTTACTGTGATTCTGTGTTCAGCCGAAACAGAAATCTTCCCTGGCCCGCAAACTATTTGAGTTTGCTGGGCTAGGGGCTTTGCGACTGTCGTGTGCTCGCTGCCTTTCTCTAGTCACTCGATTGACCTCAGTGAAATGGAGGAGAACAAAGGAAATATTGCTTCGAGTCGGACATCCAGCCATGGGCTATCTCCCGACGAAGAACCAAGGTCGTGTAACTGTTCCTCTTCCCAGGCTCATCATTCCCCTGCCTCGGTGGATTGCCAAGCTGATGATCCTGAATCGTCGTGCTCATCGACGCCGCGGACAAGCGCAACGCCGGTATCGTTACCCGATGGTGTGAAGAGGTTAGCTGCGATGCTGAAGAAGCGCTACGTAAGTGCTAAAGTACAGATTGGCAAGGGGATGTGTGTAAAACCGAATAGGCGACCGCTGGATAAGATCTTTGTGAATGTGGTTGTGATACCGCGCGAAGAACTGGCTTCACTTAACGAACAAACTTTCTTCGGTTCGCAAAGCGATGTGCAGAAGTTGAGCCATGTGTTCTCGCGAGTCGCGGACAAAGTGCAGCACGTGCAACTGGCCAATATGTTTAACTTTGACGGGGAAGAACTTGATGAAGACGAATCAGTTCGTGTATTGGCTATTGCATGTGCTGGCGCTGGCAAGACGACCATATTCTTGTTGAAAGGTCCTATGGACTGGGCAAGGGGTCTGATCTGGCATGGGTTTGACATTGTGGGTGCATTGGCGCTGCGTGAACCCAGTGTTCGACACGCAAGTGATATAGTTGAGCTGTTACGCTTGAGGCAGCTTGGCATTGTCGATCCGAAGGAGCAAAATGAAATTGCATCCTACATCCATGCCAACCCGCGGCGTCTTTGTCTCGTATTCGATGGCTTAGATGAAACTGTTCTTGACCACTGTAGCGATTTTGTGCGTGGCATTATTTGCGGCAAGGAATTGAAAGGTGTTCGCTTGATTCTTACATCACGCCATTCGAAAGAAGTCATAGAACTTGCACTCTCATGCCCATTTGACCGTCGCGTAGAAGTGCTGGGATTCACCAAGGACAATGTGCACGAATACGTAAACAATGTCCTCCCGTGCGAAGCGGCCAGCAAATTGCTTGAACGCGTCAATTCTGATCCGAGTTTAGCGGCCATTATGCAAACGCCTTTCTTCACGGAGTCGACCTGCGACGTTTTCCGTATTTGTGGCTCTGTTCCTTCGTCAATGTTCGGCATCTTCACGTCTTTGATCCTGAGTATCGTTCGACAGGACACTAAGAGAGCGTATCCAGACTGGCCGTCCGTTCCTCGCATCTTGAAGGAGAGGATCCTGGAGTTGGGTCACTTTGCGTTTCTGATGCTAGTTGGTAAGAAGTTGGTGTTCAGCGACCGTGACCTTGATGAACAGCAGGTGTCGAAGGAGAGTCTCTCGCTTGGTCTTCTTGTGGCGTGCGAGTCACTGTCGTATCCATGCGTTGGTCAATGGCAGTTCAGCCATCTTTCGGTTCAAGAATGCCTTGCTTCCCAGTACATTGCAGCCACTGTTCCCGATGCGAGCGACATAACATTCCTCGTGAGGCAGGTTGGAGCTTTGACTGGTCACTTGAGCACCTTTTGGTGTCTGCTTGCATCACAACTGGTTGCAGACGCGAAGGAAGCCTTAATTGCAGCGATTCTCACTCAGCCTGTTTCGGACGAGCAGGATAATCGCAAGCTGAAGGCATGTGAAAGTGTGACTCGTTTCCTTCGCTCTTCCGAGGACGATCTTCTGCTGGTGACAGAGGTTCTGTGCGAGCATCTTGACGATTTAGCCGTCCAGAGTCTGGCTTCTTGCCTTCTCACTGATCTACTAGCGGACGGTGTGAGTGTTTCTCAGGCTATCGAAGAAGTTCTTCCTCATTCTTTCGCTGCGTCATTGCAGGACTACGTACGCGCTCTTCTGCAGCTGTGGCGGCGCAAATTACCCCGCGCTAGCATCAGAATACTATCTACCGCCTTGAAACCTATCAATCCCTATGCATCAACCCGCCTTCTTGAGTATTTCCATTCCAGGCCATCCACATCCCTTGACTTCGACCAATTGGCCTTGCACTCGCAAGAAGAGAACTCAGTCATGACTACTTCGGTATTGGATTCAGTTTCGATTGTACACGAAGGGCTCACACCTGTTCGCCGTCAACTTCTGTTGCTTGCTTGTCGTGTGTATGCGCAGCCTGGAACGGATAAAGGTGACGTGGCAAATGCTACACATTCACCCTCGCCTGCTCTAGAGGCAGCCTTCTCACACTATGGCTGCAACTTTGACAATGTTTGCCTTTCTTCGGCGGATTGCTACCTTCTATCATCCGTGATTTCAGACCATCACAAGTCAATTGGCAGTATCACCCTTTCCAAATGCCAGCTAGACGATCGTGCATTTGAGCTACTGTCACCGGGACTTGTTCAGTGTCATGGATTATCGGAAGTCGACCTTTCAAACAATGCACTAACAAACAATCTAGTTCCACACCTCTGTAACGTGATCCGCACGAACCGTTCAACTTTGCGCTCACTGAACATAGCTGATCTGCAGTTGTCCTCATCCGGATACGCACAGTTGGTACCGGCAATAGTTAGTTGTCACCGTATCAGCCATCTGTCCATTGGTCATGTTCAGTGCCAGGATATCACCACAAAAATTCTCATATGCCTTGTCATCCTGGCTAACTGCAAGTTGCTGAATGGACCCATGCTGCGCTTTTGTATCGGCGATGAAGGTCTAGCTATGCTGTACCCCCTCTTCGTGTCAAGGCAACGGGTCGCCCTGCAATTTCAGTGTGCAGGGCTGTCATCGCTGGGTGCATCAGTGATCAGGCGTGTTATCACAGTGAACCATAGACACCTTACCATGTTAGTTCTGACTGGTCTGTCCGACATGCTCCTATTCACTCTGGCACCAAGCATAGTGTTGTGTAAAGCATTGGAAATGCTGGCAATGCAGGATGGCACTCTCAGTTCCGAATCGCTTCCTGTGCTTGCTAGTATTTTACTATCATGCCCTCTTCTCTATATTCTTTGTGTCAGTGACAGTACTGTATTCCGTCTTGAGAACGACGAGGAGGGGAGTGGGCTGTTTGTCAGAGCAGTACGCAGGAGTGAGAAGTTGAGCACACTTATAATGCCCCCTCGAGAGTTTGTGAATGATCGCCTGGCCGGTCTACTTGCTACTCCGACTGCAGAAGTTGAGCATGACCTGTGGATTGTGTACGTTAATTGATCCCATGCCAGCCCTACCCTACAGTCTGGTGATGTGGAATGTAGACCATGCCAGCCCTACCCTACAGTCTGGTGATGTGGAATGTAGACCATGCCAGCCCTACCCTACAGTCTGGTGATGTGGAATGTAGACCATGCCAGCCCTACCCTACAGTCTGGTGATGTGGAATGTAGACCATGCCAGCCCTACCCTATAGTCTGGTGATGTGGAATGTAGACCATGCCAGCCCTACCCTACAGTCTGGTGGTGTGGAATGTAGACCATGCCAGCCCTACCCTACAGACTGGTGATGTGGAATGTAGACCATGCCAGCCCTACCCTACAGTCTGGTGGTGTGGAATGTAGACCATGCCAGCCCTACCCTACAGTCTGGTGGTGTGGAATGTAGACCATGCCAGCCCTACCCTACAGACTGGTGATGTGGAATGTAGACCATGCCAGCCCTACCCTACAGTCTGGTGGTGTGGAATGTAGACCATGCCAGCCCTACCCTACAGTCTGGTGGTGTGGAATGTAGACCATGCCAGCACTACCCTACAGTCTGGTGGTGTGGAATGTAGGCTGTAGGAGCACACAGACTGCACAGTATGTATATACATGTACATACTATACACTGAATGTACTGCATACACGTACATAGTACAGTATAGATAACACATGTTATTCATCTCTCAGCATGTAGTATTGTCTGGAGTACAGTTATGTACGACAACTTGTCCACCATATCTCCTTTGCCCAGGTGGCCTGCATCCCGTATGACTCTCTATTTCTCTCTCTCTCTCTCTCTCTCTTTCTCTCTCTCTCTCTCTCTCTCTCTCTCTCTCTCTCTCTCTCTCTCTCTCTCTCTCTCTCTCTCTCTCTCTCTCTCTCTCTCTCTCTCTCTCTCTCTCTCTCTCTCTCTCTCTCTCTCTCTCTCTCTCTCTCTCTCTTGCTTACTGTCTCTCCATCTGCCCACCAAAGTCTTTCGTTTCTCTGTCACCCCTATCCGTTTCCCAAGTACCGGTACTACATATCTTCCCAAACGAACCCTGTCCGTCCCTTGTTGTCAGTGTGTAACTATGGCGGTCCCAAATCTTCAACAGTAGACACGGAGTGTATTGAACACATACATGTAGAAGTGTTTGCACGCCTATGAGAAGACCAGAAACTATCTACACTAGCAAGACACTGAACACCATACCTGGTTGAGTGCGCTTTTTCTTGCTTCTTTTTTTTAATTTCCTGCCGATGGCGGACCAATAGCCTTGTAGTGGTTGATTTTTCACTTGAGAATTTATTACATGACGAACCGTGTTTATTCCCTCCAAACTGGTGATTATATTTACGAGACGGTTTTGATTGTCCTCTCATCTCCTGTGTGCATCAGCCATGCATGCAGGAACGGACGGTATTGCCTGGTGATATACGTAGCTTGGGTGTATGTCGGTACAATAGGCTGACTAGAGTACAGGACAACTAAGCCTAGTCTGCTATGCTTTTTCTATAGTGAATAGTACACAATGAGCTGTCATACCTGATAACTGTCTTGCCTTGTCTTGTGCTGAGCGGCTGGATAATGTGTGTATGTGCATTGGGAGGGGAGGGGAGGGGGGGGGGGGAGGGTGCATGTGTGTAGGGGGGGGGGGGGCTGCATGAGTGTATGTAGGTGTGTGGGGTGCGGGGGGCAGTGAATGAAAACAGGGATTCACTGGCCAGAAAAAGCCACTTCAATCAGCTGTGTGGTGGATTCGCTGGCGCTGAACTTTACCGCGCTGTAATTTACCGCGCTGAGTCGCTGGCGCTGTACTTTACCGCGCTGAGTCGCTGGCGCTGTAATTTACCGCGCTGAATCGCTGGCGCTGTACTTTACCGTGCTGTACTTTACCGCGGTGAGTCGCTGGCGCTGTATTTTACCGCGCTGTACTTTACCGCGCTGAGTCGCTGGCGCTGTACTTTACCGCGCTGAGTCGCTCGCGCTGTACTTTACAGCCCTGAGTCGCTGGCGCTGTACTTTACCGCGCTGAGTCGCTCGCGCTGTACTTTACCGTGCTGTAATTTACCGCGCTGAATCGCTGGCGCTGTACTTTACCGTGCTGTACTTTACCGCGCTGAGTTGCTTGCGCTGTACTTTAGCGCGCTGAGTCACTGGCGCTGTACTTTACCGCGCTGTACATTACAGCGCTGTGCTTTACCGCGCTCAGTCGCTGGCGCCGTACTTTACCGCGCTGAGTCGCTTGCGCTGTACTTTACCGCGCTGTACTTTACCGCGCTGAGTCGCTGGCGCTGTACTTTACCGCGCGGTACTTTACGCCGCTGAGTCGCTGGCGCTGTACTTTACCGCGCTGAGTCGCTGGCGCTGTACTTTACCGCACTGTTCTTAACCGCGCTGAGTCGCTGGCGCCGTACTTTACCGCGCTGAGTCGCTTGCGCTGTACTTCACCGCCCTGTACTTTACCGCGCTGAGTCCCTGGCGCTGTACTTTACCGCGCTGAGTCGCTGCCGCTGTACTTTATCGCGCTGAGTCGCTGCCGCTGTACTTTACCGCGCTGCACCTTACCGCGCTGAGTCCCTGGCGCGGTATTTTTCCGCGCTGAGTCTCTGGCGCTGTACTTTACCGTGCTGTACTTTACCGCGCTGAGTCGCTGGCGCTGTACTTTACGGCGCTGCACTTTACTGCGCTGAGTCGCTGGCGCTATACTTTACTGTGCTGTACTTTATCGCGCTTAGTCTCCGGCGCTGTACTTTACCGCGCTGAGTCGCTTGCTCTGTACTTTACCGCGCTGAGTCGCTGCCGCTGTACTTTACCGCATTGAGTCGCTGGCGCTGTACTTTATCGCGCTGTACTTTACCGCGCTGAGTCCCTGGCGCTGTACTTTACCGCGCTGAGTCGCTGGCGCTGTACTTTACCGCGCTGAGTCGCTGTCGCTGTACTTTACCGCGCTATACTTTACCGCGCTGTACTTTACCGCGCTGTACTTTACCGGCCGTAGTCGCTGGCGCTGTACTTTACCGCGCTGAGTCCCTGGCGCTGTACTTTACCGCGCTGTACTTTACCGCGCTGAGTCCCTGGCGCTGTACTTTACCGCACTAAATCGCTGGCGTTGTGCTTTACCGTGCTGTACTTTACCGCGCTGAGTCGCTGGCGCTGTACTTTACGGCGCTGCACTTTACCGCGCTGAGTCGCTGGCGCTGTACTTTACCGTGCTGTACTTTATCGCGCGGAGTCGCTGGTGCTGTACTTAACCGCGCTAAGTCGCTGGCGCTGTACTTTATCGCGCTGCACTTTACCGCGCTGAGTCGCTGCCGCTGTACTTTATCGCACTGTACTTTACTGCGCTGAGTCGCTGTCGCTGTACTTTACCGCGCTGTACTTTACCGCGCTGAGTCGCTGGCGCTGTACTTTACCGCGCTGAGTCGCTGGCGCTGTACTTTACCGCGCTATACTTTACCGGCCGTAGTCACTGGCGCTGCACTTTACCGCGCTGAGTCGCTGCCGCTGTACTTTACCGCGCTATACTTTACCGGCCGTAGTCACTGGCGCTGCACTTTACCGCGCTGAGTCGCTGCCGCTGTACTTTACCGCGCTATACTTTACCGGCCGTAGTCACTGGCGCTGCATTTTACCGCGCTGAGTCGCTGGCGCTGTACTTTACCGTGCTGTACTTTATCGCGCGGAGTCGCTGGCGCTGTACTTTACCGCGCTGAGTCGCTGGCGCTGTACTTTACCGCGCTATACTTTACCGCGCTGTACTTTACCGGCCGTAGTCGCTGGCGCTGTACTTTACCGCGCTGAGTCCCTGGCGCTGTACTTTACCGCGCTGAGTCGCTGCCGCTGTACTTTATCGCGCTGAGTCGCTTGCGCTGTACTTCACCGCCCTGTACTTTACCGCGCTGAGTCCCTGGCGCTGTACTTTACCGCGCTGAGTCGCTGCCGCTGTACTTTATCGCGCTGAGTCGCTGCCGCTGTACTTTACCGCGCTGCACCTTACCGCGCTGAGTCCCTGGCGCGGTATTTTTCCGCGCTGAGTCTCTGGCGCTGTACTTTACCGTGCTGTACTTTACCGCGCTGAGTCGCTGGCGCTGTACTTTACGGCGCTGCACTTTACTGCGCTGAGTCGCTGGCGCTATACTTTACTGTGCTGTACTTTATCGCGCTTAGTCTCCGGCGCTGTACTTTACCGCGCTGAGTCGCTTGCTCTGTACTTTACCGCGCTGAGTCGCTGCCGCTGTACTTTACCGCATTGAGTCGCTGGCGCTGTACTTTATCGCGCTGTACTTTACCGCGCTGAGTCCCTGGCGCTGTACTTTACCGCGCTGAGTCGCTGGCGCTGTACTTTACCGCGCTGAGTCGCTGTCGCTGTACTTTACCGCGCTATACTTTACCGCGCTGTACTTTACCGCGCTGTACTTTACCGGCCGTAGTCGCTGGCGCTGTACTTTACCGCGCTGAGTCCCTGGCGCTGTACTTTACCGCGCTGTACTTTACCGCGCTGAGTCCCTGGCGCTGTACTTTACCGCACTAAATCGCTGGCGTTGTGCTTTACCGTGCTGTACTTTACCGCGCTGAGTCGCTGGCGCTGTACTTTACGGCGCTGCACTTTACCGCGCTGAGTCGCTGGCGCTGTACTTTACCGTGCTGTACTTTATCGCGCGGAGTCGCTGGTGCTGTACTTAACCGCGCTAAGTCGCTGGCGCTGTACTTTATCGCGCTGCACTTTACCGCGCTGAGTCGCTGCCGCTGTACTTTATCGCACTGTACTTTACTGCGCTGAGTCGCTGTCGCTGTACTTTACCGCGCTGTACTTTACCGCGCTGAGTCGCTGGCGCTGTACTTTACCGCGCTGAGTCGCTGGCGCTGTACTTTACCGCGCTATACTTTACCGGCCGTAGTCACTGGCGCTGCACTTTACCGCGCTGAGTCGCTGCCGCTGTACTTTACCGCGCTATACTTTACCGGCCGTAGTCACTGGCGCTGCACTTTACCGCGCTGAGTCGCTGCCGCTGTACTTTACCGCGCTATACTTTACCGGCCGTAGTCACTGGCGCTGCATTTTACCGCGCTGAGTCGCTGGCGCTGTACTTTACCGTGCTGTACTTTATCGCGCGGAGTCGCTGGCGCTGTACTTTACCGCGCTGAGTCGCTGGCGCTGTACTTTACCGCGCTATACTTTACCGCGCTGTACTTTACCGGCCGTAGTCGCTGGCGCTGTACTTTACCGCGCTGAGTCCCTGGCGCTGTACTTTACCGCGCTGAGTCGCTGCCGCTGTACTTTATCGCGCTGAGTCGCTGCCGCTGTACTTTACCGCGCTGCACCTTACCGCGCTGAGTCCCTGGCGCGGTATTTTTCCGCGCTGAGTCTCTGGCGCTGTACTTTACCGTGCTGTACTTTACCGCGCTGAGTCGCTGGCGCTGTACTTTACGGCGCTGCACTTTACTGCGCTGAGTCGCTGGCGCTATACTTTACTGTGCTGTACTTTATCGCGCTTAGTCTCCGGCGCTGTACTTTACCGCGCTGAGTCGCTTGCGCTGTACTTTACCGCGCTGAGTCGCTGCCGCTGTACTTTACCGCATTGAGTCGCTGGCGCTGTACTTTATCGCGCTGTACTTTACCGCGCTGAGTCCCTGGCGCTGTACTTTACCGCGCTGAGTCGCTGGCGCTGTACTTTACCGCGCTGAGTCGCTGTCGCTGTACTTTACCGCGCTATACTTTACCGCGCTGTACTTTACCGCGCTGTACTTTACCGGCCGTAGTCGCTGGCGCTGTACTTTACCGCGCTGAGTCCCTGGCGCTGTACTTTACCGCGCTGTACTTTACCGCGCTGAGTCCCTGGCGCTGTACTTTACCGCACTAAATCGCTGGCGTTGTGCTTTACCGTGCTGTACTTTACCGCGCTGAGTCGCTGGCGCTGTACTTTACGGCGCTGCACTTTACCGCGCTGAGTCGCTGGCGCTGTACTTTACCGTGCTGTACTTTATCGCGCGGAGTCGCTGGTGCTGTACTTAACCGCGCTAAGTCGCTGGCGCTGTACTTTATCGCGCTGCACTTTACCGCGCTGAGTCGCTGCCGCTGTACTTTATCGCACTGTACTTTACTGCGCTGAGTCGCTGTCGCTGTACTTTACCGCGCTGTACTTTACCGCGCTGAGTCGCTGGCGCTGTACTTTACCGCGCTGAGTCGCTGGCGCTGTACTTTACCGCGCTATACTTTACCGGCCGTAGTCACTGGCGCTGCACTTTACCGCGCTGAGTCGCTGCCGCTGTACTTTACCGCGCTATACTTTACCGGCCGTAGTCACTGGCGCTGCACTTTACCGCGCTGAGTCGCTGCCGCTGTACTTTACCGCGCTATACTTTACCGGCCGTAGTCACTGGCGCTGCATTTTACCGCGCTGAGTCGCTGGCGCTGTACTTTACCGTGCTGTACTTTATCGCGCGGAGTCGCTGGCGCTGTACTTTACCGCGCTGAGTCGCTGGCGCTGTACTTTACCGCGCTATACTTTACCGCGCTGTACTTTACCGGCCGTAGTCGCTGGCGCTGTACTTTACCGCGCTGAGTCCCTGGCGCTGTACTTTACCGCGCTGAGTCGCTGCCGCTGTACTTTATCGCGCTGAGTCGCTGCCGCTGTACTTTACCGCGCTGTACTTTACCGCGCTGAGTCCCTGGCGCGGTATTTTACCGCGCTGAGTCTCTGGCGCTGTACTTTACCGCGCTGAGTCGCTGGCGCTGTACTTTACCGTGCTGTACATTACCGCGCTTAGTCTCCGGCGCTGTACTTTACCGCGCTGAGTCGCTGCCGCTGTACTTTACCGCGCTGTACTTTACCGCGCTGAGTCCCTGGCGGTGTACTTTACCGCGCTATACTTTGCCGCTCTGTACTTTACCGCGCTGAGTCGCTGCCGCTGTACTTTATCGCGCTGAGTCGCTGCCGCTGTACTTTACCGCGCTGTACTTTACCGCGCTGAGTCCCTGGCACGGTATTTTACCGCGCTGAGTCTCTGGCGCTGTACTTTACCGCGCTGAGTCGCTGCCGCTGTACTTTACCGCGCTGTACTTTACCGCGCTGAGTCCCTGGCGGTGTACTTTACCGCGCTATACTTTGCCGCTCTGTACTTTACCGCGCTGAGTCGCTGGCGCTGTACTTTACCGCGTTGAGTCGCTGGCGCCGTACTTTACGGCGCTGAACTTTATCGCGCTGAGTCGCTTGCGCTGTACTTTACCGCGCTGTACTTTACCGCTCTGAGTCCCTGGCGCTGTACTTTACGGGGGGGGGGGGGGGGGGGGGGAGTGCACTGGTGTGTGTGTGTGGGGGGGGGGAGTGCACTGGTGTGTGTGGGGGGGGGGGGGGAGTGCACTGGTGTGTGTGGGGGGAGGGGGGGGAGTGCACTGGTGTGTGTGTGGGGGGGGGGGGGGGGAGTGCACTGGTGTGTGTGCGGGGGGGGGGGGGGGGGGGAGTGCACTGGTGTGTGTGTGTGGGGAGGGGGGGGGGGGGAGTGTACTGGTGTGTGTGGGGGGGAGTGCACTGGTGTGTGTGTGGGGGGGGGGGGGGGTGCACTGGTGTGTGTGTGGGGGGGGAGTGCACTGGTGTGTGTGTGGGGGGGGGGAGGGGGTGCACTGGTGGGTGTGGGGGGGGGGGGAGTGCACTGATGTGTGTGTGGGGGGGGGGGGGGGGTGCACTGGTGTGTGTGTGGGGGGGGGGGGGGGAGTGCACTGGTGTGTGTGGGGGGGGGGGGGAGTGCACTGGTGTGTGTGTGGGGGGGAGGGGGAGTGCACTGGTGTGTGGGGGGGGGGGGGGGGAGAGTGCACTGGTGTGTGTGTGGTGGGGGGGGGGGGGGGAGTGCACTGGTGTGTGTGTGGGGGGGGGGGGGGGAGTGCACTGGTGTGTGTGCGGGGGGGGGGGGGAGTGCACTGGTGTGTGTGTGGGGGGGGGGGGGGGAGTGTACTGGTGTTTGTGTGGGGGGGGGGGAGGGGAGTGCACTGGTGTGTGTGTGGGTGGGGGAGTGCACTGGTGTGTGTGGGGGGGGGGGGAGTGCACTGGTGTGTGTGTGGGGGGGGGGGGTGCACTGGTGTGTGTGGGGGGGGGGGGGGGAGTGCACTGATGTGTGTGTGGGGGGGGGGGGGGGAGTGCACTGGTGTGTGTGGGGGGGGGGGGGCGTGGAGTGCACTGGTGTGTGTGTATGGGGTGTGGGGGTGGGAGTGCACTGGTGTGTGTTTGGGGGGGGGGGGGGAGTGCACTGGTGTGTATGTGTGTGTGTGGGGGGGGGGGGGAGTGCACTGGTGTGTATGTGTGTGTGGGGGGGGGGGGGTAGTGCATGGGTCTACATGTGTATGTGCTATATAACCCAATACTAGTTCAAAACTAGTATTAGATAGACCTTGTTACCGTATTATCTCTAATATAAGCACAGTCTCCAATAATAGCACGTCTCCAATAATAGAACACCTTTGGGCGGCATTCAAAAAATAAAGTGCTCAGTCTCCATTATAAGCACACTGTGTAAATTCATTATCTGTACCGGCGAAAAAACCCTGAAATGTGTGTGTCTGACATGAATTTGGCATGGCAACAAGCCTCTGAAATGAGGTTGAAATAATAATGGAACAGTCTCCAATAAAGGAACTTCTCCAATAATAGCACGGGGCGGAGGTACATTGAAAAAATAAAGGACCGTGCTCATATTAGAGATAATACGGTATGTCATGTAGTCACCCTTCAACACCCATATGGTTCAGATAGTCCCAACGGACTGGGGCTCTGCCAACCGTGGATGGTTGTAGTAAGGTCACTGTTTCCGAACACAGTGGTCCTCAACCTTGTTTCATGCTGTCAATCTACCCACATTATAGACAAAGTCATGTATACATGTATGTGTGTGTGTGTGGGGGGGGGGGGGCATGCGTCTATGTTTGCGTGTGGGTGGGGGAGTGCATGCGTCTATTATGTGTGTGTTGTGGTGTGGGGGGGGGGGGGGGGGAGGGGCATGCGTCTATGTTTGCGTGTGGGTGGGGGAGTGCATGCGTCTACATATTATGTGTGTGTGGTGGTGTGGGGGGGGGGGGGGGGGGGGCATGCGTCTATGTTTGCGTGTGGGTGGGGGAGTGCATGCGTCTATTATGTGTGTGTGGTGGTGGGGTCATGGGTAATATGTGTGTGTGTGTGTGGGAGGGGGTGGGGGGGGGGTGGTGTGCATTGGTCGATATACATGTATGTGTGTGTGTGGGGAGGGGGGTGCATTTGTCGATATGTGTGTGTGTGTGGGAGGGGGGGGGGGGGTGCATTGGTCGATGTGTGTGTGTGGGTGGGGGGGGGGGGTGCATTGGTCGATATCTGTGTGTGTGTGTGGGAGCCTGGGAGGGGGGGGGGACATGGGTTCTATATACGTGTGTGTGTGTGTGGGAGGGGGGGGACATGGGTCTATATAGTGTGTGGGGGGGGGAGAGAGAGAGGGGGGGGGGGAGGGGGGGGGGAGAGAGAGAGGGGGGGGGGGGAGGGGGGGGGAGAGAGAGGGGGGGGGGGGAGGGGGGGGGGGAGAGAGAGAGGGGGGGGGGGGAGGGGGGGGGGAGAGAGAGAGGGGGGGGGGGGGGGGGGAGGGCATAGGCATACAGTGAAACCTGTGTAAGACGACGGCTCAAGACACCTTCAAAACGTGGTGTTTGTTACTACAGTCCATTTCAAAACTATAGGCAAAAACCGTTATGCCAGCATCTATACCACTCAAAATCTGTGATCACTTTGTGCATAATTTTTTTCCAAATTGGGCGTCTGTTATCCAATCGTTTAGAAACTATAATTATGAGAGTAATTGTGGAGCGGACCTGAGCAATAATCCGAAAACTATTCTCAAAAAGCTCCAGCCAAATTTGAAATATTTCAAAACCCTACGCGTCTACATGTATAGTTTTGAAATGGACTGTAGGGATAGCTTTATCCAGGGTCAATTGACTGTAAGTAGCACCCCTTGGTCATGGTTGCAGTGGTCTTCTAGGACAGGTGGTCGCCTTATCCGAGTGGTCTTCTCGGACAGGTGGTCGCCTTATCCGAGTGGTCGCCTTGACAGGTTTTACTGTATGTGTGTATGTGTGTGAGTGTGGCGGGGGTTAGGCTTAGGGGGTGCTCACTGCACAGTCATGTGCACACTCAACTCCACTTATAATGAACTCGCATAATGCGAATTTGGTGAGATATCAAACAGTTGCTCATTTCCCTGTTTATGACGAACCATATCGTGTACTCAGGGTGGCACGTAAACTAAGTGCATACTTGTGCAGTACAACCTGTCAAGGCGACCACTTGGATAAGGCGACCGCCTGTCCTAGAATACCACTGCAACCAGGACCAAGAGATGCTATTTCCAGTCAATTTCCCCTGGATAAGGCGACAACCTGGTGACAGAGACCACATTTTGAAGGTCTCTTGAGCGGTCGCCTTAGACAGCTTTCACCGTACTTGTCATGGGCAACATGCCAGTAATGACTTGCTGCTTGTATGTACATTGGTGTGAGTGTATTCTGTTACAACGAACTTCCGCTATAAAGAACGAATTCTTCTGCACAATGGTGTTCGTTATATCAGGAGGCGAGTGGGAAGTGCTCTGTCAGTTTTTGTGGCATTGCACAAGTACTGTAGCGAGATTATGCAAAACGACCGATTGAGATGATTGATTTCTGTAACTGACTTCACAGAAGAACAAAGCAAGCAAGACTAGTTTGTATCTACTCGAGTAATCCTGGATTTATTCAAAGTCACATATCAGTGAATAATGGCAAGGGTAGCGACAAACAGTTAATTAACACAGGCTTTGCATCCGCTCCCACTGTCCAGATGTGCGTCTACCTGGCCGTGGCCTGGTTCAATGATGGAGGTGTGGCAGTGAAACGCGTTCTGGACGAGATGGGCCTCCCTACTGGACACCATACGACACGTCTCATCAAGCTGCTAGACCGTGAGAGACAGGCACATGCTGCCAGAAAGAAGTCAGAAGAAGGGAAGAGGTCACGAAAGAAGCGAAGGAGGATCAGGAAAGGCACCCAGGATGAGCAGCAAGAGGAAGAAGGTTTGACATATGAAGCTGGTGGCTTCGACTAAGTTCTAGTAAGTTCTAGTTGGACAGACATACCTCCATCTGTACTTGCACAGAGCACTTTTTTTCTCCATTTTCCACTGAGTCCCGTACCTCTTAGACAGCGTAGCGAAGAACCTGTAAGTCACAGACCCCATAAACCATACATTTTTGGAAACTGTGAGCATTTATCAAGGTGCTAAGTGTCATGGATTTTTATATTTGTCTAGTAGCTTTGAGTAAAGTGCTACTGATCGAGGACCTAAATTTTGCGCGATTGCATGATTTTTGTTTGACAGCTTGAGTACTTTGTTCTGAATATGATTTCAAAATTCCGCTCCACTTAGCACCTAGGTATATGTGAAGGAAATCCTGTGGAGCACTCAGTTTCTACCCAGCTTCTTTCTGCGTTTGCATATTGCGTCTAAGGTATTGGTGGTACGGCATAATCGCAGATTTGACTATTGTGTCTGCGGATTCCCATGTGTGAGCTTGATTTATACTTCATTGGACTTAGTGAAATACACTGGGTATGTGGTCAAGATTTGAGCAAAATTCATCAATTATTATGGAAGTTACGGCTGTGTTCATGCGGTCGGGCCGCGAACCCAGACTGCCACCCTTAATAGTCTGGGTTCAGAGGGTCAAAAAACAAAGTTTCGATTTTCTGTATTTTTTCACTGGCAGCGTCTTGTGTATGGTCCAAAGGGTTTATCCTGAAAATTTGAGCGTAATCGGGTGCTTCCTTCCGGAGATATAGCCGCGCAAAGTCTGCACAATTGTTTTTGAAATACTGAAATATCAGCAAATTTCTACAAAATTTAGGTTTGCACACTATTCCGATTTTTACCGTCAATCTTTGAGCGATTTCATTAAAATTTTCTGGAGCGACTCCTGGTACTCCTCTGCGCTGCAGACTGACAGCCGCGCACGATCTTTGTCACCATGGCAACCAAGATAACTTTTGCGCATGCGCAAATTCAAAAAAATTCAAATTTCGACTCTCATGATCTCAGCTGATCGCTCTGCTGTTGAAACTAGTTACTTTTGGAGTAATTGTTTTGGAGTAATTGTTTCTTGGAGCTAACCCCTTCGTTGGCTACTATGGGGAAGTCTAGAGCCAAGGGAAAGCCCGGACGATCTAAGAAAAGGAAAAGAACGTTCTATGGAGTGTCTCAGGCGCCGAAGGCTCCCTCTGGTGAAATTTCGCCTGCAAAACAAATTCCTGACTTGCCACTGTCTGATGACGACCTTGAAGTGTCAGCTGAAGCCACGTCTTCAAACAGCGATAGTGATGGAAGTGGCGGTGAAGTCGACAGCAGTTCCTCCGACAGTGACTTGGATGAAGAGTGTGAGGAAGGGGCGCATGGATTTCGCCTGATTGATCTCGAGTGCCTTCAGCAGCTTTTGTCAGCTGCAGTTTGTTGCAGTGGCTGTAATGGCGCAGTCACGATCAGCGAATCGCAACGGGGAGGCCTTGCATCATGCCTGGAGCTTTCCTGTGTTAACTGCGGCGACATAGCAAGCGAATTTATGTCCAAGAAGTTCAATCGGGTCTGGGAGGTGAACAGACGAGCAGTATTCGGAATGCGACTGATTGGCCGTGGACGTCAATCAATGGTAAAGCTGGCGGGTGCACTGAATATGCCATCACCTATGAGTCGGTCGACATTTTACAGCCATGCTAAAGGCCTGCATTCCGCGTCCAAGAGCGTCGCTGAGCGTAGCATGACTGAGGCAGCTGAGAAAGCAGTGTCCGCAGCAGATGGGGGTAGCGATATCGCTGCTTCCTATGACGGTACCTGGATGCGCCGAGGATTCGCATCGCTCTTCGGAGCCTTCACTATAATTGCATATGATGTCGGCAAAGTGGTGGACTGCGAAGTGCTTTCAAAGTTTTGCCACAAGTGCACGCACTTGGCGTCTAGAAAAGAGAAGGGAGAGCTAACCAAAGATGACTATGATCGACAGATTGCCGAACACGATTGCTCAGTCAACACCACTGTATCAGCTCCTGCCATGGAGAGTGCAGCCGCCAAGACTCTGTGGGTCAGGTCCTTTGAGAGCCGCAAGCTGAGGTACACCACCTACATTGGTGATGGAGATACCAAGAGTTTTAAGGCTGTGCGTGACGCTTGTCCGTATGGGCCCGAGGTGCCTGTAGTCAAGGAGGAATGTGTCGGCCACGTTCAAAAACGCATCGGTACCAGCCTAAGAAAGCTGAAGAAAAACCTTGCGGGCAAGAAGCTTGCTGATGGGCGCACTATAGGCGGACGTGGTCGCCTCACGGATGCCATGATCGACAAGCTGCAAGCCTACTATGGCATGGCTGTGCGGAACAACAGCGGAGACTTGCAAGCCATGGCCAGGGCCATATGGGCATCCCTCATGCATCGTGCATCCAGCGACAGTAAACCTCAGCACCAGTATTGTCCGCCTGGAATTAACAGCTGGTGTAGATGGCAGCAGCAACAGGCAGGTGGTGATGTCTACGCCCACCACAATATCCTGCCAGAGGCAGTATGGAAGGAACTGAAGCCGGTCTACATTCGGTTGTCCGACCGGAGTTTGCTCGAGCGCTGCCAGAAGGGTGCTACGCAGAATCGCAACGAAGCGTTCAATGGACTCGTGTGGCAGTTGTGTCCAAAGACAGGCTTTGCATCCGCTCCCACTGTCCAGCTGTGCGTCTACCTGGCCGTGGCCTGGTTCAATGATGGAGGTGTGGCAGTGAAACGCGTTCTGGACGAGATGGGCCTCCCTACTGGACACCATACGACACGTCTCATCAAGCTGCTAGACCGTGAGAGACAGGCACATGCTGCCAGAAAGAAGTCAGAAGAAGGGAAGAGGTCACGAAAGAAGCGAAGGAGGATCAGGAAAGGCATCCAGGATGAGCAGCAAGAGGAAGAAGGTTTGACATATGAAGCTGGTGGCTTCGACTAAGTTCTAGTAAGTTCTAGTTGGACAGACATACCTCCATCTGTACTTGCACAGAGCACTTTTTTTCTCCATTTTCCACTGAGTCCCGTACCTCTTAGACAGCGTAGCGAAGAACCTGTAAGTCACAGACCCCATAAACCATACATTTTTGGAAACTGTGAGCATTTATCAAGGTGCTAAGTGTCATGGATTTTTATATTTGTCTAGTAGCTTTGAGTAAAGTGCTACTGATCGAGGACCTAAATTTTGCGCGATTGCATGATTTTTGTTTGACAGCTTGAGTACTTTGTTCTGAATATGATTTCAAAATTCCGCTCCACTTAGCACCTAGGTATATGTGAAGGAAATCCTGTGGAGCACTCAGTTTCTACCCAGCTTCTTTCTGCGTTTGCATATTGCGTCTAAGGTATTGGTGGTACGGCATAATCGCAGATTTGACTATTGTGTCTGCGGATTCCCATGTGTGAGCTTGATTTATACTTCATTGGACTTAGTGAAATACACTGGGTATGTGGTCAAGATTTGAGCAAAATTCATCAATTATTATGGAAGTTACGGCTGTGTTCATGCGGTCGGGCCGCGAACCCAGACTGCCACCTTCTCTACTCGAGTAATCCTGGATTTATTCAAAGTCACATATCAGTGAATAATGGCAAGGGTAGCAACAAACAGTTAACTAGCCTTGCTTTCCCTTGTTGTGCTGTGTATCACGCTCTGTCTCCGCCGTGGTGTTGAGCACTGTCAGCACCGTGACTGGGTACATACTCCGCCGTGGTGTTGAGCACTGTCAGCACCGTGACTGGGTACATACTCCGCCGTGGTGTTGAGCACTGTCAGCACCGTGACTGGGTACATACTCCGCCGTGGTGTTGAGCACTGTCAGCACCGTGACTGGGTACATACTCCGCCGTGGTGTTGAGCACTGTCAGCACCGTGACTGGGTACATACTCCGCCGTGGTGTTGAGCACTGTCAGCACCGTGACTGGGTACATACTCCGCAGTGGTGTTGAGCACTGTCAGCACAGTGACTGGGTACATACTCCGCCGTGGTGTTGAGCACTGTCAGCATCGTGACTGGGTACATACTCCGCCGTGGTGTTGAGCACTGTCAGCACAGTGACTGGGTACATACTCCGCCGTGGTGTTGAGCACTGTCAGCATCGTGACTGGGTACATACTCCGCCGTGGTGTTGAGCACTGTCAGCACCGTGACTGGGTACATACTCCGCCGTGGTGTTGAGCACTGTCAGCACCGTGACTGGGTACATACTCCGCCGTGGTGTTGAGCACTGTCAGCACCGTGACTGGGTACATACTCCGCCGTGGTGTTGAGCACTGTCAGCACAGTGACTGGGTACATACTCCGCCGTGGTGTTGAGCACTGTCAGCACCGTGACTGGGTACATACTCCGCCGTGGTGTTGAGCACTGTCAGCACCGTGACTGGCTACATACTCCGCCGTGGTGTTGAGCACTGTCAGCACCGTGACTGGGTACATACTCCGCCGTGGTGTTGAGCAGTGTCAGCACCGTGACTGGCTACATACTCCGCCGTGGTGTTGAGCACTGTCAGCACCGTGACTGGGTACATACTCCGCCGTGGTGTTGAGCACTGTCAGCACCGTGACTGGGTACATACTCCGCCGTGGTGTTGAGCACTGTCAGCACCGTGACTGGGTACATACTCCGCCGTGGTGTTGAGCACTATCAGCACCGTGACTGGGTACATACTCCGCCGTGGTGTTGAGCACTGTCAGCACCGTGACTGGCTACATACTCCGCCGTGGTGTTGAGCACTGTCAGCACCGTGACTGGGTACATACTCCGCCGTGGTGTTGAGCAGTGTCAGCACCGTGACTGGCTACATACTCCGCCGTGGTGTTGAGCACTGTCAGCACCGTGACTGGGTACATACTCCGCCGTGGTGTTGAGCACTGTCAGCACCGTGACTGGGTACATACTCCGCCGTGGTGTTGAGCACTGTCAGCACCGTGACTGGGTACATACTCCGCCGTGGTGTTGAGCACTATCAGCACCGTGACTGGGTACATACTCCGCCGTGGTGTTGAGCACTGTCAGCACCGTGACTGGGTACATACTCCGCCGTGGTGTTGAGCACTGTCAGCATCGTGACTGGGTACATACTCCGCGGTGGTGTTGAGCACTGTCAGCACCGTGACTGGGTACATACTCCGCCGTGGTGTTGAGCACTGTCAGCACCGTGACTGGGTACATACTCCGCCGTGGTGTTGAGCACTGTCAGCACTGTGACTGGGTACATACTCCGCCGTGGTGTTGAGCACTGTCAGCACCGTGACTGGGTACATACTCCGCCGTGGTGTTGAGCACTGTCAGCACCGTGACTGGGTACATACTCCGCCGTGGTGTTGAGCACTGTCAGCACTGTGACTGGGTACATACTCCGCCGTGGTGTTGAGCACTGTCAGCACCGTGACTGGGTACATACTCCGCCGTGGTGTTGAGCACTGTCAGCACCGTGACTGGGTACATACTCCGCCGTGGTGTTGAGCACTGTCAGCACCGTGACTGGGTACATACTCCGCCGTGGTGTTGAGCACTGTCAGCACCGTGTGTGGTGACTGGGTACATACTCCGCCGTGGTGTTGAGCACTGTCAGCACCGTGACTGGGTACATACTCCGCCGTGGTGTTGAGCACTGTCAGCACCGTGACTGGGTACATACTCCGCCGTGGTGTTGAGCACTGTCAGCACCGTGACTGGGTACATACTCCGCCGTGGTGTTGAGCACTGTCAGCACCGTGACTGGGTACATACTCCGCCGTGGTGTTGAGCACTGTCAGCACCGTGACTGGGTGCATACTCCGCCGTGGTGTTGAGCACTGTCAGCACTGTGACTGGGTACATACTCCGCCGTGGTGTTGAGCACTGTCAGCACTGTGACTGGGTACATACTCCGCCGTGGTGTTGAGCACTGTCAGCACCGTGACTGGGTACATACTCCGCCGTGGTGTTGAGCACTGTCAGCACCGTGACTGGGTACATACTCCGCCGTGGTGTTGAGCACTGTCAGCACTGTGACTGGGTACATACTCCGCCGTGGTGTTGAGCACTGTCAGCACCGTGACTGGGTACATACTCCGCCGTGGTGTTGAGCACTGTCAGCACCGTGACTGGGTACATACTCCGCCGTGGTGTTGAGCACTGTCAGCACCGTGACTGGGTACATACTCCGCCGTGGTGTTGAGCACTGTCAGCACCGTGACTGGGTACATACTCCGCCGTGGTGTTGAGCACTGTCAGCACCGTGACTGGGTACATACTCCGCCGTGGTGTTGAGCACTGTCAGCACCGTGACTGGGTACATACTCCGCCGTGGTGTTGAGCACTGTCAGCACCGTGACTGGGTACATACTCCCGTGTAACTGACTTCACATAGAAAGTCACTTTAAATAGCATTAATTTTAGTACTTTCCTAATATCAGGCATAGAGATACGTAGTGTCCACTTCAGATGTCCCGAGAGGTGAGGTTGTGTCGGTATAAGCAATCTCCACAGTGTCTTACGAACTGTATTCTTATCCATTTAGTGGGCAGGTTCCCTTGGACCTGTAGTTGCACATTTTGACCTCCTGCTGCAGTTGGTTGGCTGGGGGGGGGGGGGGGGTATAATATCGGTGTCCGGGGCAGTAGGAGGATTGGCTTCGGTGGTGGTGTTAGCTGGTGCACACGTTGTGTGGTATGTTTCTGTGTGTTCTTGAATCCTGGTTTGACTGTATTGTCCAATTGTTCGTCATACATCCGACAACTTCCTTCACAGCTGAGACTTTCAGCTCGTGCTTGCCTTGGTTGAGCTCATCTTCCCCTCCTTATGTAATTTTCTATAGCTTAGAACCTTCCAAGTTGGAAGGCTGTTGGAGTGAGCATCCAAGACGTGCTAAAGCTGATTGGAAGTTAGTTGTAGAACGTCAGTACCGTTGGCCAGTGTCGTGCAATTTCATCGCATGAGCTGATTGCCAAGTACATGTAACTGGCCGCGGGTTTCGTGGACATTATTATATTATACTTTTGTAGCCTAACTCGGACTTGTAGTTCTCTGGTCCTTTTTCTTCCTAGAAAAATGTATGTTCACGATGCAGACTGCGACTCGCGAGCGCAGAGCTAAAGGTGTAAACACACTAACGCTGGTATGCATGTAACCATGTCATCATGGTCATGGCCTAGACGCATGCCACAGCAAGTTAGTGGCAGTTGTTGGTGGAGCACAGCCACAGGAGACAAAATGCGCTTCATTCAAACACCGCGCAGTAAGTCCTCCAGCTCAGATGAGCTATCCACTCCCAGAGCAGACAGCCGTATCATCTCGGCGCGGGACTCTCGGAGACGCTCCACACCATGTACTAGTACTACTACTAGTACATGTATGCACTAGTACTGGCACTGCGATGTATTGATTTGTACTAGACCGTAACCACTTGAGTCGGGAAGCAAAGTCAGTTGAGTAGGCATGGTAGGGCGGTACGCGGTTACTGCCACTGCCTGGACTGGACCCGAGTCACCAAGACCGAGTCCAGGATTTTCAGACCGAGAGGCGAGACCATGGCAGCAAAGTAAAGACAGCTCGTCACAGAACGGACAGTGTGCAGACAGACTGCCTAGTGGCAGTAGTCATTGGTAGTGGCAGTGCCTGGACCATGACGACATGGTGTCGGTAGATCTTCACATAGATACACGTAAAATCCAGCACCCGGACAGTCTAGACTATCTCTGCAGTCTACATGTATGTCGGGTTTCCATGTAACCATGGCATGGCTTACGGCGCGTTCGTATTGTCTTCATCAACGGTTCAAATAAATTTTATAAAGAGATTAGTTGAAGTGTCCCATTAGAACGGTTTCTATCATTTTAGAGTATGTCAGTGGAAATGTCATGGCGATGATGACGTCCGATCAGATCGACCATCTCCACGTACTACTTGACGTAGCTATTCCAAACTCTTCGAAACTAATCCACCGTCTCGGAGTCTCCCATCGGATGAGGTTGTGGAGTTTCGAGGAGCTTCGTTTTTCTGAAGAGGCCAATAAGGCCACCTCTTCAGAAAAACGAAACTCCTCGAAAAGTCGAAGAGTGACAAATCGAACGCGCCCCTAGACGCATGCCACAGCAAGTTAGTGGCAGTTGTTGGTGGAGCACAGCCACAGGCGACAAAATGCGCTTCATTCAAACACCACGCCAAGTGTTACTATTACAGCTCAGCTCAGCAATCCACTCCCAGACTAATTTAGCAGACAGCCGTATCGTCTCGGGGACGCGCGCTCCATACCATTGTAGAGTCTACATGATTGTATTGTATGCACGACTGCGATGCAGACAACCACTTGGGAAGCATAGTCAGTTGAGTAGGCATGGTAGGGCGGTACGCGGTTACTGCCACTGCCTGGACTGGACCCGAGGCCAAGAGACCGAGCTCGCGAGACCAGTAGTACAGGTACAGCCTCCAGGTAGGGAGGCGCTAGGCTAGGCATAGGGACCGGCGGATTCTGCTCGAAAAGCAGTAAAATAATTGGCAGAACCATACAAACCTTATGGCGGGCAATTCCTCGAATTCTGCTCCATTTCTTTATCCACATACCAAACATGCATGAAACTTACAAGAAAAAGTACCGAATTCTGCCAATTTTTCTGCCGGCAGAATCCGCTGGACCCTATGCTCAGATGCTAGGCCAGACCGAGGCAGCGCAGTAAAGACAGATCGCCACAGAACGGACAGTATGCAGACAGACTGCCTAGTACTCTGTCCCCGGGGAAAATTGCGATTCCGCGGCCGCGTTTTTTTCCGCGTTTTTTGCGATTTTTTAAAAGACCGCGTTTTCCGCGATTTTCCCGCGTTTTTTGAACTTTTTTGTTGCACTACACGTACACACAGTGCACTGTTCGGTCAGCAACGTCTCATCGTGGCGGCTTTTTACTCAAAATATGACGAGTGCTTACACTAGAGACTTGTAACTGATTGATTTCACTACATACTCACTGAAAATTGCCGCACATCAATATTATTCACCGCATATTTACCGCATATTTACCGCAAATTCACCGCAAATTATGCCATATTATGCCGCGTTTTTCCCCGCGTTTTTTGCGATTTTTTTCCGCAATTTTCCCCGGGGACAGAGTACTAGTACTACAAGTGGCAGTAGTCATTGCCATTGCCAATGCCCGGCAATGGCATTGGCAGTGCCTAGTATGAGCGCCTGGACCATGACGACATGGTGTTCGACATGATTGTCATGATAGATTTGCACGTAAAACCCAGCACGGCAGCAGCAGAGGGACAGTCTACATAGACATAGTACTAGACTAGCGGTATGTCTACAGTCTACAACACAAGACTACATGCATGGTCTACGTGAGTACGCCCACCAAGGCGCTCGGCTCAACCCGACCAAACTAACTTCAACAAAAGGACTTAGGTACTACGACAAGCAGGCAAGTACTGGAAGGGCTGTGAGTGTGACCAAAACATTAGAACAGTCAAGTCATTGTTCAGGAAATGACCCAAGAAAAACAGAGAACTAGTCGCACATTGCGCCATGGATCTATCCTTACTGTGATTCTGTGTTCAGCCGAAACAGAAATCTTCCCTGGCCCGCAAACTATTTGAGTTTGCTGGGCTAGGGGCTTTGCGACTGTCGTGTGCTCGCTGCCTTTCTCTAGTCACTCGATTGAGCTCAGTGAAATGGAGGAGAACAAAGGAAATATTGCTTCGAGTCGGACATCCAGCCATGGGCTATCTCCCGACGAAGAACCAAGGTCGTGTAACTGTTCCTCTTCCCAGGCTCATCATTCCCCTGCCTCGGTGGATTGCCAAGCTGATGATCCTGAATCGTCGTGCTCATCGACGCCGCGGACAAGCGCAACGCCGGTATCGTTACCCGATGGTGTGAAGAGGTTAGCTGCGATGCTGAAGAAGCGCTACGTAAGTGCTAAAGTACAGATTGGCAAGGGGATGTGTGTAAAACCGAATAGGCGACCGCTGGATAAGATCTTTGTGAATGTGGTTGTGATACCGCGCGAAGAACTGGCTTCACTTAACGAACAAACTTTCTTCGGTTCGCAAAGCGATGTGCAGAAGTTGAGCCATGTGTTCTCGCGAGTCGCGGACAAAGTGCAGCACGTGCAACTGGCCAATATGTTTAACTTTGACGGGGAAGAACTTGATGAAGACGAATCAGTTCGTGTATTGGCTATTGCATGTGCTGGCGCTGGCAAGACGACCATATTCTTGTTGAAAGGTCCTATGGACTGGGCAAGGGGTCTGATCTGGCATGGGTTTGACATTGTGGGTGCATTGGCGCTGCGTGAACCCAGTGTTCGACACGCAAGTGATATAGTTGAGCTGTTACGCTTGAGGCAGCTTGGCATTGTCGATCCAAAGGAGCAAAATGAAATTGCATCCTACATCCATGCCAACCCGCGGCGTCTTTGTCTCGTATTCGATGGCTTAGATGAAACTGTTCTTGACGACTGTAGCGATTTCGTGCGTGGCATTATTTGCGGCAAGGAATTGAAAGGTGTTCGCTTGATTCTTACATCACGCCATTCGAAAGAAGTCATAGAACTTGCACTCTCATGCCCATTTGACCGTCGCGTAGAAGTGCTGGGATTCACCAAGAACAATGTGCACGAATACGTAAACAATGTCCTCCCGTGCGAAGCGGCCAGCAAATTGCTTGAACGCGTCAATTCTGATCCGAGTTTAGCGGCCATTATGCAAACGCCTTTCTTCACGGAGTCGACCTGCGACGTTTTCCGTATTTGTGGCTCTGTTCCTTCGTCAATGTTCGGCATCTTCACGTCTTTGATCCTGAGTATCGTTCGACAGGACACTAAGAGAGCGTATCCAGACTGGCCGTCCGTTCCTCGCATCTTGAAGGAGAGGATCCTGGAGTTGGGTCACTTTGCGTTTCTGATGCTAGTTGGTAAGAAGTTGGTGTTCAGCGACCGTGACCTTGATGAACAGCAGGTGTCGAAGGAGAGTCTCTCGCTTGGTCTTCTTGTGGCGTGCGAGTCACTGTCGTATCCATGCGTTGGTCAATGGCAGTTCAGCCATCTTTCGGTTCAAGAATGCCTTGCTTCCCAGTACATTGCAGCCACTGTTCCCGATGCGAGCGACATAACATTCCTCGTGAGGCAGGTTGGAGCTTTGACTGGTCACTTGAGCACCTTTTGGTGTCTGCTTGCATCACAACTGGTTGCAGACGCGAAGGAAGCCTTAATTGCAGCGATTCTCACTCAGCCTGTTTCGGACGAGCAGGATAATCGCAAGCTGAAGGCATGTGAAAGTGTGACTCGTTTCCTTCGCTCTTCCGAGGACGATCTTCTGCTGGTGACAGAGGTTCTGTGCGAGCATCTTGACGATTTAGCCGTCCAGAGTCTGGCTTCTTGCCTTCTCACTGATCTACTAGCGGACGGTGTGAGTGTTTCTCAGGCTATCGAAGAAGTTCTTCCTCATTCTTTCGCTGCGTCATTGCAGGACTACGTACGCGCTCTTCTGCAGCTGTGGCGGCGCAAATTACCCCGCGCTAGCATCAGAATACTATCTACCGCCTTGAAACCTATCAATCCCTATGCATCAACCCGCCTTCTTGAGTATTTCCATTCCAGGCCATCCACATCCCTTGACTCCGACCAATTGGCCTTGCACTCGCAAGAAGAGAACTCAGTCATGACTACTTCGGTATTGGATTCAGTTTCGATTGTACACGAAGGGCTCACACCTGTTCGCCGTCAACTTCTGTTGCTTGCTTGTCGTGTGTATGCGCAGCCTGGAACGGATAAAGGTGACGTGGCAAATGCTACACATTCACCCTCGCCTGCTCTAGAGGCAGCCTTCTCACACTATGGCTGCAACTTTGACAATGTTTGCCTTTCTTCGGCGGATTGCTACCTTCTATCATCCGTGATTTCAGACCATCACAAGTCAATTGGCAGTATCACCCTTGCCAAATGCCAGCTAGACGATCGTGCATTTGAGCTACTGTCACCGGGACTTGTTCAGTGTCATGGATTATCGGAAGTCGACCTTTCAAACAATGCACTAACAAACAATCTAGTTCCACACCTCTGTAACATAATCCGCGCAAACCATTCGACTTTATGCGCATTTCACATAGATGATCTGCAGTTGTCCTCATCCGGATACGCACAGTTGGTACCGGCAATAGTTAGTTGTCACCGTATCAGCCATCTGTCCATTGGTCATGTTCAGTGCCAGGATATCACCACAAATATTCTCATATGCCTTGTCATCCTGGCTAACTGCAAGTTGCTGAATGGACCCATGCTGCGCTTTTGTATCGGCGATGAAGGTCTAGCTATGCTGTACCCCCTCTTCGTGTCAAGGCAACGGGTCGCCCTGGAATTTCATTGTGCAGGGCTGTCATCGCTGGGTGCATCAGTGATCAGGCGTGTTATCACAGTGAACCATGGACACCTTACCATGTTAGTTCTGACTGGTCTGTCCGACATGCTCCTATTCACTCTGGCACCAAGCATAGTGTTGTGTAAAGCATTGCAAATGCTGGCAATGCAGGATGGCACTCTCAGTTCCGAATCGCTTCCTGTGCTTGCTAGTATTTTACTATCATGCCCTCTTCTCTATATTCTTTGTGTCAGTGACAGTACTGTATTCCGTCTTGAGAACGACGAGGAGGGGAGTGGGCTGTTTGTCAGAGCAGTACGCAGGAGTGAGAAGTTGAACACACTTATAATGCCCCGTCGAGAGTTTGTGAATGATCGCCTGGCCGGGCTGCTTGCTAGTGTGGCTGCAGAAGTCGAGCGTGACCTGCGGATTGCGTACACTAGTTGATCCCATGCCAGCCCTACCCTACAGTCTGGTGGTGTGGAATGTAGACCATACCAGCCCTACCCTACAGTCTGGTGCTGTGGAATGTAGACCATGCCAGCCCTACCCTACAGCCTGGTGATGTGGAATGTAGACCATGCCAGCCCTACCCTACAGTCTGGTGGTGTGGAATGTAGGCTGTAGGAGCACACAGACTACACAGTATGTATATACATGTACATACTATACACTGAATGTACTGCATACACGTACATAGTACAGTATAGATAACACATGTTAGTCATCTCTGAACATGTAGTATTGTCTGGAGTACAGTCTTGTACGTCAACTTGTCCACCATATCTCCTTTGCCAAGGTGGCCTGCACCCCGTATGATACATTTTGTTCGTTGGCCGAGTCGCTACTTGCGCTCCCATATCTGTGATTGCTACCCAATCCCCTTATCTAGCTCTCTCTCTCATTCTCTCTATCTATCTCTCTCTCTCTCTCTCTCTCTCTCTCTCTCTCTCTCTCTCTCTCTCTTTCTTTCTTGTTCACTGCCTCTCCATCTGCCCATCACCCATGTAGTATTCCGTTTCTCTGTCACCCCTATCCGTTTCCCAAGTACCGGTAGTACATGTCTTCCCAAACCAACCTCGTCCGTCCCTTGTTGTCAGTGTGTAACTATGGCAGTCCCAAATCTTCAACAGTAGACACGGAGTGTATTGAACACATACATGTAGAGGTGTTTGCACGCGTATTAGGAGATCAGAAACTATCTACACTAGCAACACACTGAACACCATACCTGGTTGAGTGCGCTTTTTCTTGATTCTTTTTTTAATTTCCTGCCAATGGCGGACCAATAGGCTTGTAGTGGTTGATTTTTCACTTGAGAAGTTAATACATGACGAACCGTTTTCATTCCCCGAAGACTGGTGATTATATTTACGAGACGTTTTTTATTGTCCTCTCATCTCCTGTGTACATCAGCCATGCATGGGAATGGA
>NC_088653.1:12021478-12143950 GCF_964019385.1 Sycon ciliatum
TGTGTGGGTGGGTGTGGGGGGGGGGGGGGTGCATTGGTCGATATCTGTGTGTGTGTGTGTGTGTGTGGAGGGGGGGGGGGGGGGGGGGGGGTTGCATTGGTCGATATTATGTGTGTGTGTGTGGGGGAGGGGGGGGGGGGTGCATTGGTCGATGTGTGTGTGTGTGGGTGGGGGGGGGGGGGGGGGGTGCATTGGTCGATATCTGTGTGTGTGTCAAAGCAGCGTACTGTCTATACTGGTTACCCCAGCAAGTGTAGGGTCTGCATAGGTAACGGTCTTGGCCGCTTTATGCCGATGTACTCCGTGTGGTGTAGACCAGGTGAGCATTGGTGGTCGATTCACATGGCTTCGCCAGTTGTGTGGATTAGACAGTTATCTGGTGCATGTCTTGATCTGTCACATTCAGATCTTGTTCGCTATCGTTGCTATAAGAGAAAATCTGTGGGTGCACATCCAGTGAATTTGCAGATTTGCGTGCTTCTCTTGCGACGGGGGTATACAATCATGGTACATGGTGGGAGGGGGGGGGGGGGGGGGGAGGGCATAGGCATACAGTGAGACTGAAACCTGTGTAAGACGACGGCTCAAGACACCTTCAAAACGTAGTGTCTGTTACTACAGTCCATTTCAAAACTATAGGCAAAAACCGTTATGCCAGCATCTATACCACACAAAATCTGTGATCGCTTTTTGCATAATTTTTTCCCAAATTGGGCGTCTGTTATCCAATCGTTTAGGAACTATAATTATGAGAGTAATTGTGGAGCGGACCTGAGCAATAATCCGAAAACTATTCTCAAAAAGCTCCAGCCAAATTTGAAATATTTCAAAACCCTACGCGTCTATAGTTTTGAAATGGACTGTAGGGATAGCTTTATCCAGGGTCAATTGACTGTAAGTAGCACCCCTTGGTCTTTACAGTGGTCTTCTAGGACAGGTGGTCGCCTTATCCGAGTGGTCGCTGTAGTGTCATGTGACTAGATGCATGTAGCCCATGCATACTTGCATTCCGATATTATCATTCCCATCATCATGATCCACTTACATGATCTAGCATTCCATTCCTCCTTCCCACTTTAGCCAGTATGTATATATCTAGTAGATTGCATGTGTTCTAGGTTCTTTGTCTTATCGGAGTACAACAGTTAGAACTAATGTCTTGGCTCTCTGGTTGGTCTGGTTAGACTAAAGTACGAAACACTACATGGTGGCAGCGGTCCAGAAGCCATGTCTTCTTCGGACCCCAGCTCGGTTCAACCCGCTTCCCGCGGATCTTCCCCCGCCGGTGGCGGAGGCAGCAATGGTGGTTCAGGTAGCTCCTCCGGTGGAGCGCCTTCTACGTCTTCTTCGGCGCCCGAGCCCGCCCAGGTTTCTCTTCCGGGGATGGTTCACCTCTCACAGGTGTCCCCTCCATCATCATTCAATTTCCAGGCTGCAGATCAGTGGGACCGCTGGCTGCGTCGTTTTAACCGCTATCGTCAGGCGTCTGGTCTTCACACCCAACCGGAGTCGGTCCAGGTGAACTCCCTCCTCTACACGATGGGCGAGCAAGCTGACGACCTACTGGACAGTTTCCATCTACCTGAGGATGACGTGAGTAAATTTACCACAGTCACTGAGCGTTTCACTGCCCACTTCGGCAAGAAGAGAAATTATGTGTACGAACGTGCATGTTTCCATCAGCGCACCCAACAGCCCACGGAGTCACTAGATGCATTCGTAAACGATCTCTACCGCTTGGCAGACAGGTGCAACTTCAAGGCCATGCACGATGAGATGCTCCGGGACCGGTTGATCGCAGGGTTAGCAGATGCACGTCTTTCTGAACGCCTGCAAATGGATTCGGATATGACGCTGGAGAAGGCGCTGGCTCACGCTCGCCAAAGCGCTGCCATCAAGGAGCAACAAACGACGGTACGTGCAGCAGCTGATCAGTCGTTGTTTGCTGTCCGCCAGGATCAGGGGCGGCTGCGTTCTAGTCGCGATCGTCCTCCGCTGCGTGATGCTCCCAGCTCCTCGCGCCACTCGACTCCATCATCTGATTCTTGTCCTTGGTGCGGATACGAGTCACATCCCCGCGCACGATGTCCTGCAAGTCGTGTAACCTGCAAAGGGTGTGGCAAGACAGGCCACTTTCAACGAGTGTGCCGCTCTTCGCCACCATCTGGTTCCTCCGGTTCTTCTGCACGACAGGGCACTCATCAGTCCCCGCGGGGCACAGGTGTCCATTCTCTCTCCAGCCACAGTGATTCCTCTAGCTCGGCAGTGAGTTCTGCTGACGCATTTCTGGGCACCCTGACCCACGGCACAGGCTGGAATCTCCCTATGCTTCTGCACGGCAAGGCCATAACTATGAAGGTCGACACGGGTGCAGATGTCACTGCTATACCAGCTACAGTGTTCACGTCCCTGGACTTGCCTATCTCGCTCGCCCCATCGAACCGTACTCTCCGGGGCCCAGACAACACAAGCCTCAATGTTTGTGGCCGGTTTACAGCTGACCTGCGCACAGCTCACTCATCTCAGTCTCACTCCGTGCCCACCCAGGTGTACGTGGTCCGCGACCTCAAGCTTCCACTGCTCGGACGTCCAGCCATTGAGGCACTCGGCATCCTGCCTGCTCCTGCTAACGTCCTGGAGACCACCTCTACCTCTGGTGACTCAGCTTCAGACTCTCGCTCTCCTGTTGCCGCTGAGTTTCCTGACCTGTTCTCGGGCCTAGGTACCTTCGGTCCTCTCCACACCATTCAACTTCGCGATGAGGCTCCTCCATACTCGCTCTCCACTCCTCGGCGAGTTGCTCTGCCCATGGAATCGAAGGTTATTGAAGCCCTCCGTCGCATGGAAGCCGCTGGCGTCATTCGCCCAGTGTCCGAACCGACCGATTGGTGTGCCGGCATGGTCGTTGTTCCAAAACCAAACGGCAGCGTGCGCATCTGCGGTGACTTCACACGGCTCAACAAAGCCGTCAAGCGCGAACGGCACATTCTCCCTACCACGGACCATCTCCTCGCTCGCCTCGGTGATGCCAAGGTATTCTCCAAGCTGGACGCTAACAGCGGGTTTCACCAAATTCCGTTGGCGCCGGAGTCGCAGCTACTAACCACCTTCATCACGCCCATCGGCAGATTCTGCTACACGCGGCTCCCCTTTGGCATCTCCTCGGCACCCGAGTATTTTCAGAAACAGATGTCAGATCTGCTCAGCGACCTCCCTGGCAACATCTGCATGATGGACGACGTCCTCACATTCGGCTCCACCCTCGAGGAGGAGGTCGACAACCTTCGACCAGCTCTGGCCCGTCTTCAATCCGCCGGTGTCACGCTCAACAGCGAGAAGTGTCAATTTCATGCCACCTCGATCAAGTTCCTGGGCCACGTGATTGATGGCTGTGGCATCCGTCCAGATCCAGACAAGATCCACGCAATCCAGGAGCTCTCTCCCTGCTCCGATGTCCATTCCGTCCGGCGTCTGCTCGGCATGGCCAACCACCTAGGCAAGTTCATTCCGGACTTGGCCTCCATCACGCAACCTCTCAGGTCTCTCCTCGTCAAAGGCACCCCGTGGCAGTGGGGTGCTGAGCAGTGTGCCGCGTTCGACCGCATCAAGACGTCACTGAGTAACGAGCCTGTCCTGGCCAAGTACTCTCCCAACTACCACACCACAGTATCTGCTGATGCATCTTCCTTTGGCCTGGGTGCAGTGCTTCTACAACGCCAGCCCGACGCGTCCGTCCGTCCTGTAGCTTATTTGTCTCGCTCTCTCACACCAGCGGAAACACGCTATTCGCAAATCGAGAAGGAGGCTCTGGCTGCAACGTGGGCCTGCGACCGGCTCTCACACTACCTCCTCGGCATGCCATTCACCATTGAGACGGACCACAAGCCACTCATCCCTCTGCTAGGTACCCGTGCTCTTGACGACCTCCCTCCGCGGGTCCTCCGGTTTCGTCTACGGCTACTTCGATTCGATTACAGTATTATCCACACTCCTGGCAAACAACTCGCAATTGCCGACGCTCTGTCTCGAGCTCCTCTGCGCAGCACAGATGCCGACGCCACTGCCACACTGGAGGCTGAGACCGCTGCTATGGTGTCGTACGTCACTGAGGCTCTGCCTGCCACTGCGCAACGCCTGGAAGAGGTTTCAGCATGGCAAAGCGACGACGATAGCTGTGCTCACATCATCGAGTACCTGCAGCACGGCTGGCCTGCTCCTAGCGATGCTCCTCCCGTAGTGCAGTTTCTTATAGAGCACAGCGCACATTTCAGCCTCACGGACGACGGCTTGATTCTGTATGATCAGCGTCTCTACATACCTCCCGCTCACCAGCAAGAAATCCTGGCTCGCCTTCACCAGGGTCATCAAGGCATCACCAAGTGCCGACGCCTGGCTCGCACTTCCGTATGGTGGCCATCGCTCTCGTCGGACATAGCTACTCTTGTCCAAACATGTGAAGAATGCAGTCGACACCGCTCTCAGCCACCCGAGCCTCTTCTCTCAACTCCACTCCCAGAGTTTCCTTGGCAACATCTGGCCGCAGACTTCTTCACCATCGACGGTCGCAACCACCTCCTCGTCATCGACTACTACTCTCGGTTCATTGAGGTCCTCGACATGCCCTCGCTCTCCACAGCTCGTACAGTCAGCCATTTCAAGTCACTGTTCGCTCGCCATGGCATCCCTGACTCTCTAACGACCGACAACGGACCGCAATTCACCAGTGCTGAATTTGCCCAGTTTGCATCCACCTATGGCTTCCGCCACGTCACCAGTAGCCCTCTCTATCCGCAAGCCAATGGCATGGCCGAGCGTGCTGTTCGCACGGTCAAAAGTCTGTTCCGTCAGGGCACTGATTGGCACCTCGCACTACTCGCGTACCGCAACACTCCCTTGGAGAATGGTAAGAGTCCAGCCCAGCTTCTGATGAACCGCCAGCTGCAGTCACTCTTACCTCTCTCTCCAACACAGCGACAGTCGCATCCAGTCGATCAGAGCGACCTGCGTGCCGCGGATCAGCGCTTAAAGGATCGCCAAAGCACCAACCATGCCAGTCGCCATGCAGCCCGGACACTGCCGTCTCTGTGTCCACAACAGCCTGTATATCTACCTGATCGTGAAGAGTCTGGCCACGTGATGAGCCAACCAGCCTTGCGCTCCTACATCGTAGCAACCCCATCGGGCCAGTTCAGACGCAACCGGCGGCATATTGTCCCAATGCCAACGCCGCAACAGTTGCCGCCTGCTGGTCACTCTGCCGCTACTACCGATCCTGATCCCCCAGCCAGTCAACCTTCTACTCCGCCGTGTCCTGCAGTTCCCAACTTGCCATCGACCCCTCCAGCTCAAGACCAGCCTGATAAGTATGTCACGGCTCGCGGCCGTGTCGTTCACGCTCCCGATCGCTTCTAACTTTGGTCTCTCCAAACAAAATACTCCACTCTTCTGTCTCTCCCTCTCTTGCTCGTTCTCTTTTCTAATGGCTTGCATGTGCCTGTGTGTCCTCTGTACACCCTTAGGTCTTTTCTTTGTAAGAGGAGAGGATATACATGTACAATGCACTATACTAGAATACTCCCTCGGACAGACTAGTGCTTTTAGAACTCTGTAATGGATCCCTTCTGCAACGGTCTTATTGTTTTCATTTTCAAATTCGTCCAGTTAGGTATCTTCTCCATCTTCTTAATCTACTGCCATATTTGCTCTTACGACCTCAAAGAAAGGGAGGTGTAGTGTCATGTGACTAGATGCATGTAGCCCATGCATACTTGCATTCCGATATTATCATTCCCATCATCATGATCCACTTACATGATCTAGCATTCCATTCCTCCTTCCCACTTTAGCCAGTATGTATATATCTAGTAGATTGCATGTGTTCTAGGTTCTTTGTCTTATCGGAGTACAACAGTTAGAACTAATGTCTTGGCTCTCTGGTTGGTCTGGTTAGACTAAAGTACGAAACACTACAGTCGCCTTGACAGGTTTTACTGTATGTGTGTTTCTGTGTGAGTGTGGCGGGGGTTAGGCTTAGGGGGTGCACACTGCACAGTCATGTGTGCACTCAACTCCACTTATAATGAACTCGCATAATGCGAATTTGGTGAGATATCAAACAGTTGCTCATTTCCCTGTTTATGACGAACCATATCTTGTACTCAGGCTGGCACGTAAACTAAGTGCATACACTTGTGCAGTAAAACCTGCCAAGGCGACCACCTGTCCTAGAAGACCACTGCAACCAGGACCAAGAGATGCTATTTCCAGTCAATTTCCCCTGGATAAGGCGACAACCTGGTGACAGAGACCACATTTTGAAGGTCTCTTGAGCGGTCGCCTTAGACAGCTTTCACTGTACTTGTCATAGGCAACATGCCAGTAATGACTTGCTGCTTGTATGTACCTGTACATTGGTGTGAGTGTATTCTGTTACAACGAACTTCCGCTATAAAGAACGAATTCTTCTGCACAATGGTGTTCGTTATATCAGGAGGCGAGTGGGAAGTGCTCTGTCAGTTTTTGTGGCATTGCACAAGTACTGTAGCGAGATTATGCAAAACGACCGATTGAGATGATTGATTTCTGTAACTGACTTCACAGAAGAACAAAGCAAGCAAGACTAGTTTGTATCTACTCGAGTAATCCTGGATTTATTCAAAGTCACATATCAGTGAATAATGGCAAGACTAGCGACAAACAATTAACTAGCCTTGCTTACCCTTGTTGTGCTGTGTATCACGCTCTGTCTCCGCAGTGTTGAGCACTGTCAGCACCGTGACTGGGTACATACTCCGCCGTGGTGTTGAGCACTGTCAGCACCGTGACTGGGTACATACTCCGCCGTGGTGTTGAGCACTGTCAGCACCGTGACTGGGTACATACTCCGCCGTGGTGTTGAGCACTGTCAGCATCGTGACTGGCTACATACTCCGCCGTGGTGTTGAGCACTGTCAGCACCGTGACTGGGTACATACTCCGCCGTGGTGTTGAGCACTGTCAGCATCGTGACTGGGTACATACTCCGCCGTGGTGTTGAGCACTGTCAGCACCGTGACTGGGTACATACTCCGCCGTGGTGTTGAGCACTGTCAGCACCGTGACTGGGTACATACTCCGCCGTGGTGTTGAGCACTGTCAGCACCGTGACTGGGTACATACTCCGCCGTGGTGTTGAGCACTGTCAGCATCGTGACTGGGTGCATACTCCGCCGTGGTGTTGAGCACTGTCAGCATCGTGACTGGGTACATACTCCGCCGTGGTGTTGAGCACTGTCAGCACCGTGACTGGGTACATACTCCGCCGTGGTGTTGAGCACTGTCAGCACCGTGACTGGGTGCATACTCCGCCGTGGTGTTGAGCACTGTCAGCATCGTGACTGGGTACATACTCCGCCGTGGTGTTGAGCACTGTCAGCACCGTGACTGGGTGCATACTCCGCAGTGTAACTGACTTCACATAGAAAGTCACTTAGCATTTATTTTAGTACTTTCCTAATATCAACCATAGAGTCACTAGACGGGCAATACGTAGTGTCCACTTTAGATATTCCGAGAGGTGAGGTTGTGTCTGTATAAGCAATCTCCACAGTGACTTACAGACTGTATTCGTAACCATTTAGTGGGCAGGTTCCCTTGGACCTGTAGTTGCACATTTTGACCTCCTGCTGCAGTTGGTTGGCTGGGGGAGGGGGGGGGGGGGTATATATAGGTGTCCCGGGCAGTAGGGGGATTGCCTTCGGTGGTGGTGTTAGCTGGTGCACACGTTGTGTGGTATGCTTCTGTGTGTTCTTGAATCCTGGTTTGACTGCACCAAACGGTCTAGCCAGTATCGTCTTCGTCATACATCCGCCAGCTATCTTCACAGCTGAGACTTTCAGCTACTTTGCTTGCTTTGGTTGAGCTCACCTTCCCCTCCTTATGTAATTTTCTATAGCTTAGAACCTTCCAATTTGGAAGGCTGTTGGAGTGAGCATCCAAGACGTACTAAACCTGATTGGCAGTTAGTTGTAGAACGTCAGTACCGTTGGCCAGTGTCGTGCAATTTCATCGCATGAGCTGATTGCCAAGTACATGTAACTGGCCGCGGGTTTCGTGGACATTATTATTTTTGTAGCCTAACTCGTACTTGTAGTTCTCTGCTCCTTTTCTTCCTAGAAAAATGTATGTTCACGATGCAGACTGCGACTCGCGAGCGCAGAGCTAAAGGTGTAAACACACTAACGCTGGTATGCATGTAACCATGTCATGGCCTAGACGCATGCCACAGCAAGTTAGTGGCAGTTGTTGGTGGAGCACAGCCACAGGAGACAAAATGCGCTTCATTCAAACACCCCGCCGCGAAGTACTCCAGCACAGATGAGCTATCCACTCCCAGAGCAGACAGCCGTATCATCTCGGCGCGGGACTCTCGGAGACGCTCCACACCATGTACTACAGTCGTCCCTCTCTAATCCGGCACTTTATAATCCAGCACCCTCGATAAACCAGCACAATTTTCAGTAGCCAAATGTCCTCTTCATGCACATTGCAGCAGTAGATCAGATTTGTTAATCCAGCACCCTCCCTAATCCAGCAGATTTCCGTGGCACAAAATGGTGCCGGATTATAGAGGGACCACTGTAGTACTACTAGTACTAGTACTAGTACATGTATGCACTAGTACTGGCACTGCGATGTATTGATTTGCGAATGACTGTTGGGACATTCTTCCAAAACATGACGTCACAGAATTCGTAAAAAAAAGACAACTTTTGTCGCAAGCGGCTAGCCTGTCGCAAGCGCGAGACTCATCATGGGCGCGCTCGAGCTGCGAAGCGCGACATTTGTCATCGGTCATTTGTCGAACATCAAAATGTCGAATTTTCGCACCAACGTTTGTTTTGCAAGTCGAAAATGATGTGTTTTCATTTCGTGAACCCCAGCATCAGCAACGTCCTGTCCCGTGCTCCATTTCTTGCTGATTCCAACGAACTTTGATCGCCCAAAGAGTCGAGGGCCAAACCTGCCCCCTCAGTCGCCTCAGAAAAACCAACTCCAACAAAGCCCAAGTCAAATGTTATGCGTGTCGCCATAGTCTTTTCAGCCACACAGATGACGGTGAGGACACTCCAGGCGAAAGAGAGTAGACAGGCAGTGGAGAGGAGCAATCAAAGGTAGCTGACGATGCTATGTCGCCAAAGACGCCTGCCAAGCGATGCCGAGATAAGAAACCTCTTTGAATAAATCACGCGCTAGCGCTATAGCGCTCTTCTACAAGAAAATGCATCCGAAAAATATTTTCGGCAAAGTGAGCTTTTTCCGAACAAACACGCCGAATCTTCGTGTGCATTTTCGACCTCGCTCCCGCGTGCCGAATCTTTTTGCCGAATTTCGGAATGCAAAACCTCGCTATTATGATCGCCTTCGATTATTTATTTTCGTTCTACTCGACAATTCCAAAAATCAGTGCCATTGCCGCATTGGCTTTAGCTTTGCCCTTGAACTTGAAATCTCGTGCCTTATTCTTTCTTGGGGACTGGTGTTGGATATTGAACGGGCGGAGTGACCGCCGGGATGATGGATGAAGGAGATGATGGCCTAATCTTGGCTGCGCGCATTCTCATTTTCCCGTGGCCTGTAGTGTTTGATTCACAAAGGGTGTCACAGGCATAGCTGGAGGAAGAAAGGTGATGTGAACTTCAGAAGTTCTAGAGAGTTGGTGGACAAGCCGTTGATTATTCACTCTCATTGTAATATCCTTTCTTTATCCACTGAAGATGTTGTTCAGAACAACGAAACGTCTGGAGAAGTATCGTAAAAATTTCTATCGTTATTAAATGTTATCAAATATACCACTCTTTGGTCTAGAAAGAATATTTTTGGATATTTTCAGAAGTTGTGCCATCGCAGCACTGTATAGAGGGCCATTAGAGGCTGTGTAGGCTGTATGTTTGATTTAGTTTGATTTAGCTCAGTGCTGAGCTTGCACCACACCACAGGTAGCATATTGAGTATTATTTACATTATCCATATAACTTGAACCGCTCTGTGAGCGGTTCTGAAAAACCTTTACTGGCGCTGCCCCGTCGTAAAAGTAAGAAATTAAAACTGGCTCATTGTACCCCCAAATGTGAACTGATCCACCTAAATCGCAAATGACGTGACCCGAACGCAGCAGTAGCACGAGGGTGCACTTGTGGTGTGCCGCAGGGCTCTGTACTAGGACCCATGCTGTTCTCCATATACACCAGAGATATCCCCTCGGAATCTGCGCCGGCATCATCACTGCAGTTTGCGGATGACATCGCCCTGACATGTGCAAGACGGACAGCGCAAGAGGTGTCTGATGCGCTCAGCTTGGCGGTTACCTCCCTCTCAAGTTGGCTGGACGCTCGTGGTCTTGTATTAAATGCAAAGAAGAGTAATGTATTGGTTTTTACCAGCAGCAGTGGGCAGCAGCCGGACGTGGGTGTACGCTGTCGAAATGATGTGCTTCCGCACACCACCAGCGCGAAATACCTCGGCGTCTTAATCGATGAACGAATGACCTGACAACCGCAAGTTGACCGGTGCATCTCACCCACTGCTAGGAAGATCGGTAGTCTGTGGCGGGTGCGACGCTGCCTCACTCTAGCTAGTTGAAGCAAGTACTTCCTATCTGTCATCATGCCGGATTTGATATATGGATCGTCAGCATATGGCTCCGGCTTGACCCACAACCAGCTAAATCGCTTGCAGGTGGCCCAAAACCGCGCAGCAAGGGCGGTGTTCGGACGACCACGATTTACCAGGGCCAGTGATCTCTTGGAGAGGCTCTCTGTTTATCGCATGGACGAGGTATATCGCCAGAAACTGCTCGTGCTGGTATGGCGGTGCGTTCATAACCGTGCCAGTCCTGCTCTGCAGGCACTGTTTGTTCGCAACTGCGGAGCAACTCGCCTTCAGCGCAGTCTGGACCTACAACAACCAATAGCCAGAAGCCGAGCAGGCCAATGCCGACCGGCATCTCGCGGTTGCCTGTTATGGAACCATATACCTGACACGGTGCGAGCTATGGGCAACATCCCAGCATTCCGCCAAGCTGCCATTCCCTACACGTAAGTCGTTGTAGACTGGTACACAGTTGGCCATACCATGGTATTCAGTACCCACGAACTTTGCAAAGCCGATAATGTGATAATGTACCGTGGTGCATGCACCGGTGGTACCACCACTTCGTAGACTGCCTCCCGTTCATTTCTGTGCTCCTGTCTTTATTCTCGTCAGCTGTGTACTTCAGCAGTTCAATTCTGTGCTCCAGTCCTATTTATTCTCGTGAGTTGTGTACTCGTTTTGCTGTTTGTCTGGTTTATTTGAATTCGCACAGTAAATGTGTACTTCAGTTATTCTCTCCTCCCTCTTCTGAGTTTGACTCTCCGCTGGCCTTCTCTCCTCCCATCCCCTTACATCGTATTGGGCCTCCGCACACACTACATTGTCACATAGCACAACTCAACCATTCGCTACCCTGTTATTGAGCACTCCTGCTCGTTTGGTCTCGCAAATCCAAATAAAATCAATCAATCAATCAGGTTCCTACCTGTGGATGCAGCTGGGGACGCTGGTCCACAGGCCATGGTCGTCGATGAACTCCCATGTTGGATAACCGATGGAAGTAACTATGTGTACTAGCAAAGTTACACTGCCACTGATACCATGTACTAGTGATGGTGTTACCCTATGATGTGCTGTGATCCTGTGCCCTCCTGACCTCGTGCTACTGGTGCGTTCGGGTCCCGTCATTCCCGATTTAGGTGGATCAGTTCACATTTGGGGGGACAATGGGCCAGTTTTAATTTCTTACTTTTACGACAGGGCAGCGCCAGTAAAGGTTTTTCAGAACCGCTCACAGAGCGATTTTTATATGGATAATTTCAGTTTTTTTTCCGTTCCCTCCCCACCCCAACCCCGAAGGTAAACATGATGAACACGCGCGCGATGTACTGTATGTAGGCATGAGACTGCGATAACACACTGATACATACCAGCCCTCCCCACCTCGCTTACCCCGCACACAGATACACAAACACGCGGATGCACACGGTACACGCACACATACGCACATGCACACGACACAAACAGGAAATTCTTCATGTAAAATGCCATGCAAAGCAGTGGCCACCGTACTTTTAAAAGGAAGTCAGTTGTGGAACAAAATAATTCAACTACAACGTGTAGACAAGCTGACGGCCAAAGCACAACATAGCAAACATGACATTTGCCCAAGGATTGCAGTTTGCAGACCACGCCATGGAAGCAGCGAATACAGAATGTAATATCATACAAAGTGACAAGCAAAGAAGTGGCCACCATACACCAGAGACTTGCAGAAAGTCACATATCCAACTGTTGAGAAGGCCGTCGTGGCCATGTGTTTTTTTATGATGTATTTACTATTTATTCAATATTTCCCTCAGGATGTGAAATATGAAATGTCTCAGAAATTCAGTTTATTTTGGAACGCAATTTCGCGTACATGTAGTGATTTAGCCTACAGTTAGTTCACGAGTTATTTCGTAGGTTGTTTGTTTCTTGCGTTGCACAATGCAAGACAAGAATTTGCACAACGGCACAAGAGTACTATTGACGTTGACTCTCAAAATGATTCTTGGTCGCATTTTGTTTGTTTCTTCTAAGTTTTGACAAAGGGACATGTATTTTCGTTTTGTCTTTTCTCGCAGTGTTTCCTTTCATTTCTAAGCCGCGACGCCGTCGCGTACTGCGGTACGACGGGTCACGTGCTGCCAACCTACTGCATTCTTTATTCACCAGTTTTCACGGCTACACTGCATGCATTGTAGGCCTAGCCCAAATTTGCTCGGGGCGCTTCGATATTTTGCCGGCAAATTTTGCCCAAGCACTTTCCATATTTTGCTTGGCATTGCCTTTCGTTTCCGATATTTTGCTCCATTTTGCTCCTGCTTTGTGGCAAAAATAGCTTCGAATGAACCGTCTACTTTGGTAAAAGACTAAAAGTGGATGGTGACTCTGATGAGGAAAGCAAAACTGGAAATGGTGTCAGTATTACGGATTTTGTAGCATGATTTCAAATTTATGTACCCCTGACAACCTGCACGAGCTATTTCAGCACGACGTTGGCCCAATGAAACCAAAGAAATTAGAATAAAATTGCCAAAACACACCCGGATCCTCTGTAAATTTCGATATTTTGCTCGGAATTTGCTGGCAATTTCTTTTCGTGGGAAATTTCGATATTTTGCTGGAAGAATTGCCGGCAAATTTGGGCTAGGCCTAATGCATTGTATAATGACTCATGATTATTTTTTGCTCTGCGCTGAATCCCGTACTGTAGTGTAGGGCTTTTTCAGAGTGGGTTTGTTTTTCGATGAGGCTCGGCAAGTAATTAGTTCGGTTCTTCGAAAGGAAGAGAAAGAGTTGCCTTTTTGTTGTTTGCGAAATATCTATTTTACTACCACGAAGTGTTCCCGTTGCGTGTGAGAACCTGCATGACAAATTGGTAGCAGAGGATGGTTGTCAAGTAGTGGTTCCTTCACCAAGCGCAGTGTGGTAGTGAGTAGCATTTCGGGTTTTCGCTGGACAACATGGATCTTGAGGAGTGCAAGAAAGCGAAGGCCAAGGCCAAGTTCCATGTCACACGAAATCGAAACTTGTTGCTCAGCAGGATCTACGAAGAGGATGCGACCTCGAAAGAGATCAAGAGGTTGTTGGATGACGTGACTGAGAGTGTTCACAACGCTGTGGATGTGTGTCTAAAACTGGTAACGCGGTACGCAGAATAGATGACTTGCACAAAGATCCCAGCCGCGAGTGAGACGGGGCAAGTGCACCCTGTGCACCCAGGCTACACTGGGGGCACCCTACACCGTCTGTACGAGTACTGTAGTGTACTTTTTTTGTCAGCATGAATGAACGGTGCACGGCATGTACATGTACATGATCAGTACCGACCGTCACTGTCTTCAGCAGCTCATGAGTCATGCATGATGTGCACTTTCAGGGTTAGCATGGTTAGTGCTATAGTATATTGAAGTGGCACTACATGACTGACGTCTGTATATTATGTGAAGAGAAGCCAGGCGTCCAAACCAACCCAAAATACTCTTGCCTTATTCTTCGGACAAATAGTTATAAAAAAATTGTCTTACCAAACAACAGTGAGCATAGAAGCAACCTCGATGCACCCAATAATATGGCATCCGGGAACAGCAAGTGTTGCACGAGGATCCCAAGAACACCTCAAGTTCCATGCTACCCGCCGCCATCAAAAGAACGAAGGATAAATGTGCTAGCCTAGTTCACATTCAATGTAACGCTAACGGTACGGGATATAGGAGCCTGTTGGGAAGGCGTGGCGGCACTGGCGGGAAGGCGTGGGTGAGCTGTACAATCTTGTACGGTTCGCACAGCACAACATACATGCAGCAGCTATTGCGACGGCTAACGTCGATGGGCGAGAGTCATAAAGCAAAGTCGATGGGGGTTGACGTTTCTGGGCTTCCTTTCCGAAAGGAAAGTTTTATTTCTTCTCAAATAAAGCAGAATCATGCTGATCATACCAGTCCGTTATGAAGACAAGAAAGCAGCCATGGACATTGTGCCATTCTAAAGGAACGACAGGTAAAAGATAATGCACTTCATCTGAAAACTCAAGGACTATCCATAAATA
This sequence comes from Sycon ciliatum, assembly GCF_964019385.1. NCBI lineage: Eukaryota > Metazoa > Porifera > Calcarea > Leucosolenida > Sycettidae > Sycon > Sycon ciliatum. The sequence continues at coordinate 12,036,144 of NC_088653.1, forward strand.
CAGCAAATGATAATCCTAGCCTGGTAATGTCCAACTCCGTCATGTGAGCCATTCGGTGAGTTATCATGGGGAGCATAATGTTCGAGAAGCTGAAATTTTGAGGAGTTGCAGTTGTGTTCGTCGCCACACAATGCCATCGCCAGTTCACATTCGAAATGCAGCCATTTTTACGCTTGTGTCCCTGTACATGGCATGGAAGGTTGAACAGATTCAACTCTTCCATCGCTTCCTGATTTGTACAGTAGTGCGGTTGCGTTCCCATTCCTGACACTCACATCCGTCTCCGCTAACCAGCATCATGAGCACTCCAATGGTTCCCGCCGCTCCTTCCGTATCGTCCCAGCACGCCCCGTCAAAATGTGAACTACTGTAGGCAACAGAGCCAGTGTATGATGAAGGTGAATGCACTGTTTGATGATGCTCCCACAAATCCTTTCACCGTTGTATGGAATTTGTAAGAAGAGTAGTGGCTCAACTGTAGGTCCAATGCAGAAGGTACCTCACAGCGCAGTTCTGTCACGTCCACAATAATGAACATACTCAGCAGACTGTGATGTGTATCAGACACACTCTGGCATTATTTGTTCCACATTCTCCCAGGAGAAGATAACATGTAGTTCAATCATGTCTTCAGTACATGGAGCACCAATGCCTCGTTGCAACAAAACAGGTATGCAAGTTACTTTCCCATGAGACCCAGCTGGAGCCGCATCGTCGTCATTACCAGCTAATCATGGAGAGCAGGGGCGTACGCCGCTCGCCTCCAGGAGTGGTTCCCATGCCAACTGATGAACCAACATTCCACACAATTGTATCCCACGGAGTTTCTGCTTATTCTCCTCAGACTGGGTGAAATTTTCATCCACAAGCTGCTATACGATGTCATTGCTACGCATTTTTGATTTTAAAAGACTGAACTTTTCCCCGTTTTATGGATGTTTTGTTCAGCATGACGATTGCGTGCAGTCTTGAAAGCTGCCTAAGTTTCGAATCATCTGGAGCAAACATCACACAGGGCAAGCAGAGGCCACCATTGCACGCCGGTCAAAAGACTACCCAAGGTAACTCCTGTAACAAGGATAGTTGAAAGTGGCGCTGTTTGCCATCCATCTGGACACGCACAGGAAATGAAATCCTTCGCCTTCGGTGGCGCACAATGATTGTCGGTGACGCCGGAAATCTTTTCCGTGTCCGGCAAATGTCGGGGGACTGGATTCCACTGTGGACGTCGACTTTCAGAATATTCCTTCGAACACATATCCCTTCCAACACACTCCCATGTCACTGAAGTAACAACGGTCGCTCTACAGCTTCGCCGACGATTTCTTCCTCAGCGCTGCTCGATGCATGCAGCCTTCGCTTGCAAGTCAGGTGCGTCTCCATTCTCATCTATCTCTTGACCTTCGCCACTAGCACTGGCTACACGCTTTGCCTGCTGCTCAAAATAGCTCTGAATAGAGTGCTGGCCCTCTGGATGTCGATGCTTCATTTTTCTTTTCCACAAAGCGAAAGCATCGTCCAAAACACGACGAACTTCGTCAAAACAAACTGCAAAGGAAATTTGACTCTGAGATCGAGGAATCCGGCGATGTAGAGACTTTGTTGAACCCAGTCCAGTACACTGTGTCCCAGCACCGCTTTCACACCTGGGCTAGTCACAGTCCTCGGACCGTCACCATGGTCACTCGCGTCAGCATGGTCAGGCGCGGACTCCAGGCGCCATGCATGCACTTGCACGTGCACTGCGAGCGCTGGGCCTGAAAAGGCTGGATCCAAAAAAATTCTGTACCAATATCGAATTTTTTTTACTGGTTCCCGGGCATCCCGGGAACCGCCCTATGTACGCCCCTGGAGAGGTATAATGTGACTTTCCACCACAACCTGATTCAATCATAGTTTGCGGCGAGCCTGCGCCAAACTGCTTTCTCACTAGAGCCAGGCATTGGATACATATGGCTTCAGTAAGGTTTACAATGCTATGCCTCTGGCCTAAGTCCAAGTCTAGATACTGCTGCTCAGAGTCAGGGCTGATGAAATTTTCATATCGGAGCAAGTGAGACTTCAACAGTAGCTATGTAGTACACATCAGGCCTGAGGACTTCGCAGCGTTTCTCCAGCACACTTGTTCTCTCCTTCAACTCAGATACTACTTGAAGTACTACTAAAGGCCATCTGGCTCTCACACTCAGTCCTTCCACCCTTCATTTTCGTGGCTTGTGCTTCCACTCGTGACTCGGCAGGTTCCTGGCCTCTCCGCAGTCTGTCCTCAGGAGAGGGTCGCTCTGGAGTGCAGCCGAATCAAAAGGAATCGAGTTCTTTCACGTCCACTTTCGTCGTGCTTGACTTCGCTTCCACTGCGGGAAAGTAGTCACACTTCAGGACCACGACGTGCTTGTTGCAGCCTACACCGATGATACTAAAATAATATTCCCTCATTTTTCTGCCTGGGATTGGGATTGGAATGGGAGCCTCAGTTCCATCTCTCGTCTGCTAGTGCATTCAGGAGCGCAGCAGCGCTTCGACATGACGATACAAGCCGAATCAACACAACTCTACTCTCTAGCCAAAAAAACTAGCTCAGTGTTCGTCAGGCAAAAAGCGAAACTTCGAAAGTCACGAACTCAAAAGGTGGGGAAGTCAGAGTCAGAAGGTCCACTTGCCCCGTCTCGAACCCAGACAATCTTTGTGCAAGTCATCTATTAGGACTACCCACAGAAAAAGTGCACGAGGAGATAGAGGTCATCAACGTCGACTACAGCGATGCTGTCAGCAAGACCAGCGACGTGCTGGCAGAAATAAGCAAGAGGCCAAGTCGAGCCAGAACGGGTGAAAGTTCGCCAGCTTCCATCACCAGAGCCAAGAACATAAGATTAGTAAAGGCAATGTTGACGCAGAGCTTGGAGAATCCCAGAGCAAGTGGGAGGATGTTGACACCGCCACACTCTCCTTGCAAGGCCCTTGAGGAAAAACAGAACATGTGTGCTGAGAAGAGTCTCAGTCGTTTTGGGAATGTGTCTGCATCCAGTGTCAGCCAGAGTGCGAGGGTTGAGGGGACTACCCAGCCGCCTGCCGTTTCCTCGGGAGCACCTCTGGGAGCAAATGCATCGGCACTCCCCCTGGGAACTCCAAGTGGTGACCATCATGATAGACAGGACGAATCGCTTGGGGCTGACACGGCAAGCGTCAGTGACAGCCAGCCAATTGTGTCGTCGTCAAGTGCAACCATGGCAACCAATGTGAGTACAGACAAGTCACGCACAATCAAGGTGTCCTTTCCGGTCTCTTTGTCGTCTGTACCTACGTTACCGTTTACGGCGGAGCTCTTGTCAAAAGTTCACCCGGTTGCCATGGCAACCGCCAAAACCATGGCAACACCGCTGAACATTGGTCATCAGTCTGCAGGGAGTAACCAACCAAGTGGCATTGCTCAGTCTGGCATGCAGCAGGCACCGGTATCTACGTCGGCAGCTTCGGCAAGAAACGTAATCACTACCCCTAACCGTAGTTCAAGTGGGGTCAGCGTACCACTCAGAGCATTGTCGGCCACGACCATACTCGTGCAGTCAGCCCAGACGCAACGAACTCCTGCAGTGCAGCCTCCTCGTGGGACGCAACCAACTCCAGCTGTGCAGCCTCGTGCAGTTGCAAGTCATACTCTCTCGGCTTCTACACCTGCATTTGTGCCGGGATCAGGAAATTTGTACGTTCCACCGCCGACCCATTCTGGACATCCATTCTCATTTGGAACACCACCGGGTTTCTTGTCGGCACCCGACTTCCCGACGCACGCCTTGCCGAATCAGTCTGGAATAATGTCTACCCCACCAGCGACCCAACCGGTCATGCAACAAATACCAGTTGGTCAGCCAGGTCACGCGTCACACCGTGAAGATTATGGTCTTGTGCAGCCGAGCAGTCTTCCAGTTGCCATGACATCGCCGAGTGGTCTACCAGTGCAAGCGAGTAGTTCTGGTAGAATCGAATTGTACCGACATTTAGAGAAAGTGTCAATTCCAACGTTCAAGGGCGACAAGCGGCAATATGAGACGTGGAAGGCGGCGTTTGAGATGTGCATTGGCTGCGCTAACATTCCGGATGGGCTGAAGTTATTGCAGCTCCGAAAATACCTCGCGGGCGATGCACTACGGTCTATCGACACTCTTGGCTACTCGGCCGAGGCGTATGAGGCAGCACGACGTAGGCTGGAACGCAAGTTCGGTGGTCAGCGACGTCTAGTTGCAGTGCATCTAGAAGCCCTTGAGAAGTTCCCAGCGATGAGATCTGCAAACGCCCAGGAGTTGGAGCGTTTTGCGGAGCTACTCGATGTCGCTGTGGTGAATTTGAAGGCGAGTGGTCAGACACAGGAGTTGGCTAACGGGACATTTTATGTCCGGCTAACACAGAAGCTGGGGGTGTCTCTTCTGCTGAGCTACCAGAAGTGGATACACCAGACAAGCACCTCTGAATCTGTCGAAGCGCTTCTGCAATGGGTGGAGCTGGAAAGCGAGTTCCAAGTACGAGCCCAGGAGACGATCCAAGGTATCTCCACGGCAACTCCAGTAGGGTCCACTCAAACAGCAAAGAGTCACCCGCTGAAGGGCCAGGCCAGTCATGGTGGAGTGAAGCATCAGGCATTCTTCGCTGACAAGCCCAAGAAGGCCCAGAGCAGCAGCAGTTGCCCGATCTGCACGAAGATCCATCCCGTTTGGAAATGCCTAGAGTATCGGAAGCTGTCAATTGCAGAGCGTTGGCAGAAGGCCCGGACGCTCAAGCTTTGCTACCGTTGCCTTAACTCTGGTCATTTGGGAAATAACTGTCCCAGGTCGCAGCCCTGTGGTGCCGACGGTTGTACAGAGACCCACAACGCGTTGCTGCACGGAAAGTCTAGTGCTACTACAGACTCGAATGGAGCCTCACAGAAGCCAGTGCTCCAGTCTAGCGCCTCCACGGAGGGGGGTGACACCAGTTCCATGGCCACACATATGAGTAGTGTCGGCGTTAGAGCTGTCGCACTGCGAACCGTTCCCGTCATACTTCGCCACGGCGACAAGAATGTCAAGGTCAACGCGCTGCTGGACGACGGCAGCACGCAATCTTACCTTAATTGCGACGTTGCGGCACAGCTAGAGCTTAGCGCTCCCACACAAGAAGTGTCAGTGAGCACACTGAACGGCCGCATCGAGACCCTAGAGACCATGCCAGTCGACTGCCACATCGAGAGTCTGGATGGCAGATTTATCACACAGTTCTCTGCTCTGACTGCCAAGAATGTCACCGGTAACCTTACACCTCATGATTGGTCGGTAGATCAGACACGGTATCCGCACCTCAACGGCATCGAGTTTCCGCAATGCCAGAAGAAGCGAGTAGAGGCGCTGATCGGCCTTGACCACGCTAGTCTCCACAGGTGCATGGAGGAAGTCTATGGTGAGGCTCATGAGCCATTCGCACGCAGAACGCCACTCGGGTGGACATGCGTTGGCAGGAGCACCAGACCGCAACAGACGACAAATTTCACCCGCACGTACTTCGGAAAGGACGTCGACCTGAATGCACTGGTGAGAAGGATGTGGGAGGTGGAGGAACTTCCCCAGTCGTACGAATTCTGTGCAGATGATCAAGCCGTTTTTGATCAGACGGTCCAGTCGATGACCTACAAGAACGGAAGATACCAGGTTTCGGAGCCGTGGATCAAGAGACCACCTCCGGACAACTACAGTCGAGAAACTGCAATGAAGCGGCTCATCGCAGCAGAGAGACGCCTGGCGAAGGAGCCAGACGTCGCTGAGGAATACCGAACCGTGATTCGCCGTCACTTAGAACAAGGGTATATCAGCAAGATCAGCAACGCAAGTGATGGCGACGGCTGGTATCTGCCGCACTTTGCTGTTGTACGACCTGGGGCTACATCCACAAAGGTGCGTGTGGTCTTTGATGCAGCAGCAAAGACGAAAGGCAAGTGTCTGAATGACTACATCAGCACTGGGCCCAAACTACAACGGGACCTCACAGACGTTCTCCTGCGGTTTCGGCGACACCCAAACGCACTGGTAGCCGACGTGGCAGAGATGTATCTACAAATCGAGTTGGAAGAGGATGACCGACAGTTCCATCGATTTCTTTGGCGAGAAGATACGGAGGACCAACCGGCCGTTTACCAGTACAATAGAGTGGTGTTCGGGATCAATGCATCTCCATTCTTAGCTCAACTGGTCTCGCAAGAGCATGCGCGGCGGAACCAGGAGGAGTTTCCTACGGCAGCAGAAACCGTGTTGAAGTCCACGTACATGGACGATTCAATGGACTCGACAAAGTCAACAGAGCTAGCGATTCAGCTGTACCACGAGCTTACGGCGCTGTGGGGTCTCGCTGGAATGCATGTGCGAAAATGGATTTCCAACAATGTTGAGGTGCTCGCCGAAGTCCCCGAGGAGGACCGAGCCAAGGAAGTGGACCTCGCTAATGGAATCCTGCCGACGACCAAGACTCTCGGAGTTAAGTGGCGAGCAGAGGAAGACGAGTTCCTGATTCATGTCAAGCCGCCATCAGACATTGTCACCAAGAGAGCGTTCTTGAAGAACCAAGCCACATTGTTTGATCCGATCGGATTCGTACTGCCATTCACCATAGTTGGTTGGATGTTGTTCCAGAAGATGTGGCTAGCAGGTGCTGACTGGGACGTCTCTCTGCTGCCAGAGCTAGGCGCAGAGGCGCAAAAGTGGTGTGCCGACATGGATGCACTCCAGGATGTCCGAGTTCACCGGTGTATTCAACGTGATGAAGACGTGGTGGAGACTCAGCTACATGTATTCTGCGATGCCTCGCAAGATGCATATGGAGCAGTCGCTTATCTCTGTCATGTGTACCAGGATGGTACGAGGTCCAGTCGATTCGTCATGGCTCGAGCCAAAGTGGCGCCGTTATCAGCTGTTAGCATCCCCCGACTCGAGCTAATGAGAGCAGTCATCGGATGTCGTCTTGGTGTGTCCGTAGCCAAGACACTCGCCATCGCAATGGAGAATGTCATGTTCTGGAGTGACAGCATGGATGTCCAAGTGGTGGAAAGAGTACCCGGATCTCAGTGTTGGTGACATCGTCCTCGTTGTGTCAGCTGATACCCCCCGTGGCAAGTGGCCTCTTGGACGGGTGTTGGAGGTCTACCCTGGTTCTGACGGCAGAGTGCGTGTCGCTAAGCTCCAGGTCGGAGGCAAGCAGGTAACCAGGTCAGTTGTACGGCTATGTCCGGTTGTGAAAGGCTGACAGTCCGTACGCATGTTTTAGATGGACTTATCGCCATCTTTAGTCAGTTCGATCTCTTTTCTCATTTTACTCATTCTTTGATACGGATGTATCAAGGAGGGGGGTATGTTGAGAAGGCCGTCGTGGCCATGTGTTTTTTTATGATGTATTTACTATTTATTCAATATTTCCCTCAGGATGTGAAATATGAAATGTCTCAGAAATTCAGTTTATTTTGGAACGCAATTTCGCGTACATGTAGTGATTTAGCCTACAGTTAGTTCACGAGTTATTTCGTAGGTTGTTTGTTTCTTGCGTTGCACAATGCAAGACAAGAATTTGCACAACGGCACAAGAGTACTATTGACGTTGACTCTCAAAATGATTCTTGGTCGCATTTTGTTTGTTTCTTCTAAGTTTTGACAAAGGGACATGTATTTTCGTTTTGTCTTTTCTCGCAGTGTTTCCTTTCATTTCTAAGCCGCGACGCCGTCGCGTACTGCGGTACGACGGGTCACGTGCTGCCAACCTACTGCATTCTTTATTCACCAGTTTTCACGGCTACACTGCATGCATTGTATAATGACTCATGATTATTTTTTGCTCTGCGCTGAATCCCGTACTAGTGTAGTGTAGGGCTTTTTCAGAGTGGGTTTGTTTTTCGATGAGGCTCGGCAAGTAATTAGTTCGGTTCTTCGAAAGGAAGAGAAAGAGTTGCCTTTTTGTTGTTTGCGAAATATCTATTTTACTACCACGAAGTGTTCCCGTTGCGTGTGAGAACCTGCATGACACCAACAGATGGAAAAGTGAACAGCAATCTGGTACAGCCCACACAAGACAAAGCTGACCTGATACTTGTCCCAGGATCGCAAGTGGCAGATCCTTTTCAATGCATAACATGCAGGTGCACGTTACACGCATGGACAAAATCTGACCGTGTCGCCAGCATACAATGTCATCACATATATACCCCACAAGTTACACACATGCACAGTAGAAGCACAATGAAAGCAATGGAAAAGTACGATGTGGTTGCTGAAGCATCTTCGCACTTCAAATTCAGACATAAATGTGGTCGTCACGAGATGATATACCTGCAAGATACAAGTGATGCAGAAAGAAAGCAGAAGGTCGTGAGGTAGGCTATGAGACACCACAAACGGGTCACCTACATGTATGTTCAGGGCTAGTGCACTCGCACGCAGAATTATCATAATTGAGCATTTCCCAAACTGAGAAGTGCAAGGAAATCCACTTGCATGCACAGGAGCTCACGTACCGTAGTAGTTTCTTCAATGTCCGCCACGGCAAGCTGACCGCTTATGTTGAAACTGTGCAGAAAGTTTCCACCAAACACTAGCGAATCCACAGGAGTGTGAACTGCATGAATCCAGCCTGTCAACGAACAAACATACACACACACAGTGTTGCCACATCACTTTGGCCAAATATCAGTAGGATGAAAAAATAAAATGCATCATCTGGGGGCTTTTTGCCCCCAGACCCCCATCATAGTAACCCCAGTATACACATGCACACAAAGCGCACTGTTAAAGGGGAAGTATACCCTAAAATCACATTTTCACCAGTTGTAGTCTTCGGGGTGCTGAGTCGAATGGTCGTGGTCCGAGGAAGCTGCGACGCTCCCTTCCTTCTTTATATGTTGTAGTCTTTTAGACGCTGAGTTGAACAAGCGGTCACGTGCTCCCGCGTACACCAGTCACCTGGTCACCGTGCCTGCAGGGTACAACTTACTAGCCTGTTTGACCTTTTTTGGGTGCAGTCCTGTCACTCGAGTTGAACTCGAGTTGAACCTTGGTGTGAAAGTTGTCGCCTGCTGGCGCGGTGACCAGGTGAGTTGGGCACCCTGGAGCACGTGACCGCTTGTTCAACCATGTTCGATTGGGAATAAAGGAGGAACGCTGCATCGCAGCCTTTTTCGGACCAAAACTAGTCGACTCAGCGTCCAAACGACTACAACACATGGGCCAATCGCGGTCATCCGTGCTTTTATAAGAATGACATGGCGCTTTTAGTGACATTTTGCATACAAATCCCCATCTAGTAGGGCGCAGTCACCCAGTTTCGGTGGAAGTGCGCGAGTTCGATTGGGAAAAAAGAAGGAAGGGAGCGTCGCAGCTTCCTCGGACCAAGACCATTCGACTCAGCACCCCGAAGACTACAACTGGTGAAAATTTGATTTTAGGGTATACCTCCCCTTTAAAAAATCACGGGTCTGCGTGAAACTCAGATTGAGCTATCAGATTTTCCCCCGAGACAGAATAATGATTTCACTTAGCACCATAGGAGAGAGCAATGAAAACAAACACGATGACCAGTAAGAGCAAAAATCTGGAACATGACTTCTATTATGTTCTAATTTAGTTCTAAACGAAGCATAACGTCAGAACGGGACATTTTCATGTCTGTTGTCGGCAGGAAAAGGTCAATCGTCGGCGGGTCGTGAAATGCCTCCAAAATCAGCAGGCTACTGACATGTCGGCAGGTGTGGCAACACAGACACACACACACACACACACAACCACACACACACATACACACGCGCGTACACATGCACACACGTACACACACACAAACACACACATACATGCACACACACACACACACACACACACACACGCATTACACCTTCAAGCAGCCGAGCCCGTTGGCAACAGACCCAACACAATCAGGCATAAAGGCACCAACCAACCGAACTAGCTGGCACATACATACACACACTTACACACACTTACACACACACACATACATACATACACACATACATACATACATACATACATACATACATACATACATACATACATACATACATACACACACTTACACAATCTCACTCACCAGTAGGAATGACAAAAGTCCAGCCTGGTTTCAATTCGACGCGGGCACACTTCTCGACCATGTCACCCAGGAATATATCCTGCTGTTTACCCGACAACACCCACTGCTCATAGATCTGAAGATTGATTGGGGTCGGAGGAATCAGCCAGAAAACCTGCAGTGCACAACAAACACACGCACACACACGCACAAACACACACACACACTGCCGCATTGTAAACAGTACAGTTAGTCACACCTTTTTACACTGAACCTCAACGGTAAAGAAGGGTTAGAGCACCGCTGCCCTCAAGTGAAGGCGCCTGGCTCGAGTCCTGGTGGCGCCAGTCAATTTTTTCTTCAGACGTTTTCCCGTTTGCATCTTTCCCTCAACCAATGAACAGGTAAGGAGTCGTCTGTATTTTTCGAAAAATTAAAAAATCCGTCCTCGGGCAAAAAGGAGTAGGGTTGTCAAGAGTGCTGGCTGAATTAATTTTTTTGATTATTCGTACTTTTTTTCTTTCTTTTTTTTGCTCCAGGCCGGGACTTTCATACACTTGTTGCACTGACTGTGTAGTGTACTGTAGACCAGGGAGTCGTAAAATACCGGTAATACCTGAACGTCCTCCGCTGAGTCTGCTATGATTTGAAAACTCCGTATGGCGGAACCCAGATGCGCATGCAGTTTACGTAAGACTTTCCGTAGATCGACTACATTTTTTAACTAACGTAATTACGTTATGCGGAACATCTCTAACAAAGTACAGTGAGTGCAGGGAAATACTTCGACAACTGCAGACAGTCAGTTATAGGCGATTCACACGACAGCCACTTGCACGTTTTACGGCGAGTGATTTACGAGAAAAGTGACTGTGTGGATTCACATGGCTGCACTCAACAGCGGGCACGTTTGCATTTTTGAATGATTCACCCACCAGTTGCCATGAGTATTTCAAATTTTCAAAACACGTGTACAATAATTATCATGGTGAAAAGAGCCGCGTAAAAAATCAAGTCTTGTCTTGCGCTTTTTGGTGTAAATATAGTTTACTGCTTGCCGCAGAGGGGCCGAGGGCTAGACCCACAGGACACTTCTGATCATAACTCACTAGACCTAGTCTTTCTTAAACTTGCATTCAGTTTCGGCGGGGACAATACCCCCGACACACGACCAACAAAATCTCTAACTGTCTTTGACGCCATCAGAATATCTATGCAAACACAGCCTAACGGACAAAGTCAAACAAGCCGTGACCTGATGTTGACACAGCCTGGTCAGTATGGAGCTTGCATGTCGAGTCTGCAGTTAAGGAATTCATACCTCAAAAGTTGAAGCGAAATAACCTGAACAATAAACTGTGGTATAATGCGGGAAAATCAATAAATTACAAAAATGTCACGTTCGGAAATTTTATTGGGTGGTCATCCCGTTTGACTGTGCGAAGTAAAATTAAAACAACCAAATGGTTGGGTTGATCTGCACTGTGCAACCGATTCTCTCACCTTTCTTCCTCCAGCTATGCCTGTGACACCCTTCGTGAATCTGCGAAACACAAGTGGCAGGCCACGCGAAAATGAGAATGCGCGCAGCCAAGTTTAGGCCATCATCTCCTTCATCCATCATCCCGGCGGTCACTCCGCCCGTTCAATATCCAACACCAGTCCCCAGGAAAGAATAAGGCACGAGATTTCAAGTTCAAGGGCAAAGCTAGCCAATGGCACTGATTTTTGGAATGGACCGTATGCGTGTTAAAACAAAATGGCGTCACGATTTATTGAAAGTGGTATAGTTGGTGGTGCGAGTGTTCAAACCCATTTGAAATTGAACTTCATACTGTTCGTCTTCTTTTTGACATGCTCTCTTTCCATCGTCCTTAGCTTTTGTTTGTTGAGAGCTGTTTTGGCTTTCTCCTATACCTCTGGGGGATGCCAAGTGATGGTTTTGAGAGGCTGGTGATGGCTGTGAGCGAGAGTTTGCCGATCGGCGTCGTCCTCGCTATAGCGATGAAAATACTAGTTACTGCGCACCTGGCAGATATCACAACACGTCGGAGCGTCCAGGAGCAAAGGAATCTTGGGTTTTCACTGGAATCTAGTTCCTCCAGCATCGTGTAGCCCACCGTCGGTGAATGGCGGTCCAGAAAGGTCTAACCTGGTCTTCTGCAGCATCTCGCAGGCCTGCGAGGCACACTGAATACGCCTGTCATGTATTCTACAAATAAAAATCACGAAGTAGTGGACTTTACAGTGATGAGTCTATCCTGTATGCTGCAAAAGACGCAGGAAATGTGACTGGTGTCCGTACACTGGACGCCAATATCATCCCAGTCTTCTCCTGCAGGATCTGTTTGACATTGACATACCGGTATTCTGATTTCAGTGGGTCGACATTGGCCTGGTTTGGCAGCTATCTGCCTGGGTGGATGTAGCAGGTTTGCATTGGCGCGTCGTCCAGTCCGACATTTTCTTGTAACTGTGGAGTACCGGCAGGGTTTGAGAGGTTGCTCGTGCTGTGAACACATCTCTACTGCCTGTCTCGTCCTGGAAGTGCCGTCTCGCCGCTTCCTTGCTCTACAGTCACGCCGTTATTTCGCTTTGTTTGGTGGTGCAGCTCAAAAGCTGCCCAAACAACTGTGAGCTCGCAACATGGTATGGACAAATTGCACCACTCATGCTGGTTAACTAAAACCGGGATAGTCGAGTAAGCGAGTTCACTCCCTGGGCCATGGCAAGATCTGTTCAGCGCGGGCTATTCCAACCTCCAAGTGCATAGTCACCGATCGATCCATGCGATGGTGGTTGACCTACAAAGAGCCAAGGTCTACGAGTACTACTATTGGATGCTGTCTACATGCAGTCAACAAAATCAAAGTACCTCAGTATGCCCCAGAATAGGGCATGTGCATCTATAGCATGACACAACAGGGGTTCTGGCGGCACCTGTCAAACAAGCAGTAGCAACTAGTGCCAGCTACCTATTGGAGGCTAGCCGCTACAGTCTGTCACTGGAGATAATTCTTATGTTCACTGTTTAGACTGAGCACAATCAATGATGCCCAATCAATCTGCCCAATGTGTGTTCTGTTCCACCTAATTATAAAGTCCCATCGCATCAACCCTACTACACGCACATGTCGTCACTCTAGCACGACTTGTGTTATTATTGTTTATTTTGATTCGCACGATAAATAGAGCACAATAAACGTCAACTTGACCGAAGGTTAAAGGTGACTGCAGATAGAGGAACACATCGAGGTACAGGTACCGGCATCAATACGGTATCAGAGAGAAACAAACAAAAATGAAAGGTACGCAGAAAAAACTCTCGTAAGCCCAAGGGGAAGTGGTTGATGAGGGATGAATGCACTCTCCGCGCTCATCTACACTGTTCGTGGAAATGCACACATACATACAATGATATACAACATAGCAATAGCATGCACAGAACCGAACAATTTCATGTTCACACATGCAAGCACAGACCTGAACATTAGTACCAAAAGCCGATACAGACAATATCCCCATACACACAGACGCACACACACACACACACACACACACACACACAATGTCCCATGTATGCGCCCGTGGCAAGAAAAGCACGCAAATCTACAAATGCACTGGATGTGAACCCACAGATTTTCTCCTATAGCAACGATAGCGGATCTGATTCTGAATGAAACACACACACACACAATACAATCATTGAATGCCCATCCGCAGATGATGGCAGGTCCTGAAAGAACAGGCAGTGTTCCAGTGATGGGGAACAGAATTTCGAGTGGCGAGTGAGGTCACATGATACACACACACACACACACACACACACACACACACACGTGCGTGCCGCGGGCACACACTAAAGTATTCAGAAATAGAATCGACATCGTAGTATTCATTGGTTGGGGAATGGAAAGGAAAATAAAACATTGCTGTAGGTTATTGTTGTAAGGACACTGGGAGCACAACAGAAAGGTAAGCAACTTGCTTTGAAGCAAAGAAAGTTATTATTCCACGGATCTTAGAAGGAAGGAACGTTCCAGAATGCTGCACTGGCAACAGGCGGCCTGCATGTGCGCGGCCCCTGCAGTCAGTCCAGCTGCCGGCCTTGCAGTGCTGAAAAGAATGTGCAGTACAGCATGTCACATAGTATCGCAGCCTGGACAAATAGGCGCTGGGAAGTCCTAGTTATGTGCTCATCTACACCACGATGCACCAATCTTCTGAGCTACTTTGGCAACAACTTTGTCCACTTGAGACTCCCATGGGCTGAGCCAGTTGTTGACGGCTGCACCAAGGTGGACGGCAATGACCGCTGATGGCAAGGCAATCCATGACACACAGTCACTAGGGCATCGTCAACATGGCGCTGAGGCTGGATCGATAAAATCAACCTTTAGGCTGCCGCGGGGTTGACAACGAGGCCGCTGTCTCGAAGCTAGTCAGTCGGCCTGGTCACCGCCATTGACGAACCAGTCGCCACCGCCAGCAGTGGCGGTAGGTTGTGACAAGTGTGGTGCAATATTGTCAGCAAATTCAGTACTCAGGATAAGATGAGTGACAAAGGGAACGTTGTGTTTGATAATATTGAAGTGAACAGGGATGATCACAAACACTGCGTGTACTCCACCGTGAGTTACAAGAAAATTCCGGACTGGACGACGAGCAAACACCAACCTGCTACATCCAACCAGGCAGATGACTATTACGATAGCTGCCAAACCAGGTCAATGCCGACCTACTGCATAATGTCAATATCAAACAGATCCTGCAGGAGAAGACTGGGGTGTTGGCGTCCAGTCACTGAGTGTACAGACACCAGTCATACTTCCTGCGTCTTTTGCAGCATACAGGATAGACTCATCACTGTAAAGTCCACTACTTCGTGATTTTTATTTGTAGAATACATGACAGGCGTATTCAGTGTGCCTCGCAGGACTGCGAGATGCATCAGAAGACCAGGTTCGACCTTTCTGGACCGCCATTCACCGACGGTGGGCTACACGATGCTGGAGGAACTAGATTCCAGTGAAAACCCAATATTCCTTTGCTCCTGGACGCTCCGACGTGTTGTGATATCTGCCAGGTGCGCAGTAACTAGTATTTTCATCGCTATAGCGAGGACGACGCCGATCGGCAAACTCTCGCTCACAGCCATCACCAGCCTCTCAAAACCATCACTTGGCATCCCCCAGAGGTATAGGAGAAAGCCAAAACAGCTCTCAACAAACAAAAGCTAAGGACGATGGAAAGAGAGCATGTCAAAAAGAAGACGAACAGTATGAAGTTCAAATGGTTTTGAACACTCGCACCACCAACTATACCACTTTCAATAAATCGTGACGCCATTTTGTTTTAACATGAATATCGCGGATTAGTAGAACGAAAATAAATAATCGAAGGCGATCATAATACGGTCAGATTCGACACACACGTGACACAGTTTGGGTCGCGCTCGTGTGTCGCGCTTCGCAGCTCGAGCGCGCCCAAGATGAGTCTCGCGAGCGCGACAGGCTAGCCGCGCGCTTGCGACAAAAGTTGTCTTTTTTTTACGAATTCTGTGACGTCATGTTTTGGAAGAATGTCCCAACAGTCATTCGCGTATTGATTTGTACTAGACCGTAACCACTTGAGTCGGGAAGCATAGTCAGTAGAGTAGGCATGGTAGGGCGGTACGCGCCTACTGCCAGGACTGGACCCGAGGCCAAGAGACCGAGGTCGCGAGACCAGTACAGCCTAGGTACAGCCTCCAGGTAGGGAGGCGCTAGGCTAGGCTGCGCCAGACCGAGGGCAGCGCAGTAAAGACAGCTAGCTCGCCACAGAACGGACAGTATGCAGACAGACTGCCTAGTAGTACTAGTAGTAGTAGTAGTCATGGTAGTGGCAGTAGTCATTGCCAATGCCCGGCAATGGCATTGCCATTGACAGTGCCCGGCAATGGCATTGACAGTGCCTAGTATGAGCGCGTGGACCATGACGACATGGTGTTCGCCGTATTGGTAGATCTTCACACACATCATGATTGTCATAGATCTACACGTAAAACCCAGCACGGCAGCAGCAGAGGGACAGTCTACATAGTAGACTAGCGGTATGTCTACAGTCTACAACACAAGACTACATGCATGGTCTACGTGAGTACGTCTACCAAGGCTCAACCCGACCAAACTTCAACAAAACGTCAAAAGGTACTACGACAAGCAGGCAAGTACTGGTAAGGGCTGTGAGTGTGACCAAAACATTAGAACAGTCAAGTCATTGTTCAGGAAATCACCCAAGACAAACAGAGATCTAGTCGCACATTGTGCCATAGATCTATCCTTATAGTTATACTGTGATTCTGTGTTCAGCCTAAACAGAAATCTTCCCTGGCCCGCAAACTATTGGAGTTTGCTGGGCTAGGGGCTTTGCGACTGTCGTGTGCTCGCTGCCTTTCTCTAGTCACTCGATTGACCTCAGTGAAATGGAGGAGAACAAAGGAAATATTGCTCCGAGTCGGACATCCAGCCATGGGATATCTCCCAAAGAAGAACCAAGGTCGTGTTCCTCTTCCCAGGCTCATCATTCCCCTGCCTCGGTGGATTGCCAAGCTGATGATCCTGCATCGTCGTGCTCATCGATGCCGCGGACAAGCGCAACGCCGGTATCGTTACCCGATGGTGTGAAGAGGTTAGCTGAGATGCTGAAGAAGCGCTACGTAAGTGCTAAAGTACAGATTGGCAAGGGGATGTGTGTAAAACCGAATAGGCGAGCGCTGGATAAGATCTTTGTGAATGTGGTTGTGATACCGCGCGAAGAACTGGCTTCACTGAACGAACAAACTTTCTTCGGTTCGCAAAGCGATGTGCAGAAGTTGAGCCATGTGTTCTCGCGAGTCGCGGACAAAGTGCAGCACGTGCAACTGGCCAATATGTTTGACTTTGACGGGGAAGAACTTGATGAAGACGAATCAGTTCGTGTATTGGCTATTGCATGTGCTGGCGCTGGCAAGACGACCATATTCTTGTTGAAAGGTCCTATGGACTGGGCAAGGGGTCTGATCTGGCATGAGTTTGACATTGTGGGTGCATTGGCGCTGCGTGAACCCAGTGTTCGACACGCAAGTGATATAGTTGAGCTGTTACGCTTGAGGCAGCTTGGCATTGTCGATCCAAAGGAGCAAAATGAAATTGCATCCTACATCCATGCCAACCCGCGGCGTCTTTGTCTCGTATACGATGGCTTAGATGAAACGGTTCTTGACGACTGTAGCGATTTTGTGCGTGGCATTATTTGCGGCAAGGAATTGAAAGGTGTTCGCTTGATTCTTACATCACGCCATTCGAAAGAAGTCATAGAACTTGCACTCTCATGCCCATTTGACCGTCGCGTAGAAGTGCTGGGATTCACCAAGGACAATGTGCACGAATACGTAAACAATGTCCTCCCGTGCGAAGCGGCCAGCAAATTGCTTGAACGCGTCAATTCTGATCCGAGTTTAGCGGCCATTATGCAAACGCCTTTCTTCACGGAGTCGACCTGCGACGTTTTCCGTATTTGTGGCTCTGTTCCTTCGTCACTGTTCGGCATCTTCACGTCTTTGATCCTGAGTATCGTTCGACAGAACACTGAGAGAGCGTATCCAGACTGGCCGTGCGTTCCTCGCATCTTGAAGGAAAGGATCCTGGAGTTGGGTCATTTTGCATTTCTGATGCTAGTTGAAAAGAAGGTGGTGTTCAGCGACCGTGACCTTGATGAACAGCAGGTGTCGAAGGAGAGTCTCTCGCTTGGTCTTCTTGTGGCGTGCGAGTCACTGTCGTATCCATGCGTTGGTCAATGGCAGTTCAGCCATCTTTCGGTTCAAGAATGCCTTGCTTCCCAGTACATTGCAGCCACTGTTCCGGATGCGAGTGACATAACATTCCTCGTGAGGCAGGTTGGAGCTTTGACTGGTCACTTGAGCACCTTTTGGTGTCTGCTTGCATCACAACTGGTTGCAGACGCGAAGGAAGCCTTAATTGCAGCGATCCTCACTCAGCCTGTTTCGGACGAGGAGGATATTCGCAAGCTAAAGGCATGTGAAAGTGTGACTTGTTTCCTTCGCTCTTCCGAGGACGATCTCCTGCTGGTGACAGAGGTTCTGTGCGAGCATCTTGACGATTCAGCCGTCCAGAGTCTGGCTTCTTGCCTTCTCACTGATCTACTAGCGGACGGTGTGAGTGTTTCTCAGGCTATCGAAGAAGTTCTTCCTCATTCTTTCGCTTCGTCATTGCAGGACTACGTACGCGCTCTTCTGCAGCTGTGGCGGCGCAAAGTACCCCGCGCTAGCATCAGAATACTATTTACCGCTTTGAAACCTATCAATCCCTATGCATCAACCCGCCTTCTTGAGTATTTCCATTCCAAGCCATCCACATCCCTTGACTCCGACCAATTGGCCTTGCACTCGCAAGAAGAGAACTCAGTCATGACTACTTCGTTATCAGATTCAGTTTCGGCTGTGCACGAAATTCTCACACCTGTTCGCCGTCAACTGCTGTTACTTGCTTGCCGTGTGTATGCGCAGCCTGGAACGGATACAGGTGACGTGGCCAATGCTACACATTCACCCTCGCCTGCTCTAGAGGCAGCCTTCTTACACTATGGCTGCGACTTTAGCCAAGTTTGCCTTTCTTCGGCGGATTGCTACCTTCTATCATCCGTGATTTCAGACCATCACAAGTCTATCGGCCGCATCTCCCTTCGCGAGTGCCAGCTAGACGATCGTGCATTTGAGCTACTGGCACCGGCATTTGTTCAGTGTCGTGGATTATCGGAAGTCAACCTTTCATGTAATACAATAACAAATAATCTAGTGCCACTCATCTGTAACGTGATCCGCGCAAACCGTTCGACTTTGCGCACACTGAACATAGATGAACTGCAGTTGTCCTCATCTGGATACGCACAGTTGGTACCGGCGATAGTTAGTTGTCACCGTATCAGCCATCTGGTCATTGGTCATTTTCAGTGCCAGGATATCACCACCAATATTCTCATATGCCTGGTCATCCTGGCGTACTGCAAGCTGCTGAATTTCCCCTTTCTGGACTTTCGTATCAGCGATGAAGGGCTGTCCATGCTGTACCCCCTCTTGGTATCACGGCCACGGTTATCACTGCGATTTCAGTGTGCAGGGCTATCATCATCAGGTGTATCAGTGATCAGGCGTGTTATCACCGTGAACCATGGACACCTTGCCGCGTTAGTTCTGACTCGTCTGTCCGACATGCTCCTATCCACTCTGGCACCAAGCATAGTGTTGTGTAACGCATTGGAAGCGCTGGCCGTACATGATGGCACTCTCACGTCCGAGTCGCTTCCTGTGCTCGCAAGTATTTTGCTATCATGCCCTCTTCTCCATACTCTTATTGTCACTGACAGTACTGTATTCCATCTTGAGAACGACGAGGAGGCGAGTACAGTCAACTTCGCCAATAACGACACTCGGCGGGGCATCAGAAAAGTGTATGCGGTTTGTCAGAGCTGTACGCAGGAGTGAGAAGTTGCACACACTTCTAATGCCCCGTCGAGAGTTTGTGGATGATCGCCTGGCCGGGCTGCTTGCTAGTGTGGCTGCAGAAGTCGAGCGTGACCTGCGGATTGTGTACAGTGCTTGATACCATGCCAGCCCTACCCTACAGTCTGATGGTGTGGAATGTAGACCATACCAGCCCTACCCTACAGTCTGGTGATGTGGAATGTAGACCATACCAGCCCTACCCTACAGTCTGGTGGTGTGGAATGTAGACCATGCCAGCCCTACCCTACAGACTGGTGATGTGGAATGTAGACCATGCTAGCCCTACCCTACAGACTGGTGGTGTGGAATGTAGACCATGCCAGCCTTACCCTACAG
Source organism: Sycon ciliatum (assembly GCF_964019385.1). Lineage (NCBI taxonomy): Eukaryota > Metazoa > Porifera > Calcarea > Leucosolenida > Sycettidae > Sycon > Sycon ciliatum. Next base: position 12,056,101 of record NC_088653.1, read on the forward strand.
TCTGGTGGTGTGGAATGTAGACCATGCCAGCCCTACCCTACAGTCTGGTGGTGTGGAATGTAGACCATGCCAGCCCTACCCTACAGTCTGGTGATGTGGAATGTAGGCTGTAGGAGCACACAGACTGCACAGTATGTATATACATGTACATACTATACACTGAATGTACTGCATACACGTACATAGTACAGTATAGATAACACATGTTAGTCATCTCTCAGCATGTAGTATTGTCTGGAGTACAGTCATGTACGGCAACTTGTCCACCATATCTCCTTTGCCAAGGTGGCCTGCAACCCGTATGACACATTTTGTTCGTTGGCCGAGTCGCTACTTGCGCTCCCATATCTGCCATAGCTACCCAAGCCCCTTATCTAGCTCTCTCTCTCTCTCTCTCTCTCATTCTCTCTCTCTCATTCTCTCTCTCTCTCTCCCTCTCTCTCTCTCTCTCTCTCTCTCTCTCTCTCTCTCTCTCTCTCTCTCTCTCTCTCTCTCTCTCCCTCTCTCTCCCTCCCACTCTTTCTTTCTTGCTCACTGCCTCTCTATCTGCCCATCACCCATGTAGTATTTCGTTTCTCCGTCACCCCTATCCGTTTCCCAAGTACCGGTACTACATATCTTCCCAAACCAACCTCGTCCGTCCCTTGTTGTCAGTATGTAACTATGGCAGTCCCAAATCTTCAACAGTAGACACGGAGTGTATTGAAGACACACATGTAGAGGTGTTTGCACGCGTATGAGAAAATCAGAAACTATCTACACTAGCAACACACTGAACACCATACCTGGTTGAGTGCGCTTTTTCTTGCTTCTTTTTTTAAATTTTTTGCCGATGGCGGACCAATAGCCTTGTAGTGGTTGATTTTTCACTTGAGAATTTATTACATGACGAACCATGTTTATTCCCTCAAAACTGGTGATTATATTTACGAGAAGGTTTTGATTGTCCTCTCATCTCCTGAGTACAACAGCCATGCATGTAGGAATGGACGGTATTGCCTGGTGATATAAGTATGTTGAGTGTTAGTCGGTACAATAGGCTGACTAGAGAACTGGACAACCAAGCCTAGTCTGCTATGCTTTTTCTGATAGTGAATAGTACACAATGAGCAATCATACCTGATAACTGTCTTGCCTTGTCTTGTGCTGAGCGGCTGAAAATGTGTGTATGTGCGTTGGGAGGGGAGGGTGCATGTGTGTGTGTGGGGGGGGGGGGGGGCTGCATGGGTATATGTATGTGCATGGGTGTGTGTGTGGGGGGGGGGGGGGGGGCTGCATAGGTGTATGTATGTGTGTGGGGTGCGGGGGGGGGGGGGGGGGCAGTGAATGAAAAATAGGGATTCACTGGCCAGAAAAAGCCACTTCAATCAGCTGTGTGGTGGATTCGCTGGCGCTGAACTTTACAGCGCTGTACTTTACCGCGCTGAGTCGCTGGCGCTGTACTTTACCGCGCTGTGCTTTACCGCGCTGTGCTTTACCGCGCTGAGTCGCTGGCGCCGTACTTTACCGCGCTGAGTCGCTGGCGCTGTGCTTTACCGCGCTGAGTCGCTGGCGCTGTACTTTACCGCGCTGAGTCGCTGGCGCCGTACTTTACCGCGCTGTGCTTTACCACGCTGTACTTTACCGCGCTGAGTCGCTGGCGCCGCACTTTATGGCGCTGCACTTTACCGCGCTGAGTCGCTGGCGCTGTACTTTACCGCGCTGAGTCGCTGGCGCTGTGCTTTACCACGCTGTACTTTACTGCGCTGAGTCGCTGGCGCCGTACTTTACCGTGCTGTACTTTACCGCGCTGAGTCGCTGGGGCTGTACTTTACCGCGCGGAGTCGTTGGCGCTGTGCTTTACCGTGCTGTACTTTACCGAAATGTACTTTACCGCGCTGAGTCGCTGGCACCGTACTTTACGGCGTTGCACTTTGCCGCGCTGAGTCGCTGGCGCTGTACTTTACAGTGCTGTACTTTACCACGCTCAGTCGCTGGCGCTGTACTTTACCGCGCTGCACTTTACCGCGCTGCACGTTTCCACGCTGTACTTTACCGCGCTGAGTCGCTGGCGCCGTACTTTACCGCGCTGAGTCGCTGGGGCTGTACTTTACCGCGCTTAGTCGTTGGCGCTTTGCTTTACCATGCTGTACTTAACCGAAATGTACTTTACCGCGCTGAGTCGCTGGTGCCGTACTTTACCGCGCTGCACTTTACCGCGCTGAGTCGCTGGCGCTGTACGTTACCGCGCTATACTTTACCGCGCTGAGTCGCTGGCGCCGTACTTTACCGCGCTGAGTCGCTGGGGCTGTACTTTACCTCGCTTAGTCGTTGGCGCTTTGCTTTACCGTGCTGTACTTTACCGAAATGTACTTTACCGCGCTGAGTCGCTGGTGCCGTACTTTACCGCGCTGCACTTTACCGCGCTGAGTCGCTGGCGCTGTACGTTACCGCGCTGTACTTTACCGCGCTGAGTCGCTGGCGTCGTACTTTACAGCGCTGAGTCGCTGGGGCTGTACTTTACCGCGCTTAGTCCTTGGCGCTTTGCTTTACCGTGCTGTACTTTACCGAAATGTACTTTACCGCGCTGAGTCGCTGGTGCCGTACTTTACGGCGTTGCACTTTGCCGCGCTGAGTCGCTGGTGCTGTATTTTACCGCGCTGTACCCTAACGCAATGTACTTTACCGCGCAGAGTCGCTGGCACCGTACTTTACATCGCTGCACTTTACCGCGCTGAGTCGCTGGCGCTCTACTTTGACGCGCTGTACTTCACCGCGCTGTACTTTACCGCGCTGAGTCGCTGAAGCTGTACTTTACCGTGCTTAGTCGCTGGCGCTGTACTCACCGCAATGAGTCGCTGCATGGCGCTGTACTTTACCGCTCTGAGTCGTTGGCGCTGTACATTACCGCGCTGAGTCGTTGGCGCTGTACTTTACCGCGCGGTACTTTACCGCGCTGAGTCGCTTGCTCTGTACTTTACCTCGCTGAGTCGCTGGCGCTATACTATACCGCGCTGTACTTTGCCACATTGAGTTCCTGGCGCTGTACTTTACCGCGCTGACTCGCTGGCGCGGTAAAATACCGCGCTAAGTCGCTGGCGCTGTACTTAACTGCGCTAAGTCGCTGGCGCTATACTATACCGCGCTGTACTTTGCCGCATTGAGCCGCTGGCTGTACTTTACCGCGCTGAGTCGCTGGCGCTATACTATACCGTGCTGTACTTTGCCGCGTTGAGTTCCTGGCGCTGTACTTTACCGCGCTGACTCGCTGGCGCGGTAAAATACCGCGCCAAGTCGCTGGCGCTGTACTTTACTGCGCTAAGTCGCTGGCGCTATACTATACCGCGCTGTACTTTGCCGCATTGAGGCGCTGTACTTTACCGCGCTGTACTTTACCGCGCTGAGTCGCTGGCGCTGTAGTTTACTGCGCTGAATCGGGGGGGGGGGGGGGGGGCGTGCATTTGTCTTACATGTATGTGTGTGTAGGGGGGGGGGGGGGTGTATGGTCTCTGTGTATGGTCTCTGTGTATGTGGGGGGGGGGGGGGGGGTGCATTTGTCTTACATGTACAGTCCACTTCGTTTATAACGACACTCGGCGGGCACCAGAAAAGTGTCGTTATTCGCGAAGTGTTGTTATACCCGAAGTCTCATTATATGTATTACAGTTGGATGGGACTTTGCTCGGGCATTGAAATTCTGTCGTTATTCGCGAATTGTCGTTATATCCGCAGTTGTTATTAGCGAAGTTCACTGTATGTGGGCAGGGGCGTGCTCGGCCCCCCAAGTAGGGGGGTGCACGGGAGCCGAGGGGACCCCCCCGGCAATTTTCTGCAATTTGTTTGCAACCTTTCTTGAATTTTAGAGCATATTTGCATACATTACAATTGCAATTACCCAGATTGAAAATTTTTGGGGGGTGCACGTGCCCCCGTGCCCATCGCCGAGCACGCGCCTGGTGTGTGTGGGGAGTGGGTGCATGGTCTCTATGTGTGTGTGTGTAGGGGGGGGGGGGGAGTGCATGGGTCTATTGTGTGTGTGTGTGTGTAGGGGAGGGGGGGGGGGGGGGGGGAGGGAGGTGCATGGGTCTATTGTGTGTGTAGGGGGGGGGGGGGGGTGCATGGTCTCTATGTGTGTGTGGGGGGGGGGTGCCCTGCCCTGCTGCGGAGCGCATTGTCTCGGCTCCGGTCGCTGCTGCAAGTCATCCCGTGGTTTCGACCTGCATAGCTGTGCTAATTTCCTGTCCAAGAAGTAGAGCGGCGTTTCTGGATCCAATGCTGAACTCGGTGCTGTCGACCCCTGCACAGGGGACACGTGACCATTTGATGGCAGTGTTACCAAGGACCAAGGTGTGTGTGTGTGGGGGGGGGGGGGAGGTGCATGGTCTCTATGTGTGTGTGTGGGGGGGGGGGGGAGGTGCATGGTCTCTATGTGTGTGTGGGGGGGGGGGGGGAGGTGCATGGTCTCTATGTGTGTGGGGGGGGGGGGGGGGGCGGAGTGCATGGTCTCTATGTGTGAGTGTGTGTGTGTTGGGGGGGGGGTGCATAGGTATGCAGTGAAACTTGTCTAAGACGACCGCTCAAGGGACCCTCAAATCGTGGTCTCTGCTACCAGGGATCGCCTTATCCAGCATCCTTTGGTCCTTATTGCAGTGGTCTTCTAGGTCAGGTGGTCGCCTTGACAGGTTTTACTGTATGTGTGTGTCTGTGTGAGTGTGGCGGGGGTTAGCCTTGGCTTAGGGGGTGCTCATGTGTACACTCAACTGCACACAATTCACACTATGCCCTTGACCTGTAAGTATGTTTCACTGCCTTGGGTCTCATGACGCCACGATAGGCGGTCAGCCTTTGGGTCATCCTAATAAAGTCATTATTATTATTATGAGCCAAAATAGTTGCATTCAGATTCACGATTATTCTCTTCTTCTTTTTTTTCCCCGTAATGTCCGCCTCATGCTCACTAATACTGCGAAAGCAGAAATTTTCGGTGGTGTTCTATTTTCGGTAACTTCGGTGACGGCAATTTTTACCGAAATAAAACACCCCAAAAATCTCGGTACAACCGGTACTGTATACATGTGGTGCCAGTACACTTACCTGGAAAACGGGTTTTACCGAAAAAAAATTCCTCCACCAAACCGCCGATTTTGGAGAATACCGAAAATATTACACCACCGAAAATTTCCGCTTTTACAGTAGGCTACTCATTGCATTTATTTATTTATTTATGAAAAGGCGACGAGGAGACAATAACTTTATCAATGCGATTAATGGTATTAGTGAAGCGGACATTACAAAATGATGAATGAGAATACATGTATCTAAAATGGTTGTTCCTAATCGATTTTCTTGAGACTATCATCAGGGAAAATCGTCTCACAATAGAGGCTATACGGAGAAACAAACTACTTATAGGTTATTGGATAGTGGGAAGTATACAAGGTGAGGTGTGAAAAAACTAAAGTGGGAGAGAAGACGAAAGAAATTAGAAGAAAAGATGTGAGAGTGTTCCCGACGGTGTGAGCTACTACAAAAGGTGAGTGAAATGAAGGCGTGGAAGCAGGTGAATGTGATAGAGTGAGGAACTGTGAGGTGTAGGTGTATGCGAATGAATACGTGTGTGAATGCTAGGTGAAGAGTCTCAGTTTTGTGACATTTTCTTTCTGAATGCATAGATTAGGATTGTGTTTACGGATGAAAACAGCTTCTAATACCTTAAGTTCACGAAACCTACGAGCACGACACAAAACAGTGAAGCATGAATCATCATACACTGAGCGGCATTGGCTACTAGACAAGAGGTGTTTCTTAATGGCCGACCCTTTCGTTGTGGTCTCACCTTCAGTCCGGTCATCTTCATCTTGGTTGTCCAACTCACTCTCTTCATCACTGCTCTCACCTTCCTCATCCTCTTCCTCTTCCATCCCGTCCTCTGCACCCAACGACAATCCCACGCTACTGCTCGCTGCCAGTCCATGTCCGGTTGTAGATGTCATTACCAGCGCACGAGTCATGCTCCTTGTTACTGGTCTCCGTACCTGTGTTTGGCCATTTCCTTCAGTCTCACGTACCTGTGTACTTGTAGTACGTTCAACCGGTACTGTGTGGTTCTGTTGTAATTGTGCAACTGGCACCTGTTTGCGGGGACGGCCTCGTTCAGGTCGCTGGGCTTTGGCTCCATCTGACAATAGGTACAATGGTACATGTTGTTTGACGCGTGCGTTCAGGTGCTGAAGGGTTCTTCCTACATATCGGCTATCACAATGCCGACATTCAAAATGATAGATTACATGGCTAATCAGTTGGGTAGGAAGAACATCCTTCTTCACCGTGAACGCACGGGCCGTAGTAAAGACTGTTGTCAATGCTGTGGCAAAATAGGTTTGTCTGACAACAGTCCTCACGGCACGGGCCACATCCAGCGAAATTTGACCTTTCCATGGAAGTCGTAAAAACACACGACATGGGTCAGGTCCAAACTCAGGATCGGCAGCCTGAATATCAGGTTCGCTAAACAGCTTACTGAGGAGCTGAACAGGATATCCATTCTGAACGAATACCTTCTTCAGGAAACAAAGCTCTTGCTGAAGCTTATCAGGCGAGCAAATCCGCCTAGCGCGCATGATCAAATTTCGTACGAGATTAGTTTTGTATAAAGTCGAGCAATAGGAGTCGTAGACAATGTATTGCCCGGTGAACGTTGGTTTTCGATATACTGAAGTTGAAACACCCATCTCCGTTTTCTCGACTAACACATCGAGAAAAGACAAACGGTTTGACTGCTCATGTTCACATGTAAATTTCAGAGCGGGATGTAGGTTTTTGAGCATACCAAGAAACTCATTCGATTGTTCCAGATTACGGAAATGCGTGAAAGAATCATCCACGAATCTAACATATAAGCTAGGCCACATCGCACTTGGAATCTTCGATTCATAAAACCCGACAAACACATTGGCCAGAACTGGACCCAATGGTGAACCCATGGCCACCCCGTCAATTTGGCGGTACATGGTGTCATCAAAAGAGAATTCAACATCAGTTGTCATCATCTGCATTAGTCTGCGGAACGCAGTTTCGGACATCCAGGGAGAATCGAACTGTTTACTGTACTCTTTATCGTGGTACAGAGCATTAGCGCAAATGTCAATTGTCTCCATCACGGGCACATTGGTGAACAAGCTTACAACGTCGAAGGAGCACATGTAGGAAGAAGACGGTACGGGCTGCTCACGCAGGATATCGATGAATTGGAAAGTGTCTTTTACATTGTGTTTGCAATAGTACTTAGCTACTGGTGTAATAATATCGCACAACCATTTCGAAACTGTATACAGTATTGAGGTGAACCACACATTGAAAGTATTGGGCGAAGAGGACAATCCTTCTTATGGATTTTCGGCAATCCATAAACTATAATATAAATATCTGTCTGGGACGTGTTGAACCAATCGGTTTAATTCGTAAGTACTCATATTTAGATATTTCCTCTGCATTCCACAGCTTCCGCAAGTACTTGATGATATCAGATTCTATAGCTATTGTACGGTCGTGTATCTGTACAGGGCCTAACTTAACAAACTTCGACCGATCATCAAGGATAGTAGCCATCTTCGTGTGGTATTGTTCTTTAGTGATTATAACAGTGGCTCTACCTTTGTCCGGTCTCGTGATAATAATGTCTTTCCGTGCTCTGAGATCTCGGAGGGCTTTCAAGTGCTCTCGAGACAAAGAGAAAGATTTACGGTCTGGTTGTTGTGTGGCATGCTCTTCAGCTATCGATCTCAGCTTGGCAGCACAAAGTGACTTCTGAGTATCCGAACAAGGTCTGAATTCCGTAAAGTAGTTCAAATTCCATTAAAGTCACTTCAGGTTTCAGCGAAGTAGGAGGAACTCCGTAATCAATGCCCCTACACAAGAGATCTTTCTCTATGTTACTAAGTTCTACATTGGCGATGTTGATGATGGTGCTATGGTCAATGGTGAAGGAGCCGAACCGTTTCTTACGAAGCCAGTTCAAATTCTTACGATATTTTGTAATCAGGTGAACTTGTTGGTTTTTTTTTTTTTTTTTTTTTTTTTTATCACATTGCACATACCTACGGAAGAAGGGGAGACAAAACGAAGACGAAACAAAAAAGACAACAATGGGTGTGTAGGCGCTACATGAACTGCGCTGGTGAGATGCAGTGGACTCCCCTGACCAAGGGTCTCGGGATCGGCGTACACAGCAAGCACCATGGGAGAGGGGGGCGAGAGGAATGGCGGAGAGAGAGAGAGAGAGAAGAGAGAGAGAGAGAGAGAGAGAGAGAGAGAGAGAGAGAAGAGAGAGAGAGAGAGAGAGAGAGAGAGAGAGAGAGAGAGAGAGAGAGAGAGAGGAGAGAGAGAGAGAGAGAGAGAGAGAGAGAGAGAGAGAGAGAGAGAGAGAGAGAGAGAGAGAGAGAGAGAGAGAGAGAGAGAGAGAGAGAGAGAGAGAGAGAGAGAGAGAGAGAGAGAGAGAGAGACAGACAGAGAGACAGAGAGACAGAGAGACAGAGAGACAGAGAGACAGAGAAAGAGAGACAGAGAAAGAGAGACAGAGAAAAAAAGAGAGAGAGAGAGAGAGAGAGAGAGAGAGAGAGAGAGAGAGAGAGAGAGAGAGAGACAGAGAGAGAGAGGGAGAGAGAGAGTGCACAAGAAAGAAGAGAGAGAGAGAAAGAGAGAGATGGGTAAGTGAGGGAAAGAGAGTGAAAGAGGTGGAGAGATATAAGTATAGAGAGAGAAAGAGTTCAGCGGCATATCGTCGCTATGACTATAATGCTACTTTGAGAAGAGGGTCAACATAATGATTTGCGTCCACTGATGGCAGGCCAGCGTGATAGATGTGCATGGCTAGCACCAGTCATGAGCAGAGCACCAGTCACTCTGTTGCAGGTGACGGTATGCAGCAGTCTTGAATCTCTGCAGGTGTTTCCGGGCTGGCTGCTTGTCCAGAATTGCCTGTGGCAGTCTATTCCACACTGGCACGATGCAGTATGGGAAAGAGCGCAGAAGGTAATCAGGAGCTCGTGGCGAGAGATTCAGCTCAAGCTGGTGGGGATGGTGCTGTGCTTGGGCTGCTCGAGTGCGGCGATGACGTGGCGGTATAGCCGGCGGGGGACACATGGCTGCAACTTGAGGCAGACCATGGCCATACATCAGTTTGTACAGTAGGCAGAGAGCAGAGACCTTTCGCCGAACAAGGAGGCTGGGAAGAATCGTACCAGGGCCAATGACATTTAGGGCGCGGAGCTGGACAGCATCCAGCATGGCCAGGTGTGAGGGGGCTGATCCCATCCACGCAAGGGGGGCATATTCCAGCATTGGCCGGACGAATCCTTTGTAAACAGTCACCCTGCCCGCGTGGCTGAGGAGGGGTGCTGCCTTCCGCAGAAGGCCCAGCCGCTGCTTAGCACGCGATGCCACTTGCCGAAGGTGGAGTCTGTAGCTCAGTTTAGTATCAAACGTCACTCCGAGCACCTTCACAGATTCATCAGGCGGGAGAGGAGTTCCGCCAAATGACAGCTGGGGAGGCACTGTATCCTTCCGCTGGTGCGACAGAGTGATAGTTTGCGATTTTGATGGCTCAAACGCAATCTTCCATCTCTTCCCCCAGGCATGGAGCTCATCTAGGCTGCGTTGTAGTGAGGCATTCGAGGCTTGGTCAAGGAGGGAGTACAAAGTTGTATCATCAGCAAAAGTGTTCAGGTTTGTGCCATGCGACAAGCAGCTTGAGATGTCGTTTACGTACACGAGGAACAATGTAGGTCCAAGGATACTACCTTGTGGGACGCCAGACTGGACAGGGTGCACCGATGAGCTCTGGCCATGAACAACAGCTTTAATGGTGCGACATTGCAGGTAGTGGGTAAGCCATGCGAGCAGTGAACCCCCTATCCCCAGCTGGCGGGCCTTGTAAAGTACGCCAGCATGAGACACTTTGTCAAAAGCCCCCGCTATGTCCACGGCAACTGCTTGCATAGCTCCACCTTCTGCCATGGCATTGGCCCACTCATACTGTAGGACAGTCAGGAGGTCTGCAGCTCCGGTGCCACGACGAAAACCGTATTGACGAGTATTCAGCAGACGGTGGCGTTCCAAGAAGTTGACAAGCTGGGAGTTGGCTATACTCTCCATTACTTTCGACAGGATGCTGAGGAGAGACACAGGTCGATAATTCGAAACAATTGACTTGGAGGACTTCTTGTGTATGGGGGACACATGGGCTAGTTTCCAGGAAGCTGGCTGGACCCCTGCTCTGAAGCAGCAAGAGAACAAGCGAGCAGCAGGCTCTGCCAGCTCCCTGTGGCATTCCTTGAGGACTCTAGCTGATATGCCATCGGGGCCAGTGGCCTTGTGCGGATTTAACGCCGCTAGTTGACGACGGACATTGGCTGGACGAAAGTGGATGGCTGTGATCTGAGGTGCCGTGGCATCAAGTTGCATAGCAGGGAGCTGATCAGAGGCAGAGAAATCGTTGGAGCCGAGGCTGCACTTCATGGCAAAGTATTGGGCAAAGCACTCGGCTTTCTCCCTAGCAGTGGTGTGCTCGTGTCCAGATCTGTCGACCAGGACAGGTATATCGCTTTGGCGGCTAACACCAGCAGCTCGCTTAATAGCTGTCCACCATTGCTTGTCTTGCAAGGAGCCAGATGACAGCTTTCTAGAAGCTCGCTCTTTGCATTGCTGTTGGGCATGTTGCAGAACATGCACACAATGTGTAACGGATGCCAGGAAGGTTTCTTTCTGTTGCAAGCTATCGGGGTCTTGCCTCCAAACTCTCCAGGCTTGTTGCTTTAGGTGCACCGCTTGTTGGCAGGCAGGTGTCCACCAGACCGGGTCAGTGGCCATTACTTTAATGGTCTTGGAGGGAATAAACTGAGACATGGCATCACGCACAATTCCTGTGAGGGCTTCACAAGCAGCGTCAGGGTCATTTGATAGGACAGTTGGCCAGTTAATGCGGCTAAGATGTGCGCACATCCTTCCCCAGTCTGCTCTAGCATACTGCCAGACGATTCTTAGGGCCGGTTGCTCCTTGCGGGGACGTACGGTCTTGAACTCCGTTAAGATAGTGACATGGTCTGAGCGTCCAAGCGGCGGACCAGTGGTGACAGATGCTGCACCTGGGAGGTCAGATATAACTAAGTCCAGTGTGTTGTTCTTGCGGGTTGGTTCGGAGACATGTTGGGTGAGGTAGTGCGAGGCGCACAAGTCCTCTAAGGCTTCCCCGGCAACAGTGGTCTTGGTGCTGCCCAGCCAAGCGGTGTTGTGGACATTGAAGTCACCCGTGATCAGAACATAGTCACCGAGGTGCCGGACAGCGAGCAAGGTCTCCTCAAGATACTCAATAAGACTGATATCTGACTCACTGGAGCTCCCAGACCGGTAGAGGGCGCAGAATACAATTTTATGATGATCACACGTTTCAATAAGAAGCCAGATGACTTCAAAGTCATGACATGGCACGGTGTCAAGGTGACGAAAGCACAGACCTGCTTTTAGCCATACAGCAACACCGCCTCCATGTGCAGTGCGGTCCTTGCGTACTGCGGGGCAGTATCCGGGTATTAGTGTTTCAGCTGGAGACATTTTCTCGGCAGTGAGTTTTGTCTCAGTTACTATGGCAATGTCTACAGTCTGCTGACGGAGGGCATGTTGTAGCTCACCGAACTTGGACTGGAGACCGAATGCATTGGTCAGAAAGATCGATAGACTTGACATATTTGTTTGTGTCTTAGTTGCTTCCTGGAAGAGGGTGTAGCGGTGGCGGAGGGGGAATCTGAGACGGGGCATCCATGTCTATCACTGGCTCCTGGTCGGACGCGCTCATGTGTTGATCATCTGGAGATTGCTTGTCGGACAGGTGCTGGTACTTCTCAAAATTCCACTGGCGTGAGTATACAGGTCGCGGCCAGAATCCCTTGGAGTTGACCAGCGCAGCCGTTTTCGAGTTGAGTACGAGTCGTGCGGAGGATCTGGCTTCCTTCCGGAAGATCTTGCACTCGTGGATTTTGACTTGAGTTTCGGCTGAGCTTGCTCGGGTGGTGACGAACTGACTGAGTTTCTCCGTAGTCGTGTCACTCGGTAAGTTCCTCACAAACAGTACTTTCCGCTTTCCCGTGGGCTTTGTGCTGCAAACTAGCTCCCAAAGTCCACTGTCCTCGTTGTCGTCTTCAAAGCTGGGCAGCAGGTTTGAATTTGCCGATCTTTCATCACGATGCACCTCTGGTACACGTGCTCGAGCAAGGGCCTTAAGGGGCTTTGGACTGTCGGACTGTGGGGTCGGTTCGTGAACCGAGCTCACAGAAAGTTGGTCTGTACGTGTACAGGGGGTCACGGATGCGCGGTCATCCCGTACATGAGCTTTTGAACTCTCCTTGGTCGTTTTCTTGCCGTTGCTGGCCTTTGCCGTAATGGCGGACTCCTTCAATGATGTTACCTCTTGCCTTAGCTCAATGACAAGGTTTGAGAGATCGTCTAGTCTCCGCCGGAGGCGGGCTTCATTGTCCCTTGACTCACTAACGAACGCAGCCAAATTTTCTACCATACTGATCACGTTGTGGTGGATCCCGGGAATACTACTGAGTACCTCTACCTGCTCCGCGCTTGAGAGCTCGCCCATGGCGACATATTGCTCCTTGTCGCAACCTGGCTACCAAGCTACAACTACACTACGCTACACTGAAACCACTGCTACCTGCCTGCCACCAGTCCGGCCTAATGCCGGCTGGGCTGTCCGAGACGATGTGAAAAAAACTGGAGCTCGAAAAACGCGTACCTACCCCTACCTGCTTTCACTCAGAGATATGGTTAGCGTCGTTCTGAGACAGAAGGTTCGAGAAACGCAAGAAGTCCAACGGCGAGAGAAAGGCACGTATTCATTCGCATACACCTACACCTCACAGTTCCTCACGCTATCACATTCACCTGCTTCCACGCCTTCATTTCACTCACCTTTTGTAGTAGCTCACACCGTCGGGAACACTCTCACATCTTTTCTTCTAATTTTAGGGTTCACGGCTTGCCACTAAAAGCACCCGTCACGTGCGCCTCCATTTTGGATTATGGACGCGCGCTACAGGCCGCGACAGCGCCTATCGAAGTAAAAAAATATCGACTCGAAGTCTAGCCGGAGAGCGTACTTTTTGAATTTTTCCTTGGCTTCAGCGGCTTCACTTCACTCGGGCTTTGCATTTTTCTGACTGACCTGGACTTGATGATGGCGGCGGTGGCGGTCTTGGCGAAAGATCCAGTTCCATCTGAGACACTCTGTCGTCTTTTCTTATCTGCTGAGGTTCTGCCAAAGCGCAGCTGCATCGAACCTGACTAGATGTAGCTGCACGCATCCTTTGTTTGCCCTGCAAATCTCGATCTGTTGCTCCTCTTGCTGTTTGGCCGCTGATGCCATGGAAGAAAATATTCTTCCTGTAAAGAGGCCGAAACTGAGCTAGGGCACGTCAAGATATGTAGGGTATACAAAGAAAAAGAAATGTCATGGTCGTTTCAGCAGCTCACGACAGCCAACACGCTCCATCGTCGGGATTGGAAGTATCCAGCACGGCTGTTCCGAGCGCTGCTGCTCTTGTTATTCTTCTTCTTCAGAAATTCTCCACACCTTGTCGGCCAAAGTACGCGCGCGCGTGCACGGAAAATAGATGCGCTGAGCCGTTTCTTGTTCGATTTTGACAAATAATGGCTTGTTGTTTTGCTCTCGACCTTGGCTATCCTTCTACCGTTCAGTATTTTACGGAAACGCAACGGCTCCCCCTGTTTTTTTAGCCGAACTTTGGCCAAAGTTACTGGAAAACCCGGAACTCGTTTGAAAAAATACGAACGGTGGAAGTCTTGGAACGTCTTTCGTGCGTGTGGATTCAAAAATTCAGGCAGTTTGAGCCAACCGTAATGAATCCCGTAGAGTTGAAAGTGAGTGATATTGATGGGAAAATGCGATTTGAGCACTGACCGATTGTGTGGGACAGTATATGCACGCGCCTGTCACGTGCATGATGTAGCTGGCGACGCTAGCATGCCAATCCGTGAACCCTAAATTTCTTTCGTCTTCTCTCCCACTTTAGTTTTTTCACACCTCACCTTGTATACTTCCCACTATCCAATAACCTATAGTATAAGTAGTTTGTTTCTCCGTATAGCCTCTATTGTGAGACGATTTTCCCTGATGATAGTCTCAAGAAAATCGATTAGGAACAACCATTTTAGATACATGTATTCTCATTCATTATTTATTTATTTATTTATTTATTTATTTATTTATTTATTTATTTATTACAGCATCTCATAGCACAGTGAGAACACCGGCCAATACAAAGAGAGAGGGTGTTAGTAAAGCATTAGTATTAGTAAAGTCATTATTGTTGTATGTTATACAATGTAGCCGTTAGGCATATGCGGATAATGCCAGCAGAAAAATTGGCATGATTCGGTACTTTTTCTGGTAAGGTTCATGCATGTTTGGTATGTGGATAAAGAAATGGAGCAGAATTCGAGGAATAGCCCGCCATAAGGTTTGTATGGTTCTGCCCATTTCACTGCTTTTCGAGCAGAATCTGCCACCTTTTCGAGCATTATCCCCACACCCCTAGAAGCCGTTGTTCCTGCTCCAACAGTGCAGTAGAGAGGTTTTGCATTCCGAATTTCGGAATTATTTTCGGAATGTGGCGGCAGCAGTCGAAAAAGTAGTCGAACTTTCGGAAGTGTGGTGGCGAAAGTGCATGGTTTTCCGAAAATAGATTTTCGGCTCTTTCATGTTTGGGATCCCGGGAGTGCATATTTGAATACAAAAAAGTGTATTTTTCATGTTTGTATTTTTAGTCCGTGAGCCAAATCTCAGAATCGGCTGTTTTAGCATCGACCGTTGCACCCAGAGAGGGACAAATCGTCCTTCAGCACACCGCTTCACGATGGTATCCTGAAGCGATTTCCACTTGTTGGACAGTTCGAAACTGATCCAGGGAGGTCACAGAAGACGCCAAACATCCAACTTTGCTCACTGACAGCAGCGGCCATTTTCGCCTTCTTCGCTTGATTTTTTTGCGCTTGTTCACGGATTCTCATTTTTTGAAGCCATGAGCAGGTACCACGAGTGCACATAACGCGGAAACCAGTGCACAAAACTAGATTCGAATTTTTTTGCCGCTGAGAATTATGAATCGGGCCGCGGGATATGCAAACTGCATGCAGCAAAGTCATTAGAGAGGTTTTGCAGAGCGAACGTTCGCAATGATTTTCGCGTTCCGGGTTGCGAAAACTATTGCGAACGTTCGCGCGAAATTTGTGTTTTGCATGTTTTTCGCTCCAAGAAATTTCGCGTGCACTCGCTTGTTTGAGAAGTACAGTGAGTGGTCTTCATCCGATTATTTTTGTTGTTGCGAGTGGTGGCACCTAGAGTCACGGCCTGAGACGAGAGCTCCTTGACTACCTTGTCCATGGCCGGTGACCCACAGTCACAAACGGGTTGGCTTGTGCCGTAATCTGGCGCATCAACACCTGAAATTCAAAGAGGCATCGATGCATCGTTGATGTAACCGACTCTGAGCAGTGAGAAGACGAGCAGGCAGGAGATGGTTCCGGAGATGAAGCAACACGGGCCGCCACAAGTATAGCCTAGCTAGCACCCGCGGACCAAGCCAAGAGTAGAGATCAAGCACAAACATGAGGACTGAGGGTGGCTCACCGTGCACGAACAGTCCACAAAGAGCGAAAATAATTACTGCGAAAGTTTGCATGTATCTCGCTCCAAGAAATGTTCGTGTGCAATCGCTTGTTTTTGAGAAGTCGTCTCCATCCGATTATTTGTTTGTTGCGAGTGGCGGCACGCGCACCAGGTACCCTGAGTCACGGCCTGAGACGAGAGCTCTTTGACTACGCTGTCCATGGCCGGAGACCCACAGACAAACGGGTCGGGTTGGCTTGTGCCGTAATCTTGTGCATCAACTCGTGAGATTCAAAAGGCATCATTGATGTAACCGACTCTGAGCAGTGAGAAGACGAGCAAGCAGGAAATCGGAGATGGTTCTGGAGATGAAGCAACACGGGCTGCCACAAGTATAGGAAAGCTAGCACTCGCGGACCAAGCCAAGAGACTTTGAAGAGTAGAGATAAAGCACAAACATGAAGATCACCGTGCACCAGGCTCACCAGCGGTCCACAAAGAGCGAAAAATACTGCGAAAGTTTGTTTCGCGTTTCCTGCAACTTTCGCGTTCAAAACTGCGAACGTTCGCACGAAGTTTCGCTTTTCGTGACGTCAAACGAAAATTCGCGCGAACGTTCGCTCTGCAAAACCTCTCTACTATTGTTTGTAGTTACAATGCAATCGTTCAGAACTGACTTCCAAGAATGTCCTAAATATCTCTCGACATATTTGTTCACCACTTCCTAGGCCAATAGGCGTAGTAGACTGTAGTGAGTAACCTTCTGGAGCAAATGACGACTGCCCCGAGCATGAACTTCTTTTCATCCTGTTCAAGGTCAAATATTACTCAGTTTGCGTTGAAGAATAACAATTACATTCGTGAATGGCCGAACTGAGAAAACCCTCATGATTTCTCTTGGATTTCGTATCCCAAGTTCCTCTACTTGGCTGGATAAATCGCCTCTTGACTTCATCATACTGGACTGGAACTTGTAGATAATAGCGAGCAATGAATTGGTGAGTGAAGTATATTTCAAAAGTAATAACCACTCGATTACTGAATAGTAGTGAATACGTAGAATACTCCAGTATTATAATGATATGAACACTGAAGCTAATGTGACATTACAGTAGTACAATAGGAAGTACGTCACCACTGTTGTAAATGCACGCGTTGATCCTATCCAACCTGACGGCCAATGCAAGATGTTGGAATTGGCTATTGATTTCCTCACACACTCATACAGCACCAAAAGCAATCTGTCATTGCTCATTTTCACCTCAACATAAGTAATTTACACAGTTGCAAATCACCAGGTGCACATCTTGGCACATAATGTGTGCTGTCGCAGTCCACCGCAGAACATAGTAATCCACAGATACTACCGATATAAGATGATGTCACATACATACATGTACATACATGCATGCATGCGCGCACGCGCACACACACACACACACACATGAAGCAGCTGAAGAATCCGAGTATGCAGTCTCCCAGGCACGCGCACACACATGAACCAGCTGCCGAATCCAACTATACAGTCTCCCAGGCATGCACGCTCGCACACACACACACACACATGAACCAGCTGCCGAATCCACACAAACACGCGCGCGCGTGCGTGCGCACACACACACACACATGAACTAGCTGTCGAATCCGACTATGCAGTCTCCCAGGCACGCGCGCACGAACACGCTTATGCGCACGCGTGTGTGCGCGCACACACACATGAACCAGCTGCCGAATGCGACTATGCAGTCTCCCAGGCACGCGCGCGCGCGTGCGTGCGCACACACACACATGAACCAGCTGCCGAATAAGACTATGTCAGTCTGCCATGACTGCGAAACCAGCGAAGACATACGGTTCATTGGCTGCTGCCAGACTGGTCTGCTACAGGTTTGCGACGCTCTTGAGTACACTTGTGGCATGGCAGGCCGCTCTTCGAAAAGGAAATGTTACAAATACTACACTGAATCCGATCACGGGAGGCCGGCTGTGGCGGTGAAGCAATTCTGAATGCTGTGCGCCACTCTCCTCGCTGCTGTGCAGTGTCGAACCAATGTCCATCAAGATGTAAGTGATGGATGTCTCTTCGGACAACATCACACCAATGCTGTCGGGTTTCACACACACACGGCGCACACCTTGTCGACAATTGCGGAATCTAAAACCCACCAACGACCTGAAACACGGATCGCACTGGCCGCAGTGGCTGTGGCAACACCGTGCCCCAACACCAGTAGAAGCCTGGGGTGGTGTCACCAACAAAGGAAAACGCCTAGCACGCACATGCACGCGCGCGCACACACATGCACGCTCGCACACACATGCACGCTCGCACACACATGCACACTCGCACACACACATGCACGCGCGCGCGCACACACACACACACATGCACGCGCATGCACACGCACGCACACATGCACGCGCCCACACACACAAACACGCGCACACATGCACTCTCGCACACATGCACGCGCGCGCGCACATACACAAACACACGCACACCCAGAAATGTGCACACAAACACGTGCGCACACACACATACACAGCTAATGGTATACAGTAGTATGTTGCCCGCAAAGCAGCCAGGTGCTCTGGCTTGGACCTCCAGCAGCGCTGGTTTCGCCCTCGCTACTTGTCGTCTTGCCCTCTCCAGTGCTGCCTGCAACAAAACATTCCCTTCCGGAAACTCTGGGTGGACCAGTTCTCCGTGTTGTGTTTACACCGTGCTCTGCTTTCATAATTACCGGTATGGCATTCGTTGTTCGTATCAACCACTAAGCTCCTGGTAGGTGGCCCCTTACTGGCCTTAGGATGTGGCTCTGGGTTCACTACTACATGCACATCACTGTCAGCAAGTATAGACAAAGCAAAATCAGAGGCACTGGTCTTCTCCAGGTTTGCAATTGCTATCACATGCGTGCAATTGGTGTAGCACTTTCCATGATACCAGCCATACCATTTACTCCTCCCTGAGCTCTTGTGCTGGCAGAGAAAAGCCCAGATATGGTCGTCCTTCTCTCGAGCAGCGCTGACGATGCGACACCAACTTGTAGTCTCGATATTACTCACTGCAGGCTTCTCGTTTTTACTAAATTGGGCGCTGTGACACAGACACAAAATTCCAGCAATATTACTCCGCTGGGCTGTCATTTGCCACTTCGTTGCCGTCAGCTGCCTCATCCAGCACCTCGCTGCCACTAGAAACGTCTTCCTCGTCTTCCATTGTTGTCAAAACAACATCAATGTACACGAAAGGAATAAACTTCAATATTATAAAAGTGATCACAATATCCCAAGTCGATATTGTCGTCAACGTCGTCATCTTCTAAAAAATAAATTATTTTTCCTCACTCCACGGGAACTCGTGTTTTGCGCTTGCTCATACGACGCACACCTCACCACTCCCGTAAAAATATTTGTTCTCACGGTGGAATTTGGTCGAGAAAAGAAGCCCTCGCGAAGGTCTCTGGATCGGTTCTGGAACGTCCAACAAGCGAAAACGTATCCTTTGTGATGTCCTTGACCAACACTGTAAGCGGCGATTTGTCCATCCGAGAGTGCAACGGCACTTGCAGGGCCGGAGGAAGGAGTTCGGGAGTGGTCCGGCCAACCTTTGAGGGGGTCCGGGGGACCTCCCCCGGGAGAAATATCTAAAATTTACGTGAAATAGAGCGAATTTGGGCATCTCTAAGGCTCCAGAAAATGCAGAAATTATAGTAAAAGAACACAAACACAACTTTTTTTATCCATATCAGCAAGAGTTCGATATCAGCCATACAGTGCCGGTCACGAAGTCCTGAGCTACTTCGAAGCACATCACACGTCAGCAGTACAGTCGAGTCATGTACCTCTGGATTTTTTACACCGGTTTTGCATGAATCACATGGACCATCCAGCTGGGAAAGTGGTCCGGCCATGGCCGGACCAGCCTGACCGGTTCCGCCGGCCCTGCAAGTTGATTTTGAGTTTTGGCTCACGGACTATTTTGCTTTCTGCTGCTCTCGATTATTTGAAAAAATTTCCACGTATGTAGTTTTGATTTTTGCTGGTTTTGCTGCTCTCGCTGATCTCGCCATGTTGACTAATCTTCTCACACTTCATCACACTCTATCTTCCTTTGCCCTGGAGCCTACTAACAGTACAAGACAGTAGTTCGCCAACCTCGTCTTCAGCTGTTGGATCACTTGGTCCACCATCAGTCCGTCCTCGTCTTCGAACCGCACCCAAATTCAGTTTCAATCGGACCTGCGCACATGGATTTGATCCTGCTCAACGCGAAGGACTAAGGGTGCGTTTGGTTGGTACGATCTAGAACAGGATCGAACAGCTGGTGCACATGGAGCAGCCTCATGCCAACCAAACGGTACTCCAGAAACAGAGCACATTTTTGTGAGAAAATGTGCCAAAATGGTGCATTCTTCAAAAATGTGTATGGGTCACCATGGTCACTTTGTACGGTACGACGAATCCAACCCAAAAGCGTATGCACGTGATCATCTGGGACCAAAATCGATGTTCCCGCCAGGTTTCACTGTGAAAAAGTGAAACTGCTCTGTCTGCTCCGGCCTCGAGGCCGGAGCAAGCAGAACATGTTCTGGCCGACCCAGAACAGGTGCAGTCCCAACCAAACGCGCTGTTCTGGTGAATCCTGTTCTAGTTCGTACCAACCAAACGCGCCCTAAGGGACCCTCACTTAATTTTTACCGACTTTCCCGGCAAAAAAAACATATTAGGCACGCGTGTGTGATGCACGTCTGAGCCTGAGACGTCTACATGGTCTACCGGTACCGAAAACGAGAGGTCTCCGCGGCCTCGCGGCAGAGTTTGAAACAGGGAGATAGACCGGGCCCCGGGCGCGGGGCCGGGATTTGCAACATGCGACTGTGCGTACTTTATGGCAGACGACCTTCGCACCGGTGAACCATCTTCCTCATGGTGCATGACCTTCTCACCTTTTTCCTTGTTTACCTCCCTTTCCAACTGAAATTATAATTTGCTTTCATGAGTTGGAATTGTCTTCCGAATTTTTAAAAGACCGCGTTTCCGCGATTTTCCCGCATTTTTTGAACTTTTTTGTTGCACTACACCACGTACACACAGTGCACTGTGCGGTCAGCAACGTCTCATCGTGGCAGCTTTGTAGTCAAATATAACGAGTGCTTACACCAGAGACTTGTAACTGATTGATTTCACTACATACTCACTGAAAATTGCGTCATATCAACTGCAAACTTGCCGCATATCAATAATATTCACCGCATATTTACCGCAAATTATGCCATATTTACCCGCAAATTACACCGCAAATTCTGGGATTTTTTCCGCGATTTTCCCCGGGGACAGCTAGTTGTTGCACTTTCTGATTTATTATTGGCTCAACATCCAAGTTTCAACATGCATGATTGGAAAAAAATGCTGACAGAGGCAGGCAATTGCATGAGACTTTGTACAATGCTTGAATGGAAATCTTCTTTATTAAGTTCGATAGGTCTTGAAGCCATTTAGAAAGTAAATACTTTACTGCTAAAAAATAAGTAATTATTATGTTGTCTTTTAAATCGACAAAAAAATAGGCAACTGTCAATCGCTACAGAGCTGCATAGTTCTCCTCATCTGGGCCGAGTGTGGACTCGTTGATCATGGATCTTAGGTAGCCACTCTCCGACACCACACTGATGCGGCGGTTCGCCTCCATTTTGTTGGGGTCCACCTTCGGCGGCGGCTTCTTGTTGGGCATCGAGTAGGCGTCGTTGTATATCTCCTCGTTGGAGAGTTTCAAAAGTACGCCGCCGCCGGTGGTGATGGCGGGGACGCTATCGTCCGGGTGCAGGCTTGTGCGCAGCGGCGGGACGACTGGCACTTCCGACGGCTGCTCGCAGCCCAGCTGCGAGCGCGTGGTGCTCAGTGTCTCCGTCTGCGAGCCCTGCAAGTCGTCGAAGGAGACCATCTGCGACAGCGGCATCGGCACGTCCATTTCTGCGCAGCACGCCGGGAAGAAGAAAAATGGACCAAAGAGCTCTCCACCTGAGTCTAACACTATTAGCATACAACAGTTAAAATGAGGGTGGCGATGGTGGTGCAGTTGTGCTCCGTGAAATCCGACCCAGAGTGCATATTTGGCGCCCTCAGCTCGTACATGTATATGGCCTGGAAGTGGTACAAATGCGGCTGCATGTACACACTCATGTACAAGTAGTGACGTAATCCGGACTGGCCGAGGGGCGCGGGCGCCGGTTTTGCAC
Organism: Sycon ciliatum; assembly: GCF_964019385.1. Lineage (NCBI taxonomy): Eukaryota > Metazoa > Porifera > Calcarea > Leucosolenida > Sycettidae > Sycon > Sycon ciliatum. Next base: position 12,078,010 of record NC_088653.1, read on the forward strand.
TCCCGGTCGGATTTCAGCGAGCGCAACTGTACATCTAGTTGCATGTTTGAAGAAACGAGAGAGCTTGGAAGCTCAGGGCCCTACGCTATGCTTTTTGCCTTGATGACCTTGACAAAAAAAAGCATAGGGATGTTATAAATTCGTGAAAAAATTCCTTTTTTTAAGACATAACCTGGGATTCGAACCCGCACTATCGCGCGCCCTGCATGCATCCCCCGATACACTTCGCATACATACTAATGCTTCCAAGTTGCTTCACGTTATGATCTTGCATTTGAAAGCCCTATTTGAATATGCATTGTGGCCAGCCGTCTTTGATGGTACGGTACGGTACGGGATAGGTACGGGACAGGTACGATCGAGGGTAATACGACACCGTCTACCGCCTTGATGACGGCAAAAAAAAGCATAGGGATGTTAGGGATGTTATAAATTTTTCAATTCTCCTATTTTTTCAGGCATATCCTGGGATTCGAACCCGCACTATCGCCCAACATGCATTCCCCCATACACTTCGCATTCATACCCATTCTTCCAAGTTGCTTCACGTTATGACCTTGAGTTTGAAAGCCCTATTTGAATATTGCGGCCAGCTGTATGTGGCCAGCGGTGTTTGATGGTACGGTACGGTACGGGACAGATACGGGATAGCGCCAGGCGTGACACAAACAAACAAACACACAAATACCAAATTAAAGCTGTGTGGACCCTGGCTAGCGCCAGACGTTACTGAAGTAACGTCTTCTGCATAGCTACGGGAATAAAAATTCTTTATTTCGTGCATTGGCCCTTTCATGTCTGCCTAGTCGTTCAAAATTGGTCATTCGGAGTAACGAAAGTGTGGTATGCTCAAACACCTGCAGCCTCCTCAAATCTGGCCTGATTTTTAGCGATCGTAGTATCCTTGTAGAAGCAGAAACACACAGCCGTCAGTTCAAACGATTTTGACATCTCGAAGAGATCGTGCTCCAATGAAGGACCACAAGCAGTGATGCAACCGATTTTCTTTGCATGCAACCTGAGCATAGTATTTTTACAACGGGAATTTCCCTTTTCCTGTGGCAGCCATGCCACAGTACAGGTAGACTCCCTCTAATTCGAATACGGTATAATTCGAACATTCCGTGTAATTCGAACTTTTTCGTCGTACCGATCTTCTGCAAGTCACTTCAAGTCAAAATCGAATGCATAATTCGAAGTACGAAAAGTGCGCCGGTTGGATAATTCGAACCCAGTCTTTGTACAGAAGAGCTGTTTACAGTACATTGGCTATGTCCTTTGAACGCTTATTTCGAATTGAGACTGAGTTGCTATCCTTGTAATTCGAAGTTCATTCTTTTCTCCTCCTCTAGCCAAGAGAAGCTCAAAAATCGATCAATAGTCCGCTGCAGGATCGACTATAGCGTTCAAGAAACCCACCTTCTCTCGAAATTTGATTCAAGCCCGTGCGAGGCAAATTGCAAAGGTTTGATTGAAGACGACTTTTTCCAGGTCGCTGACTCTCTTCGCGGATCTCGATGGCCTTTCTTGCCGCGCCAGCTCGTGCGCGGAGGTGGTGGCGCACAACAACACCATTGTCGTAAATATTGTCGATGCCTATGCTTCACTTCGGTTCTTCAGAACGATGTGCTGCTGTCCGACGGCCTTTCATGACGCGGATTAGGCAGCGCAGTTCTTTTCCGTTGAAATTGTTTCAGGAAAGCTGCAGTGGCTGTTACTTCTTCACTAGAAGATGAAGATAATGTCAAAATGATTTTGTCGATCCAGTGTTTTGATGATCCGTTGTACATGACCGGTACGACCACCTATGTTTCGTTGATGCAAATAAAAATGTGCAAAAAATATTCAGCATACGATTTCAAGCATTTTGACATACATATCAGTGCATGGGGCTGCATTTGGATAATTAGAAGTTCTGGATAATTCGAAGTTAGGGCCTGGCAATTTGAGGTTCGAATTAAAGGGAGTCTACCTGTAGTTGCATTGTCGCGAGACGAGGTTGATAATAATGCCATGGAATGGTGTGTGTGTGGGGGGGGGGGGGGGGGGGAACCCAGTGTTTCGGGCAGCTCATGGTACTCTGCCACTTGCATCCTCGAGAAACCGTGTGGCGCCGAAGAACGGCCAGACTACAATTTCACCAAGGTCTAGGCTGGAATTTTTGCAGATAAGAACGGAAATTGTAATGTACACTCACTGTCTCAGAAAAAACTCTGCAGAATTCCACGTCTGGGTGGTACAGTGCAGGCAACTGCAATCCGACCGACCCCTGAGCTCACTTCGCAAAGACCCAACACGGGATTGTAAAACTACGAAATAGAGACCGCTAGAATGTGAACGCACTGCTCAGGGGGTCGGATTCCGTAGTTTCACGGTAGGTCAAAACATGTCAACAGCTGGCACAGTGTCAACTAGGCTGTCCCCGGGGAAAATTGCAATTCCGCGGCCGCGTTTTTTTCCGCGTTTTTTGCGATTTTTTAAAAGACCGCGTTTTCCGCGATTTTCCCGCGTTTTTTGAACTTTTTTGTTGCACTACACGTGCACACAGTGCACTGTTCGGTCAGCAACGTCTCATCGTGGCGGCTTTTTACTCAAATATGACGAGTGCTTACACCAGAGACTTGTAACTGATTGATTTCACTACATACTCACTGAAAATTGCCGCACATCAATATTATTCACCGCATATTTACCGCATATTTACCGCAAATTCACCGCAAATTATGCCATATTATGCCGCGTTTTTCCCCGCGTTTTTTGCGATTTTTTTCCGCAATTTTCCCCGGGGACAGACTAGGTGCCCATACATGTATGCGTTCCCATGCAACACTGTCACATGATTGCACTGGTACATGCATGTGAACTAAGCGTCCCCGTGCATACAGTGACATGTGACATTCTTATTCCATGGTTAGTCAGACATTGTATGGTTACTGTAAAACAGCTAGTTTTAGCGACGGTGATGATTAAATTTTAGCGATTTTAACGAAAGCAGTGCTTTCGCTAACGTTTTGCCGCGCCAATCGAAATGTTGCGTCTGCAGTACAGTACCAATCATCCTTCTTCAGGCCTTCGTGTAAGAAAAATCCAGGAGAGTGAACAACCACTCTCGCTATCCTCTCAAGGAGAGTGGTGGGAGAAGCAGTTCCCTGCCAAATCCCCCCCCCCCCCTCCCCCAAAATCGCTCCCCTTATTTGTCCAAGGCGAGCACGATACAAGCAGATGCTCTGCTTCTTGAAACTCGGATCGCTAAAGTATTTCATCGCGAATTGGTCCATATTCAGAAAACGCCAAACACCGTACCCGCTAAAATAACCCATTTCACTGTACTAGAAAAAAGAACAAAACGACTATGTTCGCGAAATATTTATAAGAACGGGCCAGGCTGGTAGGAGAAGCCCAAAGTCACGCAGAACGCACAGCTGCCCTCGTTACACCGCGACCCAGTGCTTTCTGTGCTAGCCTATTCGCAGTCAAAGGGCTAAATTGAATAGCTACTTTACCTGTATGCGTAGATTTTGACTGCCTATTCCGGTGCTGACTCTGTTGCCAGTAGTTGGTGGTTGCCAGGACAACCGCTATCGCGATAGCGATGCATCCCAAGGCAGCCGAAATGGCAATGTTCGTTACTTGGACACTGGAAAGACTGGTGCTTACTGAACATCGAGAAAATAAAAGAGAGAGAGAGAGAGAGAGAGAGAGAGAGAGAGAGAGAGAGAGAGAGAGAGAGAGAGAGAGAGAGAGAGAGAGAGAGAGAGAAGAGAGAGAGAGAGAGAGAAAGACAGAGAGAGAGGGGGGAGGGAGGGAGAGAGAGAGAGAGAGAGAGAGAGAGAGAGAGAGAGAGAGAGAGAGAGAGAGAGAGAGAGACAGCGAGTGAGTGTCGAGAACTGCCGCTCGCGAAAATCTATTACTCATATACGATAGGGTTCATGACTTACATCTTATTCCCATTGTTTCATTCTGCTACATTGCTCCAAACATATCCGATTAGAATGTTCCTTACAGTCCATTCGTAAAAGATGAGCTCTGGCTCGAGCGAGCCTCCGTTTTTGCTGATTTTTCGTGATTTTATCGCATGCGTGCAGTGCCGATAAATTTGAAATTTGGAAAAAGGGTCCAAAACAGTACCTTGATTGGGGTTCGAACCGCACAATGCACTGTTGCAAGGGGAGTGAAACTGCAACGTTTGGGTTTGTCCCAACGTCAAACACAAGACTCCACTCAACAGCTCCAGACAACGACTGAGGTTTATTTACAAGAAGAAGGAAAGATAAAGATAAACTGTCCAGGATTTTCATGGTTTCCCCCCCCCCCCCCCCCCCGATTCAGTGCGTTTTTGGGGCAAAACTTGCTTTCCCTACCCGTGCCATTTTCTAAGGGTGGCGGAGGTGCAAGGGAGTGAAACAGCCTGGATCTTAATGGTTCTTCCCCCCAATTCCGTGCGTTTTGGTACAAAACCTGCTTTTCTTACCGGTGCCATTTTCTGAGGGTGGCGGAGGTGCAAGGGTGATTGATACGACGCGGCTAGGGATAGCGTTTTGATCATCACCCTCCGAGCGGTACACCTCTCCCTGGCTGACGGCCCAGCAGGAGAAACCGTCCAACTCGCGGGCGCTGGCCGGATTCACCGCGACGAGCGTGGTGCTCGTCTCGTAGTAGGTGCCTGCTCGCCGGTGCGATGACAAGCGGAAACGCGCCGACTCCGTGACTAGCATCTTGTTCGTGTCGAGCCAGGATACCCGCGCCGGCAGGCTTGACATGCAGGCACAGGTCACCGACTCTCCGAGGACCCGCTCCAAACTGAGGCTGTCGGCCGAGAGGACATTGAGCAGGATGTGGCCGCGATTCTGGATGCTCAGCTTCGGCGTAACTGCACGAGAGCGGCAAGAAACACGCACGCACACGCGCACACACATGCAAACACACACGTACACTCACACATGCAAACCCAGACGCACACGCATGCACATGCACACACAAGAACACATTGATGTGAATAGAAGCCTAGTCTGACATCGCCTTCTATAGGATTAAGCCCGACTTTAACTCCGTATATTGGTGCCGGGGTCCCAACGTATCCAAACACTCAACAGAATACTATCAGTTATAGTTACATAACGTTATATTACTGAAACGGAAAGCCATCTTTGTCTCCGATCCAAAACAACAACTCGCGGAGCAACCAAAGAACAACTAAACTGAAAAGAAGAACCATATGCTTCAAAACCAATACACAAACCCGGCCCGTATCGCGTATGCCAGCGACACGTGCATGAAAGCAAGGACAGAATCCAGACAAGTAGCTTTCATGAAAAGTGCGTAGCGTTCATACCTGAATGCTAACCCGCAATACAAATCACGTACTACAAGGGACTACTGCGCCATACGCACGCATTCAAACAAAGAAGCGCAGTAGGCACGCATTCAAATAAAGCTGTAGACATGTACTGCATAAATCTCCAAGTACCGTAAAATCCCGCCAGAGCGCCCCGTCTCTCCCATCCGCCCCTCCCTGACTTTTTGTCAGGGAGGTGTATCTTCGTATGACTCTCTGCTGCTGTACTGTACTGCAGACGCGTGCTTGAACCCGTTGGAAATGTACGCAACAGTGCCCACCCTCTTGACCAAGGATTGCACAAACCCTGAGTTTTGACGGGTCTGTACGACTCCTGGCTCCTGACCTTTGGTCGGTGTACGACATGCACGGACAGTTTTCGTAGCGTGAGTACTTTTTCATGCAGTACTGAATGCGGCAAGTAGGACTCGCCCATCCGGCCCTCCCTAACGAAGCGTCGAGGAGGTAGGGGCGCTCTGGCGGGATTTTACGCTACTCATACAAACTGTGCAGTGCTGCAAAGGTACAAATAAATAATTATCAAACAAATATCAATGGGCAGGTCAGCGACACCGTAGCTAGGTGTCTTGTATTAAAAGCCTGTCTCATATAGAAGCCTGTCTTGAATAGAAGCCTGATTTTCAAGATACACTGTCGGCACATAAGCCTGGTTTTAGTGTTGACACACATAGAAATACCTGTCTTGTGTAGAAGCCGGTCTCATATAGAACCCCCAAAAAAGTCCTCTACACGACGTTATTGTGTATAAACTATATTCGGCAGCTGACCTAGTTTCACATTCACATGCTCCCTGATGAAGAACCAAGGACGAAAATTTGGAGATATAAATAAATTTGGGAGATCCAGAGCTCACCGACTGGTCAGTTTGAGCACTCTAGGTATGTGCAATGTGATAAAAAAAAACTTAAAAAAACTCTGGCAAGTTACAGGTACGTTCGGGCCGGGTAACAAATCTGGCTTCGGAATTTTTTATATTTTTCATTGCTATCAGGTTCGGCCTCATTTTCTCTGTACTGCGCTGATGAGTCCACAAAGGACGAAACAGTTCCGTCTGCAGATTGAGGAAAATTGGAGATACATTTTATGATTTGAGTGTAAGACCGTGGTGGTGATGAAGAAGATTGAGGCGTGCACAGTACTCACCGACAATGTGAACGGTAGAGCTCGCCGAGTGCGCCGTGCCTGCCAGGAAACACGTGAACACACAGCTGTGTTGAGGTGCCACTTCCGCTATCGTTAGCGTACTGTATGCCAGGCCGGTGGTGGTGTTCCGCTGCTCCCGTATGCTCATCTTTCCAGTGGCTAGCCAGGCGGAGAACGATTCAGTGCACACGCCGTCCGCGCGCCAGGAGATGGGCGAGGTGAGTGACGAGCAAGTGACCGGCACTGTGTCGTTAACGTGAACGTTCTGGCGTGACGGTGAAACGAGATTTATGCCTGAACAAACGCATGTATACGTCCACGCACACATACACATACACACACATGCATGCAAGTAAACACATGCGCAAACGCACACACAAGCACACGCACGCGAGCACGCACACACACACACACACACACACACACACAGGTGTGCGTGCATCATTAGAGACGTTCTGCTACCCAGAACTACGTACCAAACTCCGTGTCAACTGCGGTGAAGCTTGACACGGATTTTTCGTACGTTGCGCTGGTTCTGCTGTGCGTAGCATGCGCTAGCATGCTTGAACTCCCCGCCACGTGCACTCTGTCCGCTCAGTTTTCACACGAAGACCAGTCCATGTGAAGCGCGCTTCACACGGAAAACGGTATGAAAAAATCCGTATGAAACTTGATCGTGTACCGCGGCGAGGCTTCCATACGTACTTTGGTACGTTTTACCGTGTGGCAGAACCTTACTACTATGTCTCTTTTCCTCAGAGCTCAATCTACCAGAACAGACAGGTTAATCAAGGTCACGAAGGTTTCTTTCCGGATGAAGTAATCCCGATAAATTTCCTGCAAGTTCCCAAGGAAACTCCTTGATGGGCACCCGAGCATTTAGGCAATCAGCCAAGAAGACCTGAAATGTGAACTCTCCTTGTACGTGCACATATGTGTGTGTGTGTGTGTGTGTGTGTGTGTGTGTGTGTGTGTGTGTGTGTGTGTGAGGTACGTGTGTGTGTGTGTGTGTGTGAGAGAGAGAGAGAAAGGTATGTGTGTGTGTGTGTGTGTGTGTGTGTGAGAGAGAGAGAGAGAGGTACGTGTGTGTGTGTGTGTGTGTACGTGCATGGGTGTTTGTATGTATGGGTGGGTGTGTGTGTGCGTATGCATGTGTGTGTGGTGTGTACATCGAATTATGTGTGTGTGTATGTGTGTGTACATGTGTGTCGGAACCTGTCGGAAGGCTACCTTCTTGCCAAAGCATTTGGAAGTTGGACTAGTTTCGGCTCCACAATCCAGTGTGTCGTTACTATATAGCTTTCATGGCTGAGGTTGTTGGTATGTCTGTTGGCTCTGGGTTCCAAGTACTCAGTAGCCGAGGCTGGTTGGTAAAGTAACTCCAATTTCACTTCAAGGTACCAGTGCATCTAGTGTCTGCTTCTACATGTATCAAAGCAGCGTGCTGTCTATACTGGTTACCCCAGCAAGTGTAGGGTGTGCATAGGTAACTGTCTTGGCCGTTTTGTGCCGATGTATTCCGTGTGGTGTAGACCAGGTGTGCATTGGTGGTCGATTCACATGGCTTCCCCAGTTGTGTGGATTAGACAGTTATCTGGCGCAAGTCTTGATCTGTCTCATTCAGATCTTGTTCGCTATCGTTGCTATAGAAAATCTGTGGGTGCACATCCAGTGCATTTGCAGATTTGCGTGTTCCTCTTGCGACGGTCGTATACATGGATGGTACATGGTGTGTGTGTGTGTGTGTGTGTGTGTGTGTGTGTGTGTGTGTGTGTGTGTGTGCACATGTATATTGGAACACACTCACATCGTCCACTCACCTTGATTAGCCCTGGACACAATGGAAATGCTCAGCACAAGAAGAACTTGATAGAGTGGCTCAACCTGAATCACAGCAACCGTAGTACCATGGTGTTACACACACGCACACACACACACACACACACACACACACACACACACACACACACACACACACACACACATACACACACGTAGGTACACACACACACACGCACACACGCACACACACACACACACATGTGCATACACAGACGCACAGAACGCAAAGGACTCAGAACTTGCCAGACATTAGACACCCTTAGCAAACAACGGTAACGTTATTTTCTACGGTACTCGTACCTGGATCCCAAATATAGCGTTGAAGCTGCAGCATAAAACCGTTATGGGTGCTGTTTTATCGTTGCGACCAACGATAATGTTTTTTTGCCAAGTATTGCGTAGTGCGTACACACTTCACCATATATCGCGTAAATGGCTGTTCCGCGCGAAACTTGGCACGTGGCGCAGACCAGGAATCGTGACAAATACGTATCGAATCAAAAATCCATGCAGCTCAGTGGAATACCATTGAAATTGCCGACGAGGCCAGCTTCTAGTTTCATTTCTTCCATGCCTCCTGTCACGTTCCTTGTCGTTCTTGAGCCTTGAGCTTACTCAGCCATGTCGTCGACAGCCCAGTCATCAGCATCTGCGTCGCGGAGCAGGTTTGTTGCCGAAGACGAGCTAAAGCTACTCCGCGAGGCCCTGGCACAGGACTCACCTTTCACAAGGGGGTGCAAGGGGTGGGACTCTGTGGCGGCGAACTTGAAGGCCAGCACGGGCAAGTGTTTCACGGCAAGGCTGTGCAGAGAAAAAACACTTGCCCTTGTCAAGGATTTCAGGGTTCGCGACAATCGCCTGAAAGTGAAGTAAGCACCTGAAGTCTTGACCATTTTCTGTCAACGGTATGTCCCTGAAGTGTTATGTTTCTGTGTTGCTGTGTTGCATTTGGAACCCTTCGTTCTAATAAGCTGCGTGACCTTTGTTAGTTCATTGTTTTTTATACTTCATGATTGGCACACTGGTTGTAGGTAGAAGCCTGATTGTTGCTCTGTGTTTTACATGTACATGTTTATGACAGGACCGGTATTGAGGAGGCGTACGATGAGCGAGCTCACATCCTGCAAGAGCTTCTTGAGCTGCAGGATGTGGAGCTCGCCAGAAAGGAGCAGAGTGCGGAGGAGAAGAAGAAAGATGAAGAGGATGTGTTGCTTGCTCAAGCCCAGCGTGACGCTGCTATGCAGACCCTGGGCCAAACGCAAGCAGCTGCAGCGCAAGCCAAGAAGAGTAAGTTGTATAATCATTTGTTCATGTAAATGCAGCACAGTCATTGCATCTCAGTTCAATTCCCAAGACGATTTCATAGCTAGCCAACGACCAGGCTGGGTGTGCTGGCGCAAATCCGTAAACAGACCTCTCCATCTATTTACTAGGACGGTGAGCATTTGATTGAAGATGATACTGATGTCACCTTCACCTCGGCCAAAGTACTCACGCAGCTCCAAATGATGCTGGGTATGGGCCATGCGATGAAGCAGAATACACAAGCCCTCGAGTCCACTCCATTTGGTCCTATTCGGAGCTGAAAACTCCCTGTCGATGCGAATGCCAAGAGCTTCGCATAAAACGGGCAAATCGGCTTTCATGAAACGGAAAGATTCATGGAAGTTTAATTCCGGGAGGCTATCGAATGAGACCATTCTCATCCGACGAGCAGCCGCAGCATCGGCCAAATCCTGCTCTCTTTCCATATACTTGAGAAGCAGAACGTCCTCGATGTCTTCATCGTCAGGATCTAACAAAAACAGCTCCTCCAGATCACGCAAGTCGTAATCCATTCTGCAGACAGCTTGAAAGACGTGTTGAAAAACACGGGACTTCCAACAAGCTAGGGAGAGGGAAGACGTGTTGAAAAAACACGGGACTTCCAACAAGCTGACAAGAATGGACGTAAACAAAACCCGTTGCTGTCTTTGCACTATTTGCTATGTTCTTGAAAACAAGAAAACATGTTTTCACATATTCGCGCGCTCCACTTCCAGCATGCAGGGCGTTTTACCGTATTGTGCTACACCCTACTCGCGTCCCTAGTACTGTACTACACCCATGACAACAGTGTACTAAAATACCGTGCATCTTGCTACAGGTCTGAATCAAATCACGGTACTATTTTCCTTTACGGTAATACCGTTACAAAATAACGTTGTTTGCCAAGGGTGTCTATGATTAACGAAGGCCACTGGTTTCGACAGCTGAAATTGGCGCCGTTTATGCCGAATTTGAACCAAGTGCGTTTATCACAAGTGTGCATGTGCAAGCAGCGTATGTACTGCCGTCTTCAGTTCACGGTTCACAGTGTTAACACCAGTTTACCTGGCATACTCCTATAGTACATACTCCTATAGTACATACTCCTATAGTACATACTCCTATAGTACATACTCCTATAGTACATACTCCTATAGTACATACTCCTATAGTACATACTCCTATAGTACATACTCCTATAGTACATACTCCTATAGTACATACTCCTATAGTACACCACTCTAGTTTATAAAGTACCAGCGACCCCCAAACTGGAAACCCCACTTCTGGGGAGCTGTGCCTTGCTTTAGAAACGGTGCAGTTGGCGGAAGGGGCGTTGGAACCGGTGCGGCTGGCATGGTCAAAGCCGCACCAATAATTTCATCTTGTGACTGTTGAATCAATGAAATATGACCTATTTGGGCCCAATTTTCCAAAATGTTCCCATGGGGTACGCCCACAGGACCCCCGCCTCTCCATAGCCACACAGATGCCGAATACTTTCCGACGCCCCTGGGCAGGTATTCGTTGGTTGTGCTATACTGTACAAGGCGGATATTATCACAACGTCCACTGCGTATTCATTAGGGGGTCTTAATAACATCCAGATAGATAACACAAGACTACATTGTACGATGTGCATTTCGACACCGCATTTCAAAGGCCTGTCACCCATGACCTGTGCCAGTTTTGATTGTGATTGCAGCGCTGACCTGCTGACCCAAAATCGGCATCAACCATGGCATAATATTATAGAAGTGTGAACAACTCCGCCCCGGCCACAATGGGGGACAAATCTGCCCTGCCCAAAGGGGGAAAAATCTGCCCTGCCCAAAGGGGGACTGGGCGAAACCCGAATCGTTTCACATGCCAGTTGCCGCTGTCGCCTTACCGGCACAGTCGTGGAAACTGAAATCCGACCCCTGGAGCAGTCCGCTCACATTGCAAACATCCAGCCCGGGATTGTAACACAACACAACAGAGACCGCTAGAATCGGTGCTTAACTCGGGCACGAAAATCAGGGCTTAGATTTCAGCTGCCACCAATGTAGATGCTAGCAAGAGTACATAACCCCCAGAATGTGCAATGCCTGATCCAGCTTTGCATTGGATCGTGGTCGAGCGTAGTCGGATCTTCTGATGTCCTGCGTACACTCCACACCAGCGCAAGGTTTGTCTCGAGGCAGGGCACCGGTGTGTTTGATCCGAAAGTCCCTGCGACTCCCCGGGTTCCTCTCAGATGTGCACGGCATTATGACGCAAAGATCCGACTACGCTCGACCAATACTCTATGCAGAGCTGGATCAGGCGTTGCACACGCTGGGGGATATGTACTCTTGATGCTAGCACTCTTTAGTGGCTGTGTGAGATCGCTGTCTTCACGGTTGGTAAGGCGCGAGGCCGTGTGTTTTGCCACGGTTAAGTGAAGGTGCAGCGAGAGCGGGCTAGAGCTAGCACACACCAAACTGTGAATCTCCCCCTGGACCTCGCTGTTCTCACCCATTAGACCTTGTTACTCTCTTACTGTATACAGTATGTTAGCGACACTCACACTTTTTGCGGTTTCGCTTCTGAGGAAAACACCACGGGGTCGGCTGTATAATTATGGACTTGCTTCGAGAAATTTGTATACACAGGATGTCCATGTAACAGAAGTGCCTGGAAGATGGTCATTAGACGTGGTTAGCATTTTATCGTTTAGCCTAACTTCGACAGTTGGCCTGTAGCGTTTTCGAGATATGGCTAGCCTTTCGATTTCCGGCACAATTTTGGTTGGTGCCAGAAATTTCTGGCACCAACCAAAAATACAACTTTTAGCTTTTAACCTTACCTGCAGTTCACGCACCCTTCCTGGATTATACAACTTAACCCCGCGGTTTATGAACTCTACAGTATAACTCTATAGCAGCATTGCGCTTTTTTCGCTCTCAACAGCATTTGTTGCTAGACACCTCTATGGTTGCAACTGCATTGCACCTATTGCACCTTTACTGCATTTGTTGCCAGTCACCCCTATGATTGCAACTGCATTGCATCTATCGCATCTTTTACTGCATCTGTTGATTTCTTTTGCTGTGTATATAAGCTATAGTCAGAGACAACATTTTTCATTCCTCTGATGAAGCACTCTATGTGCAGAAACCGGTCAGGTCTCATCCAAATATTTTTGTAATAATAGTATGAATTTTAATTAACTAATGTGCCTTTTGTTGTGCCAGGAGATGTTGATGTGTCGGGAGTTGTCCGTCCAAAAACTCCAAAAAAAATCTTCCGCCAACTGGAAGATCTCTCTATCTGTATGTCTGTATGTATGTGTGTGTGTGTGTGTGTGTGTGTGTGTGCGTGCGTGCGTGCGTGCGTGCGTGCGTGTGTGTGTGTGTGTGTGACCATACACACATGGTTCTGCTGGAGAGGTGTAAGCCTCACGGCCGCAGAACCTCGTTGGAAACCCATCGAGTTCTGCGGGAACCCCCCCCCCCCCCCCCCCCCCCGAAATCATAATAGATGTTCTGGCGTTGAAACGTCGACGGATTCGTCCAGATGCCACGAAATCCGAACTGCTAAACTGTGGCGGATGTTCGGTGACTTTATCAACTCCTGTACCTGTAAATTTCCCGTTTTCACTCCTGGGTTTTCCATAAACAGTGACTTTGATTTTAAGGACATTTCCAGGAATTGCATAGGTGTACGCTATTTCCGGTTCAGATTCCAGATTGTACGCAGATGTCCCATCATGCATCCTCGTATTTCGCCAGGCATTTACACCGTACCGTATCCGGATACATGTATGGCACACTGTCACTGTACTATGTCATAACTACGCATGCAAACTAGTCAAACCCTTTTCCTTACTGCTGAAGACATTATTGGCTTTATACTCAACCTTAGGCCAGTGGCTAGTTAGGTTTCCGACAGTGCGCCTTTGAGTCATTACATCACCTTGCTCATCCAGGAATGAAAGTTTCGCGCAAGTTAGTCGCGGACCGCTTCGTGTGGCCTGGCATGGATGCAGATGTCGCCAACTGGACCCGTGCCTGCTCCAACTGTCAGCGTGCTAAGATCGACCCCACACCAAAGCTCCGGTATGCCCAATTCCTATGGGTGATCGATTCGCTCATATCCACATTGATTTGGTCGGTCCCCTGCACACGTGTCAATCGGCAACGCATCTGTTCACCTGTATTGATCGTTGCACCCGCTGGGTTGAAGTGCTGCCTCTCGCTGACATTACCGCTGTATCCGTCTGCAAAGCCCTGTTGTCGATATGGCGGGTGTATCTACGAAACGATGCTCTTTCATTGCTTCGTCAATGGTATAATAATGATACAACTCCACGGATGTTGCTGCATGACAGCATTGACTCGCAGCACCCTTCTTCGTTTGTGCTTTGCCCGATTGGGCACCCACTGTGTCACCTCCGTAAAGAGGACGATACCAGTACACTTTTCCATACATGTACGGCTCACTTTGCATACTGCCGGCTTTCCTATAATCACACACAACTCCCGAGAACAGGGACAGATCAATAAAGAACACCTTCTAACCAACAAGAGAAATTAGGAGCTTGTGTCTGTGACGAGGGTTGTGCCACTGGGCACTAAGATCTCACTTTCAGTCAAAACATTGGTCCTTCGAGCCGAATTCTCTGCGGAGAGGGTCCGGCATTGCCACACTCGAACTACAACTAGAGACTCGAGTAGAGAGCTGGGGAGCGTCGTGGATCAACGCCACAGCGAACCTTGACTGAAGCATGTACACCACACGGAGTGGCCGTCTGTCTCGTGCACTGACGCGATTCGGAGACGACGGCAACACAACAGCAGCGGCAGCCCAGGACGACGCCGGCAAGTCAGCGCAGATGGCTGACATCGTCAAGACGGAACAAGAGCTAAGTGAAATCACTCGAGGTGGAGCTGGAGAAAGCACCAACCAGTTAGGCCCTGGTCTCCACACGCCTAATAATTATGTGCCTGTTTGTTCTGCTGTTGGTAATACTAATGTTAGTAGTTCCACGAATGAGTTTGTTCATGAAAGTCATGAAAACAATTTTGAAACATGTAATGCTTCCTCTACAAGTTGGCCGTTTTCATATTCGCACAAACGCACCTCCACACAAATGCATGCAAACAATGATCCCGTACACGCACCACATGTACCTGTAGTCAATGTAGATTTAGCACCTCACCAGCCGTACGCTGGCCAGTCCTTTTAGGTTCCGATTTGCATGACACTCACACGCGCTCTGTGACCCCGGCTGTTCCATTTTTGCCTCATGCACACCAAAAGCGCGTCCAGTACACAAACGACGCGCAGATCGGCGAAAATGCAGGCCTTGCTGCAGCCAGCGCAGGGTACGGAAACTGGAGCAGGTCGATGAGCGCTCCACGGCTGTTCACGTGCAGGCACTTATCAATATGGCGTCGTTCGGTGCGATTTATGTAACATTGTGCGAATAGTACAAATACACGATGAGTTTGCGTTTTTGCAAGAAACTCATGTCGATCCTCGCGTGGTTCCACGATTTGGGACGCGAAACCAAGAGAAAGGTTTTGAAAGCGCTCGAGCGAGATACTCGACTTTTCGGCAATTTGAGAGAGAAAGAGGGTGGAAAGGCGTCCTGGCCTGCCCAGTTAGCTGTTTTTCCGCTTCAAACTTGCTCGAAGTACTCCTGGCAGTCTGGAGATTGATCTCGCCAGTGATTGTCAGCCTCTGCTTGGCGTGCTCGCGTGTACAACATTCAAGTTCGACATTTCGTAATCGTTCAACGCACAATAGGGTAGATATCACAATTTCAAGCTCACTTGGCCGGCTGCTGTCTTCTTCTGCAATATCCCACATGCCGACTAAGCAATTTACAGCAGGAAGCAGCCTTCTACACTCAACAGCAACTAAAAGGCCACACCATTTTGTCTTCCAAATCAAGAGAGAACAGGCTCCTGTCGTCGCGCGTATTTAGAAGTTCACGCGCGTATTCTAATGACACTTGGGGAAGACAACCAGAGGATAGTCCTCTACCTGGGAAAATATCGATCTAAGCTGGGAAAAATCGGGAAGGGCTTCTCGGAGCCGAGATTGTCAGCGACGACACAAGGAGTATTCCAGAACGAAGCCAAAGTCGCACGACACAGAACAAATGTTTCTTGAAGGAAAGGCAGTCATGTGAGGTACGAGCGGAAAGCTTGAAACAACACGCAGATGATCAGCGTGTTCCCCGGGCTGTCTGGGCTGACTAGTCTCCAAAATCCAGGGGAAACCATGGCCTACTCGTGTTCTGACGATTTGAAAATTCAAATTTTCTTGCCATTGAAGCCCAATCGAGACTTTCGGCGGCCATATTGTTAAGTGGCGTGAAATCGCACAAAAAACCAGCAGTGGCTCATTCACTCACCACTTCATCAGCAACGTCTTGCAGCAGCCGGCACTCGCTCCGTTCGATCGACGAGCTCGACGCCGAAGCGGAACGTATCTCCGCGGAGGAGCTTGCAGAAGTAGAACGAAAGCTGATCAGCAAGAAGCTAGAACTCCAGAAGAAGTTGAACAAAAACCGGTCAAGCGGCAGCAGTAATGCCAGCGTCCGATCAAGTTCGTCCCATCGATCATGGGAGACCGGCAACGGATCCGAGCTGAAATGCGCGGATCGCATTAGCCTAGCTGAGCGCACAGCTCGCTGAGCGCGCGGAGAGAGACATGGGAGCAGCGCTGGAGGAAGCCAATGGTCAAATCCAGGATCTGTTACTGGACCACCAAGTCCAAGGTGAGCGGGCTTCAGAGAACGAGCCCAATGGCACACGTCCTACCCCAGCAAGTGCAAGGCAGTCACACCCCATGAATCTCACCACGCACCATTTCATGGCAAGGCAGTCCACTGCCAAGGACTTGCCTCAGTTCTCTGGACATACTGACGAGTGGCCAGCATTTATATTCGCGCTGGAGCACACGCCCAGAGAGTGCGGCTTCTCGAACAGGGAGAACCTTGGCCGGCTGCAAAAAGCGCTGCGCGGAAAAGCCAAGGAAGTCATACAGGGGATGATGACTCTCCCCGACAATGTAGGGGAGTTCATCTCCATCTTGACGATGAGGTTCGGCCGCCTGGACCAGATTGTCATGAATCTCATTCTGAAGACGAAGTCACAGAGAGGTATGAAGTCGGAGGAGGCCATCGAGGTATTGATTGAAATCAGCGCCTTGTGCCGCAACCTTGTTGCCATTATGCGCAGCACAAAGTGCATCGGCCATCTCTACAACCCTCAATTGGTCAAGGAGCTAGTTGGCAAGCTGTCTGGGGGGCTTCGGATCTAGTGGGGAGAGTATGCGCTGAAAACCGGCATAGACCCGCACCTGGACACCTTCTCTGCCTGGCTTGAACAGAGGGCCAAGGCTGCATGCCTAGTCGCTCAGCCGATCCCATGTGACGCCACTTATGCCACTCCACGCACAGGCCAAACGTTCACAGTCGCGGAGGCCACCACTGGTAAGCCATATTGCCTCTTCTGCAGCAAAGCGGGGCACATCACAAGTAGCTGCTTGCAGCTAGCCACGGAACCACTTAACGCTCGCCGGCAGTTCGTTAGTGACAGACAGCCGTGCTTCTGCTGCCTTGGCGAAGGCCACCTGGCGAGGGTATGCGAGGAGAAAGCCTGCTCGTGTGGCAAACCCCACCATCCTCTACTACACCGCGATGGCGCGGAAGTGTAGCACCGCTAGAACGCACATCAGAGATGACATACATGTACACCTCGGCAACCCATGTGTCGGAACACAGTGGAAGGGTGCTGCTGAGGGTGATTCCAGTGACGGTACGAAACGGAAGCACAGCGGCTGATATATACGCACTCCTGGACGAAGGCTCAACGGTGTCCTTGATTGAGAGCGAACTAGCGGAGGAACTTGGGCTTGCAGGACCAACTCGGCCCCAAGGCTGTCATGGACGGATGGCAAGCAGCACCAGGAGTCCAGCTCCAAGGTAGTAACGTTCAGCGTAGCTGGCAGGCAGAGACAGGACAGCTATACCTTAACAAACGTCCACACTCATGCCAAGTTCAACCTACGAACACACTAAATCAACCCTAAACGGTTGACCAATTGCCCCCACCTGGAGGGACTTGACCCACCAACGTTGTCTTGCGCCAAGCCCAGACTCCTAATCGGACAAGACAATTACAGCTTGATCGCACCACGGGTGATCGCGGAGGGCCCACCAAATGCACCCGTAGCTACACAGACCAAGCTAGGGTGGGTAGTTCATGGCGGAATGAGTGCGGACCGCCACAGAATCGACGAAGGCGTGGTTCTGTCCACCTGGGGTCTCGACAGCGACCCCCATGACGTACTCAAGCAGTCGTTCGACCTCGACTCCCTTGGAGTCAAGCCCGCGGAAATCCAAAGCAGGGCTGATGACCGCGCACTCCAGCGGCTCGACACTATCACCACGCGCACTGGGCGCAGGTGGCAAACGGGGCTACTCGGGCAGGAGGACGACATCACCCTTCCACGAAGCAAGACCACGGCTGCCCAGCGTCTCAAGCAGCTGGAGAGGCGCCTGCGGAAGGATGCCACACTTGCACATGACTGCCAGAGCAAGATCGACAGCTACTTGGAACAGGGATGTGCCTGGAAGCAGTCACCTGAAGAGGCCACCCACCAGCCAGTCAACAACTATATCGACAGCACCCCAACAACAGAAGAAGCCGTAGCACTAATCCGTGAGGTGATGGACGTCCACGAGGGGGGAGGCTTTGTGATCCGTAACTGGGTGAGCAACTCTCCGCCGGTCCTCGAGAGCCTTCCATCAGATCCGAGGTCACCAAGAATCGTGAACGTCCACAGCCACGACCTCCGCATCGAGAAAACCCTGGGTCTCCGATGGGACCCTGTGAAGGACGGTCTTGGCTTCTCCTGCGGCACGAAGCCAGATCCAAAGGCACCAGTCACGAAGCGAAGCGTCCTGCGACACACAATGTCGGTCTTTGACCCACTCGGTCTGGTGCCCTGCCACTCCATCATCGCACGCATGCTTCTCCAAGATGTGTGGAGAGCTGGCATAGGCTGGGATGATGAACTCCCTGCATCTCTTGCACTGCGATGGACAGATTGGGCTGCAGAGCTAGACCAGGTGGCCACCATAGAAGTGTCACGGTGCTACACACGGTTGATTGCAATCGCTACCGACATCCAGCTGCATGTGTTTGCCAACGCAAGCGAGAAAGCATATGGCGCCCCTGCGTATTTGAGAGTAGCGGACCACGGCACTCAGCTGGCAGTGTCCCTAGTTGCAGCGAAGGCATGCGTCGCTCCACTGAAACCGGCCTCGATACACCGTTTCGAACTCCAGGCCGCGGTCCTCGCCTCGCGGCTATGCTGTACCGTCCGGGAGCAGCCGTGTATCTCAATTTCACTGGTGGTATTATGGACGGACTCCAGAACGGTGCTGCTGTGGATACACTCAGACGCACGGCAGTACAAGCCACCGGCGGCACCTCACACGGCCGGAGCCTGGGAGCAGCTCGCTGATTCCATCAAGACCGCACTTCACGCCATCCTTAAAGGGCGCCATCAAGGAATCACGTAGGCAGGAGATGTCTCACCGTCATTTCAGGCGTCAACCCAGGCCGCGATGTCGCCAACGTAAAGACTACATCTGGTAGCGTTTTTCGTTGACCCGCCGCGAAAATTTGTGTACTGGACGTGCGGTCGTAGAGCTGTCATGCCTCCCGCACTTCTGAGCTGCAGCTAGCTGCGCTGTTTTTTTCTCTCTTTTTTCTTGTTTTCCTTTTTTGTTTTGTGCGTCCATGGACCATCCACCTCTATTTCTACTCGGATAACGCGATGGTTGCTAGGTTTTTGGATACAGTGTTCTTCGCTTCCTTCCCTTCAGTTTCTTTACCCTTGTACATGTTTCTGTTAACCAGGGCGGGGGAGAATGTTGCTGCATGACAGCACTGACTCGCGCGAGTCGCAGCACCCTTTTCGTTTGTGCTTTGCCCGATTGGGCACCCACTGTGTCACCTCCGTAAAGAGGACGATACTACACTTTTCCATACATGTACGGCTCACTTTGCACACTGCCGGCTTTCCTATAATCACACACAACTCCCGAGAACAGGGACAGATCAAGAAAGAACACCTTCTAACCAACAAGAGAAATTAGGACTAACGGCTTGTGTCTGTGACGAGGGTTGTGCCACGGGGCACAAAGATCTCACTTTCAGTCAAAACAACGGATTTACGCCCTTTGTGTGCGTTTTGGAGTTGTGCTAGGGTGGGAATCCCTACATACGCCCCCACGGATACATACAACTACCGAGCTCCGATGCGTCGCAATAATACCGAGTTACAGTATACGGTATAATGATCCAAGGCTTCATTATACCCCCCTAGGATGGTATGTATTTTGTTTGCCCGTAAAAGAGGCTGGCCCTAGGCTAAGATTGCAAGAATACATAGATTCTACGAGCAACATTCTCGCACATTTCACATGAGACACAAAGGCAAGAGTCGCTGCCACTCACCTGCGCTGGCATCTTCGATGCTGTGTTAGTTCGCTGATGAAGCATGGACAGGATCCTTCACAGGACGCGGAGCTTCTAAACTGCTACACTGATGTCTTTTCAGTACGTATGTGGATCCCGGAACGACACGGCCATCTCCCACTACTCAGGCTAGCCGTTCTTCCTTCTCCTCGCCTCCTTGCCGTACGCAATCCCTAAGTCGAGGCTAAGGACCCTCTCCGTCTTCTCATGATGTGACGGAGGCTGTGGAAGAAATGCCGCAAGCCGGGCTAGATACTACTACTGGCATGTAGCGACGGTCTACTGACGACAAGAAGACACAATTTCACAAATGTTCGAACAACAGCTTCCTTGTTCAGCTTCACACCAGCACTGCACACTGTTCCTGTGGATCTCTTGTGTCATGACATGTGGAATCGACAGACTCCGACGTTCTGTTATGGCAGTTCTGTGTTTCGTCTGCCTTTCCGCTGTGACTTTCTGATCGCGGTACGCATCGATGATAGCATGCCAAATATGAACGTCGACCTACCTACTGTACATAATTACCCTGACGTCATCACCTCTAGCTCTACACGTGACATGACGGAAGCTGGGAAGTCACTCAGTAGTAAGCACTGTGTTGTAGCCGTAGTAATGACTTTTTTTATGTAGGTACATTAGCTGGGTGGAGCCAAAGCCAAGGTTTTTCACGACGCCTACACTACTACGCCACTACAAGTAGGCTACAGTCCGTAGTCTGCCAACCGGGATGGAAGACCGCCACACAGGCCGTAGATCTACCGTGGCGAGGCCGAGGAGGCCGGGCCCCGCGACCAAGACTAGCGGCAAGAGTCTCCCGCGATCCCCAACTACCATGACTACAGTCAGACAGAGTCAGTCGTCGCCAAAAATAATCAAAAGACCCAGCTTCCCTCATGTCACGTGTGGAGAGCTAAAGGGGATGATGTCAAGTCTAGATCGACGTTCGAGTTAGTTCATGTTTGGTATCATCGATGCGTACCGCGATCAGAAAGTCACAGCGGAAAGGCAGACGAAACTGATACTCGAAAGTCGAAAAGGCAGAACTGCCATAACAGAACGTCGGACTCGGAGTCTGGCGATTCCACATGTCATGACACAAGAGATCCACAGGAACAGTGTGCAGTGTGAAGCTGAACAGGGAAGCTGTTATTCGAACATTTGTGAAATTGTGTCTTCTTGTCGTCAGTAGACCGTCGCTACATGCCAGTAGTAGTATCTAGCCCGGCTTGCGGCATTTCTTCCACAGCCTCCGTCACATTATGAGAAGACGGAGAGTGTCCTTAGCCTCGACTTAGGGATTGCGTACGGCAAGGACGGGCGAGGAGAAGGAAGAACGGCTAGCCTGAGTAGTGGAGGTGGCCTTGTCGGTCCGGGATCCACGTTGTACTGAAAATACGTTGGTGTAGTAGTAAGCTCCGCGTCCTGTGAAGGATCCTGTCCGTGATTCAGCAGCGAACTATCACGGCGTCGAAGATGCAAGCGCAGGTGAGTGGCAGCGACTCTTGCCGAGTGCGAGCTGTGCGGGAAAATTAGTCGTATGTGTTCGTGATCCAGGGGGTTATAATGAAGCCTTGGATTATACTTTATCCTGTATCTCTATGTGATTGCAATGCCTCGGAGCTCGGTAGTTTTGTGTATCCGAGGGGGCATACACCACAGTCCAGCAGTCAGGATTTGGTTGCATCTGGACGAATCCTTCGACGTTTCGACTCCGGAAAAATCTAAGATTTTGGGTGTTCCCACAGAGGTCAAGGGGGGATCTGATCGACGAAGCATCGGCGGAATAATTGTTTACAAGGGGAGAACGACTTCTTGAAGGTAGCAGGCTTGGAAATGTGAGCCGCTTTTCAACATGGATGTATTACCGTACCGGAAATCCAGGAAAACAAACGGGTGTTATACGAGATGTGATGGGGGGGGGGGTGTTTGTTTGCGTGTGTGTGTGTACACACACTGTGTGTATGTGTGTCTGATGCCCCTCCGGGGCCCACGTGACCCCTGTGGCAGTGGCTCTACAGGACAGCACATGACAGGTGTGTGTGTGTGTGTTGACTTTTTTTATTTTGTGCCGCTTTCCACAGGTATCGCCGCCGCTTTCCCAGACTGTGTTTTGCGTTGTCATGCTGATCACAACACTGCTTTTGGCAGATACAGACGGTTAGTGCGTATTCTTTCTTTAATATCTATTACAGTCGACTCCTGATATAACGAACACCATTGAGCATGAAAATTAGTTCTTTATAGCCGAAGTTTGTTGTAACAGAAATTCACTTCCACGGTAGGTTCAAACTGGGACACGGACAACGGTTCGCTATATCACCGAATTCGCCATTATGAGAGTTCGTTATAAGTGGAGTGGGACTGTGTTGTACTTGTAGTTAACTTCTGTCATGATTTTGTTAGTCGACTCCTGATATAACGAACACCATTGTGCATGAAAATTAGTTCTTTATAGCCAAAGTTTGTTATAACAGAAATGCGCGTACACAGTATTAAAACTGGGACATGGACAACGGTTCGCTATATCCCCAAATTCGCTATATGAGAGTTCGTTATAAGTGGAGTAGACTGTGTTTCACTTGTAGTTAACTTCTGTCATGACTTTGTTAGTCGACTCCTGATATAACGAACACCATTGAGCATGAAAATTAGTTCTTTATAGCCAAAGTTCATTATAAAAGAAATGCACGTACACTGTGGGTTCAAACTGGGGCATGGACAACGGTTCGCTATATCACGGAATTTGCTATATGTGAGTTCGTTATAAGTGGAGTGGACTGTGTTGTACTTGTAGTTAACTGGTACAACGAACACCATTGAGCATGAGAATTAGTTCTTTATAGGCGAAGTTCGTTATAACAGAAATTCACTTACACGGTAGGTTCAAACTGGGACACGGACAACGGTTCGCTATAACACGGGATTCGCTATACGTTATAAGTGGAGTGGACTGTGTTCTCCTTGTAGGCAACTTCTGTCATGACTTTGTTATCTTAGGTAACCCGATTGTGCCCTTGTTAGATGTTGTTTTGTGTTGTAGAGTGTTGCCGGTGGAATTGTGGTGCTACTGCAAGCATTGTCTGTGCCTTCCAGGTCTCAATATATGCGTGTTCTATGCCTGCTAGTATAATTGGTTTCTTGCGTGTAGTTCCGAGTCCCAACCTAACCATTATTCAGGTTTGTTTATGAGGCTAGGGCCGCTGGAAGCAGTTTTTGATTGGTCCGGTAGCATTAAGGCCTTTCATGCTTTGGGTATCGAAATGTTGGATACATATGCCCTCCTCAGCGCTAAACACATGTTGGTGGCCAAAACGTTGGTCCGGTAATAACCTGACCAACCAGACCGGTTCCGACGGGCCTGTTCAGAAGGGTGTGAGTGTGAGCGTATAATATTTCTGGACGTGCTCGCCGTGCAAGTTTCTAGCATAGCGCCCGTGTGCACAGATCACGGGTCACCGACTTGTGCAGAAAAAACCTGTCAAGGCGACCACTCTGACAAGGCGACCACCTTGCGGCCGTTTAATCTAGACAGATGTCATTTCCAGTCAAGTTACCCTGGACAAGGAGGCCACAGGGACACGAGGATCACATTTTTCTTTCTCTCTACAAAATCCACATGATCTCCAGACACTGGGGTGAATAATGGAGTGTGGTGGTGGGGCCCATTAAGCTCAGCCGGCCAGAGGTCTCGGCTTCATAGCTCAATGGACACCAAACACACCATGTGACCATTTGACGCCCATCGCCAGAGGCGATGATAGCGATGCTACAGCAGAAGCCATAGCAGCTTGTGCTGGGATTGCACCATTCAACAGCTTGCAAGGCTGAAGAATTGACCGCCACTATTCAGCCTGGTCTACACCACACAGCTATGAAGTGGTTTTTCTGGCCAGTGAATCCCTAACACACACACACACACACACACACACACACACACACACACACACACACACACACACACACACACACACACACACACACACACACACACGCATGCACGCACGCGCACACACACACACACACACACACACACACATGCTAGGCTACCATGAGTGGTGGTTGCCTTGGACAGTTTTCACAGCAATCTACAACTGATATAGCCATGTTGACCATATCGTTCAGGGTACGGTTTCACAAACGCACAGCTAGGTGAAAAATAAACCACTGCGTGTCTGTGTTTTCCCATTTGTGGCTGCCCGCGTGGATGCGTGCGCGCACGCTCGTGTGTGTTTCTGTGTGTGTGTGTTCATGCACATGTTTGTGCACGCGCTCATATCTCCGTCTGCATTGGCTTTTCAGCTAATACTTCAGGAGCTGTCACAAGTAAGTGTGCCGTACTTTCGGCCAATGTGTACTGTTGTTTATCAAAATTTACCTTTCTCCTGGATCCAGACAGTCTCTCTCCTGAACCAACTCACTGTCCCTTTATATATATATGTGTGTGCCCAATGCTGTAGACAGCAAGCTGTTTCGGCCATAAAGGCCTCATCAGTACAGCTACGAGCTAAATAGGCCGAGCTACCAGCCATGGTGCAAAGGAGGCACCACAGTGTATATAATATGTGGGTGTGTGTGTGTGTCTGCTTGCAACGTGTGTGCATGTGTGTTCGTCTCTCTGTGTGTATGTGTGTGACGACTGCGTGCTTGCTGTACATGTGCACCTGTGTGTACGCATGCTTTTGTGCACTTGCGCATGAGCGCACGCGTGTGTTTGTGTGTTTGTTTGTGTGTGTTTGTTTGTGTGTGTGTGTGTGTGTGTGTGTGTGTGTGTGTGCACGTGCACGTACATGTATGTTCATGTGTAATTCACGGGTACGCCTGTCGGTTTTTTTTCATCAAACACACAAACACCTTCAGGTATGGTGCTACCCGATGGCGGCGGCGGCGATGGAGGTGGACCTCCTGATTCCGGTGGCTTCTGTAAGCACTCATGCATAGACAGGCTATAGGCGTCGAATTGTCCGCCAACTCCAGCGCAGCCACTTCCACATTTATGAAACTTCGCTCCTCAGCTTCACCGCTCGCCTCCTCAACTCCAGAATGATTTCTTCCCGACAATTTGGTGTGATATAAATTCGAATCGCAGTAAAGAGACCATTTTGGAGTTGAGGAGTGAAGTTCCATAACTGTCTATGCGTCTCTTGAATGTTTTAGACATTTATGCACTACTACTACTACTACTATGCAGTGAGCTACTACTGTCCATTCATTAACTTTCAGCGTTACCAAGAGTACATAACCCCCCAGAGTGTGCAACGCCTGATCCAGCTCTGCATAGGGTCTTGGTCGAGCGGAATCGGATCTTTGCGTCATAATACCGTACACATCTGAGGGGAACCCGGGGAGTCGCGGGTACTCTTGGATCAAAAACAATGGTGCCCTGCCCCGAGACCGGCCTTGCGCTGGTCTGAAGTGTACGCATGACATCAGAAGATCCGATTCCGCTCGACCAAGACCCTACGCAGAGCTGGATCGGCGTTGCACACTCTGGGGGGTTATGTACTCTTGGCGTTACCTTTTTTTGTTTTCTCGTCGCCCACGTGTACATGGAGCAGTACCAAGTGGAATTTGTAGTCTCCCACACAGATTGGCTTGTGATCTGACACTCGGTTTGATCCCTCCTCTTTCTGTCCGCCTTTTTTTCTCGCCAGCCGACATTGATCTGATTGTCTCCAGCAAGAATGTGACGGTGGCGTCAAACGGAGACGTGACGATTGGCTGTCGCGCAAACTCCCTAGATGCGCCACCAATCCGCTGGACAACGCTGCAAGCATGCCAGCCCCAGTTTATTGCTAGTAAGGCCGATATTCACACGTTCTCTTCAGCGGAAATTCAGACTTCATTCAGCGTGCTTCACCTGCGTAGTATGACCCAGTCGTGTACACTCAGCTGTAGTTTTCTGAGCTTGCTGAATACCACAAGGGGAACAACACCTGGTACAGCAGAGAATATCACAGTCACCGTGGGTGAGTGTGTAGCGTTATGTGTGTATGTACATATCATTATCTGTGTTTGTATCTATGTTGGGGGGGGGGGGGAGGGGAGGGGATGTGCGTGCCTGTGCGTGTGTGTATGTGTGTATGTGTGTGTGTGTGTGTGTGTGTGTGTGTGTGTGTGTGTGTGTGTGTGTGTGTGTGCGTGTATAATGTGTGTGTATACGTGTGTTGTGTGTGTGTGTGTGTGTTGGGGGATGTATGTGTGCGTGTGTGCGTGCGTGCGCGTGCACGCGTGTGTGCATATGCATATGCATGTGCAAGCGTTCGTGAATGTGGGGGTGCATGTCTCTCTCTCTCTCTCTCTCTCTCTCACACACACACACACACACACACACACACTTGTACTTGTACTTGTACTTGGTGCTCATTGCCAAAACTTGTCATGTGGGTCTCCCCGGGAGAGGGGAGAGAGACCCAAAAGCAATCTTGGAAAGATAACTCAATTGGCTATTGAACCGCCCAACGGCCGACACCCCTGAAATCCCCAAAACTCTGGGTGGACTTGAAAATGATCCCACTTATGGGCTCACCACACCTCAGTAAGTGGGTGAGGACAAGGTGCAGAAAAAGGATTGACGCACACACACACACACACACACACACACACACACACACACACACACACACACACACACACACACACACACACACACACACACACACACACACAGACTCTCTATCTCTCTCTCTCTCTCTCTCTCTCTCTCTCTCTCTCTCTCTCTCTCTCTCCAGGCGCGGGTTTGTGAGCAGGCTTTCATTTCATTCTTTCTTTTTAATTCTTTGTGGTGGGTCTGATCTACTCACCTCCCAGGGGCATAGACCAAAGCACCCCCCTCAAAAATTTCGATCGTGGTCTGCAGCTGGTTCGAGAGAGACCGTAATACGCGGACCGCTGATCACATGTGAAGAAGGCTTCTCCCCCTGGCCCCCGCCACACAACAACGCAAACTCTTGATTGTATCTTCAATACTTATATTATACCAAGAAATGACGAGGGCGCAGGAGGAGAGAGACAAACTTGGAGACGACAAAAAGGACAACGGGAAGACTCCCGGGAAAAGACTCAAAGAAAACAACAAGAACAAGCAGTAATATTGCGACGACAAATCGGGACGACCAATCAGGGACTAATACGTACAGAACACATGACCAAGACCAAGACAACCAGACCACGGACGAATCACACATGACTCTCATTCCCAGACCAAACTAGCACTGCGCATGTACAGCATTCACTTGACAGTCACTCTCACACAGACGGAAGCACCTCCTCACACTCTGACAACGCGTACTCTTGCATGCACCACATACCATAAACGTCACACATCACACCATACTCACGCGTACACCTAGACCATATATGACACCAGACACTGGACTCCACCAGACAAGAACCAAATACAACGACATGCGTAAATCAATACGAGACGAAATCCGCAACACATGTGCAACTCTGCACATCGCGCACAGTAGCAAACCTTGTTCAGACCAGGAAGTAGTAGGTATTGCACTACTGCAGTTCACTATTTTGTCTGATGATTGGCCATTTAGCAATGAAACTTCTAGTCAAGGGCAACTCCGCTTCGTACCTACCATTATGCAGCATTACGTCAGAAGACCTCAGCAGACTCAGCACATGATTTGTATGGCACTCAACACGTTTTGTTAGAAGCGAAGAGTCATACAAACACGCCATGGGTAGAAGTAGCAACACAGTCCATGGAAAACACACAGCAGGCATAGCAGTTTGTTCGCGCTACGTTTTGTAGAATGTACGTGGACATGACGGTTTAGTGTCCGCATTGGAGGTTGTGGAAAAGCAAAGAAGATTCTTTCACGTGTTTCAAGTGTCGGTACAGCAGCAGAACAGTGAAAGTAACGTTGGCGGGAAGCTGGCGGGTGGATCACACGACCTAGTTTCGGGATCCCGTGACCCTGCTATCATGACAACCATCCCGTCCCGCCAGCCCGTCCCGTGAGTGTGGACGCACCCTTAGGAGCTGCACCTGCGCTTTGATCCACAGAGGGTGGTTGTGTCCCTGCGGATGCGCAAAACTCGTCCTCCAGCCAAGTCTAACGCTAACCGTGAATTTATTTCCGATCATTTCTGCTTTCATCTCATTACAAAATGTCTAGACTGACAACGTGGTTGTTAAGTCATGGGCCTGGTTTTAGGCATAAATAACCTGTTGTAGAGGTCTCCGTCATCATTTTCAGACCTACCTGTCTTTATAAATGGAAATCCCCCCCCCCCCTCCCTCTCTCTTTCTCTCCTCATCCTCTTTGTCATCAGCGCCCTCGCCCTCCCGTCGCCCTCCCCTCGTCTTCCCCTCCTGTTTCTCCTTCTCCACTGTTCTCGAGTGTGTGTAACGTAAAGTACCGCCAGAGCGCCCCACCATCTCGTCCTTTCGCTGTCGTATTGTGGAGGTGGTCTCCTGTCTGTAGGTCATACGACACGAACTTTGTACACATATTGCATGTTCTGCAGACAATCCATACCTTCCAGCGTACACAAGCTCCACACAAAAACCTGCTTAGTGTGACCTTAGTACACTAAGGTTCTCACACCGTACAAACTTCGTGGGACTGTGCCATACGATTTTCCTTTCCCTGGCTGTAAAATCAAGGTGGGGCGCTCTCGCGAGACGGGGCGCTCTGGGTTGTACTTTACGGTACATGTTGCAATGGACAAGATAAAGTGCACGGTGATTCTATGGTATCCTGCATCTTCTCCTAGGGCTGCAAGGAATATTCTATTTCACACACGAACGAATACCCGTAACGAACGAATAACGAATATTCTCTCAAAATGCTGAATTATTTCTAAGGGTGAAACAAATATTTAAATAGGAACGAAATCGAATTTTGTCTAAACAAATCGAATTTTCTATAGAGAGTCTCATAGTAATATCATCAAGAAGCGATATCTTGTATCTAACTTAGGAACGTTTTCTTGTGATGGTCATCAGCTAGAGCACATCACTGAGTGCTGAACAAAGAATATAAACATTCTTAGGGACAACACATCGTTCCTTGATGATGTTCATAGCAGTTTTAAAAAACTGTTGTCTCCTCGTCGACTCATCGCGTATACGTGTCCTTTGTACATGTACGTTTGTATGGTCATTTCAGGTACGCCTCCGCCAACCCAAGCTCCAGACGGCCAAGGTAACA
Source organism: Sycon ciliatum (assembly GCF_964019385.1). NCBI lineage: Eukaryota > Metazoa > Porifera > Calcarea > Leucosolenida > Sycettidae > Sycon > Sycon ciliatum. The sequence goes on from NC_088653.1 coordinate 12,107,361, forward strand.
ATCCACTTTTTCTACACTAGTACCCCCATTCCTGGTGCAGTCAGGCATCTTTAGGCGGAACAGACTGGAGGGCCATGTCTGAAGAAGGGTTGAGGCTTCCTGCAGCTTCATCTCGGAATAGGGAATTTGGGTGGACACGCCCATTCCCACAGTGCTGCACATCCGAACCAGTTCCGCTACTACACAACATTTCGGCACTTTCCTACCCTCAACATATTATAGGGATAAGATGGGCATGCTGTTGTGAAGCACTTTTGACGGTACATAGTGCCAAGAGTGCCCGCCATGGCAACGTGTGACTCGGGGCGTAGCTGATCCCCTGGGGGGGGGGGGGGGGGGGCATGGCCGCATGTGTGAAGGATGGCTGGTGTATGTCATTCATGGTCATTATGTGCATGCTGAACCTAGGGGGGCTACTCGCCTGGCGTGCAGCTATATCACTGTACATGCAAGGTTAGCCTGCTTGTCGAGTAGGGAAGCTTTCAATTCTGGGAAGGTGTTTCGAAATCGTCGACACAATCTGAAGATCTGCAGCCTGATAGGGAGGCTTGGCGCCTCGGGAATACTGCTAGCTCTTCTGAGGCAAGAGCTTGTCTTCTCGTATTCCAACAAGCAGTCTGAGTTTGGTGCCTTTTTTCTCTTTCTGAATGCGTAAATCTGGGTTTTGTTTGCGAATGAATTCAGCATCTAAGCTTCCTAACCTGTTATCATTGTGGAGACACAATGTGATATCAAAATGCAAGCCGAGAACAGATGAATTAAAATATTGATTTATGTGAAAATTGCGCAAAAAATTAAACATGGCTGCTAAAGGGTACCCGTTAACCCGCCCGTTAAGAAAATTACCCGTTCGTTAGTTAAAGGTACACCCGTTTGACCCTGAGTATAAAACAGAGAGGTTCCAGGCTGTCCAATGGAGTGCTGCTCTCTTTCGAAAGACAGAGCTAGTCTAACCAATAATATGAGGATGAGAAACAGGGTTTTAACTCCGACATTCACGTTCACGCACTATTAAAACTTTTTTCATCCTCTTGTTATTGGTTGTGAGACTCCAAGTTAACGCTGATGGTAGCAGGAGCGCCAGACACGCTACAGTCGCAACGGTATTGACCGTACCACTCCTTGCCTCGGATACCTTGTGAATCATTAACCCTTTCAGTGCTAATGACGAGATATCTCGCTCTGTAAAGTGTGCCTGAACGGCGGATGATGAGATATCTCGCTCCACGGCCCACGCAATAGTACCAAGTGCATATGTCACTGTACAAACTGTCGTAACTCATGTCAACGGCGGCCGATTTTCACAAACGATATACCGTTAGAAAGGTATTGAGCTCAGCTTTCCAGTGATATAAAGTGCGTTGCGAGAGGACTAGATTTGAGTGAGCGATGACGAATAGAATTGCAAAAAATCAAAAATACGCTTTCTGGCCATCAGTTCAAACTTTTTGCTCGCGACTCGCTTTTTTTTAGGAGATTTCCCTTTGCTACAGCGCATGTGTGTGGGGCATCAAACAAATCGCTTGGATCTCAGCTTTGCAGCGCAGTTTGAATCGTGAAGTTTGGTTTAGTTTGAGAGAGATGGCGAGCGAAAATGTATTATGAAGTTGTTTAGCGATTCTTGGACATGTAAGGGCTTCTTCTAGAGCACATAGACAGACCTTCGTGTAAGAAAAATCCAGGAGAGTGAACAATCACTCTCGCTATCCTCTCAAGGAGAGTGGTGGGAGAGCAGTTCCCCCCCCCCTCCCCCCCCCCCCCCCCCGCCCCCCCCCCCCCAAAAAAAGTCGCTCGCCTAATCTATCCAAGGCGAGCACAATACGGTTTTTTTTTTCAATATCTTGCCATACCCCAATCGGATTCAATACCCAATAGCTGCCAAATTCGTTCTGGAAAATCGCTGTACGCACTACAAATGAAAGCTGTTCGGACCACAGCTTTAGTTTCCCTTCATCAGGGACAGGCACACGCAATGGGAAATTGAGACAATTCGCTAAGATCCATGGTATTTTGTAGTAATAGTATTCATCGTAGAGCGCTCCTTCCTTCCGTAGCTGACCGCTAAAGACCTGTGCCTGGCGTCACACAGGTCTATGCATGCCCGCACTGTCACGCAACAGAGGGAAATCCTAGGCTTTATGCAAAAATACTATGAATCTATGATTGCCGCCCAAGTGCGGAAGTGAAAATTTGCAACGGTACGTAAAATACCTTGCGAGTGCCGTAACTCCACTATTGGACCTCGGATTGACTTCCGATTTGTTGAAGCCGACAGCTGAGATCTTTCTAATGCGAATAGTCCTTTCGATTACTCGATTCCGCTCAGGGAAAGCCGAGTTACGAAATATTGAGTGTTTTCAGAACTTCATAGTGATGCGGATGCGCTCGAAATTCTCAAGGCGCGCGACGAAAAGTGCGCCCTAAAAGAAAATAAGGAGAGCGAAGGCGCGCGAGAGCGATCGCTCTCCTTTTACCAGATGGTCTGCATAGATGTGACGCTGGCATGCTTATGGAGCTGAGAACTGCCAGAGAGTCTTCGCTTGGCTCAGGCCTTTCCAACAAGCCATAGATCGTGGAAATACATCAATAGATGCAAACATGGCGAAAGATTTTGCTCGGCGACGTGCATGCAGGGCCTGAAATGAAGGCAAGTGCGCTGAAAGCTTAGCCGGCAGGGGGAAAACTAGGCCAGCAGCGAAAGGGTTAAAAGGCACTGATTTGGGCTCTAAATTTCGAAAGAAAGTTCAGAGGATACCATCTGCTCCGGCCTTGACGGGGTAAGGGGTGGGTTTTTCAAGGCGTAGGCTGTACAATATATGTTTCTGTACTTGAGCTTTTAGTGGAATGAGAATATGCCACTGTAGATCACGCCCACCAACCAGCCCTCTACTCATGTTAAACACGTCTTGCAAACAGCACTGTCGGCAGCGCTGCAGCACTATACACGAATATTCGTGAAACGAAAGCAGACCTCGCAGTACCGCCATTTGTGAAATTCCCTTGTTTCGTGACAGTCTTGGCACAGCGGCACCTCATTGCCTCTTCTCCCTAGCGCTTGGCACGATGTTGCCGCTGTGAACCATACAGGGTAGGGTGGTGGAGTTCCTGCGGATGCGGAAAACTCCGAACCGTGAATGTATGTTTTTGCTGCTGTGTGCAGGTAGTGAGGACTTAACCCGCATCGGCAGTCATCTGCGGAATGTCACCAACGGTAGCAGCTTCACTCTGGCCTGCTTAGCGCCGGATCGTCCCGTGGCCTGGAACGTCACGGGCAGCTGCGTGACGTGGTTCAGCGCGGCCGTTGCCAACGGGAGTATCCACCTGCACTCGCTGTATCTCTCCGACAGATCAGCCACGCTGTACGTACTGGGAGTGCCGGTGGCACGGTTTGCACACGCCTGCGAGTATCTGTGCACAAACGGGCCAGCGACCGAGCGATTCGGCGTCAATATTGTCGGTAGGTCCGCCGAACATGCCTTGCTAGCGTAGATTGTGAGCATACGAGTGATTTTGTGTGAGTGCAAACCAACCGAAGTGTTGGTCTCCAGTACATTGTGCTTAACACGCATGCACAGAGTTTGCATGTAGTAACATGGATATGGCATGCAAGCAGGGGCGTCGGAAGGTATTTTAGTGTGGTACGGTCGGCCATCTGAAGTACAATTTACTCGTGGAGGAGGGGTGGCGGAGCCGAAATATTTGGAATTTTACATCCCAGATCAGTGTATTTTGTTGATTCACGGGGTATCTGGGGCAAAAAGTGGTACGGTCAATACCGTAGTGACCGTACCGTGTGCGACGCCCCTGCATGCAAGTGAATGATTACTAGTGCCAATCCTATTGGTGAGCCTCATGTTCTCTGTGCAGATATCTGTGAATGTGTACGGCAACAAAGGCTCGAGGCATGAAGTGCGTCACATTCGTTTTCTTCTCGTCTGTTCACACTCATGTGACGGTCACGAAAGACGGACGGCTTTTCTGGTAAACTAACTTCTTCTGTCCAAAAGCACAGCTCAAAGCAACAGCTCTTCTGCATGTGAAGACAACCCAAAAAGCGCGCCAACGCGCGTGTGTACAGCCCTCGGAGTGTCACATGATACTCATTGCGACAGAACTACTAGTAGATGCTAAGAGCAGAGAATCAGGCATGTGATGCACTGTGACAGTGAATCTCAGCTACGTAATGCAAGGTCTGATGAATCAGATCCGAGCGCCGTCTTACTGCAGATGATGGTGTGCGATATGTTTTCACTGTCCGCCTGCAGATCCTCCCATTGCCCCGACGACTCCGGCTCCGACCACTCCCACGCAGATGCCTGACCCAACGCAGGCGGAGACGACTGAAGCGTCCAGCGGAAACTTCCCCAGTACGGTGCCGTCTGACACAGCGCAGGCAACAGCGTCCTCAGGACCAGGTACGGCTTTGCCAGGTGTTTGTTTGTTTGTTTAATTTATTTTACTTCACCAAGTAACAGGCATTTCTGCCTTCTCACCAGTTCCGGAGACCTAGTTCCGACAAAATGATGAAGAGTAAATGAAAATGTATGTATAAAATGATTAAAATCATGTAGAAGGTTATAAAGATGTCTGTCTGCCTGAAGCATGGGTTTGGCCATGTTACGGACGTTTGCTCCGAACTCAAGCTTCAGTGAGTGCGTTCGATTATGCCCGCCGCGAATCGATGTTGAATCCATTCATGAATCGCCCCTAGCCATTCACATCAATCTGTGTGAACAGGGCGAGTGCATTCCGAACCGATTCCAGGGCTCATGGCATGAAATCAAACGGCGAGATTCCATTCACGAATCGATTCGTGGCAGTAATCGAACGCACCCTGCGTGCACATGCTTCACTGAAGCGGTGCATACAGCAAACGGCCATGCAATCACCTCCATGCTATGGACACGTGTATGCGTGTGTGTGTGTGTGTGTGTGTGTGTGTGTGTGTGTGTGTGTGTGTGTGTGTGTGTGTGTGTGTGTGTGTTTCCTTAGTGTCAGCTGCTTGGCCGTCATTCACAACGTAGTTTTATTTTTTTATTTTTTTAAGGAGAACACAAACCTACAAATCATGTTGAAAGACAAAAAGTACATGTACATTGGACTGGGTAAGCGCTATCCACAATGCCAGTTAATAGCTGTGCTGACGAAATACATGGACTCTGCCGACCATGGGTCTCGGCGTCACAGTGCCATGTATGCATCAAAATTTAAAGGTATGTGCACTATACACCGCGGCCTATCTTAAACTTAAATTCTCTCCCCTCGACAACACTCCGGACTTGTACATGTATTTTTCATATGGAATAGTACTTCTGTGAAGAGAATATCATCATCATCTGCGTTGCCGAAAAAATAATAATAGGAAAATATTGGATATATAAATAATCGACGCGGAGACAACAATTTTATAATAGCTATAAAGAGAACAAATTCTGCTGTCATCGCCACACTACAACAAAGTCATGAAGGTTTACCAAAATCGATAATAATATTGTAAGGAACAAAATTTGGAGGCGTATCCAATTTCGAAAGAAAAGGTGACAGCACCGACGCAATCCACACAGTCAAGTAAGCCAATTTGGTAACCGAACGTTTTCGCTCCCTTCTCATCATGGGTAAGTACAGGGAATAATGGAAAATTGTCAAAATACAGGAATTTATAGAGCTACAGCAAAAGCAAAGATCCACAAGTATTCTCATCTACTTTTTCAATGCCGATACTGTGGTAGTCGGTATGTTTGCAGAACTGTTCAGCACCTTGGCGCACGAATCCGTCAGCACGTACCCTTGAGGTTAGTCCCGGTACACGCACGTGATTCTCGCCCTCGACGTGGTCGTCCTCCTAAATGTGCGTCTACTGAGTTTGGGTCACGTGAAGCATTGTCCCAGTCCAAGGTTTCGTCTGGCGCGGCGGCACAATCGACTCCTGCATCGACGGCATGTGCTGGGCTTGGGCCAGCCCAAGTCGGAAAAGCAAAGAGGTGCAGAGTTGTTAAAGCAATGCCAGGGGCACCAACTCGAAGAGTTACTCGCAGCCAGTTGAGGATTCGTACTGAGATGCAAGTAGTTGTGGTATGGGAGCAGTTCTTAGCCAGCAGCAGGGCGGTCAGGACGCGGTTATTGCTTATGCCAGCAAAGTGTTCAACAAAGCGCAGAGGAATTACAGCACTTACGATCGTGAACTCTTGGCCTGTTTTACGTTCATTGATCAGTATCGCCACTACTTGCTAGGAAAGCGTTTTCAAATCCGTACAGACCACGCAGCCTTGAAAGAATTGATGAAAATGCCGGAACCTCGAGGTCGTAGAGCACGATGGTTAGAGAAGCTGTCCGAGTATGACTTCACGATCCTTCATCGTGCTGGGTTGCAACATGCCAATGCAGATGCATTATCCCGCTATCCTGTCGAAGCTGACATTGCGACTGATGAGGTTGAGGTAGTCACACATGACGACATCGATTTGGCCTCTGCGATCTTACCCCAGATCACTGTTCAACCTGATTTTCCGCTCTTATCGAGTTTGATGTACGGACCGCCCAGTCCGCTGATTCTGAGATTCAGAAAGTGTTGTCTTGGTACGACAATGGGACTGGATCTCTTGTCCGGCCGCCAGAGAACCAACTAGTAGGTGTTTCCAACGCCACCCGGCGATTTGCTGCTGAGCTACACACCTTCCAGGTCTCCGATGGACTTCTATGGCGGCAGAAGGACGTCGACGGCGTAGATCACCTACTTCTAGTTGTGCCCGGTGACTTAGTAAACACAGCCATATCTTCTCTACACGACCTTCCTGGGGGAAGCCACGGCGGAGTCGACAAAACCATCGCCAAGTGTAAGCAACGCTTCTTTTGGTTTGGGATGTCAGTCGGTAGAGCATTAGACTCTTAATCTCAGGGTCGTGGGTTCGAGCCCCACGTTGGGCGCCAATTGTCGTCGGGGGGTTTTATTGCCTCGCACGATAGCCCTTCTGATTACTCTCGATATCTCATATCACACGGATGCCACACTCAGAGAACAGATTATTGTTGTTGCTCCAAAGAGAGTCTCAAGAAGAAGGCACCCAAAACAACCAGAATGCGTACGATAAGTATGCAAGCATGCGCACAACAACAAGAACATGTACGATAATCATGCAAGCATGCGCAACCGGCGCAGTCCGCGCGCGGTCCGCACACACGTGCCAAAGGGGCACAAACCCTCCAGAAGGGCAGGGACAACAACTGCGTCTGTACGTACATATATACAATGTTGTACGGATTGTCAACAAGCCTCTAACAAAACAACATCAGGCCGTGCAGTTTTAGGCTCGCAGCAACCGCCATCCTGTGTACGACCTCGTCCGAGTTGATCACACCGGTTCCTCTACGCGTGTACACTTTAATCGATTGAAGAAGTGCTTCTTAACTGGTCCCGCTTTGCCCACAGAAAATCAACCGCCCACTGTGCAGCCGTTGGCACAGAGTGCACCTCCCTTGTCACACTCTCCCTTCACCCCATTCCCTGACGACGAAAGCCCAGCAGTTCCAGCAGCTCCCGCAGCAGCAGCAGCAGCTCGTGCTCCGCACAATCGCCGCCCTCCCCTTTGGTTGAATGAATATGCTCGATAATTATTAATGGAAATGTAATAGCCCAAATGTCCCACACTGGTAATAATGTACGGCAGTGCACATGGTGTTCACATGGGTTGAATAATGGAATCCGCATGAAAATCCTGTTGTGCCAGAAAAGCTCCTTTTATCTTGTTTTAAGTAGGAAAACATACCGTATTTCCTCGATTAATGGACCATGCTCGAATAATAGACCGTGCTCGAATAGTAGACCCTCCTAGAGGCCTCACGGAAAAATAGTAGACCATGCCCGAATAAGAGACCCGGTCTCTTATTTGAGTTCATCGCTTTGCGCATGCGCACTAAGAAAGCATGTGGTGGATCAAAAAAGGACGCGATTTTAGGTTGCGCAACTACAATTTTTGTAGTGGCTAGTGCTTTCTTTCATTATTTGAGCACAGTCCGGGAAATTATTAGGGGTGAAACGGTTCGGGTAAGGAACCGGTTTTGGAACCGCCAGCTGAAAAGAATCGGGTACCCGTTTCGTCAAATTTCGAACCGAAACTCGAAAAATCTTGTTCTTGTACAAATACATGTACACGTCGTCTACTCAAGATTTTAAATGTCTTACCTAACGATCCCCACTCTTCCAAAGAGTTCTCTGGTCATTATCTTCTTCGCACTTGGACTCTCCGATGTCTCATTCTTGCTCGTAAAAATGGTTTTTTCTAAAAAATAATTGTCGCGAATGCATTTTGTCGGTCTGGAGAAAAGAGTGCATGGAACCGATACCCGAACCGTGGGAAACAATGCTGGCATTCGGGTACCCGAACATGAAAAACATGGAACCGTTTCACCCCTAGAAAATATAGTGGACCGTGCTCAAATAATGAACCATGCCCAAATAAGAGACCGGGGGTCCAACCCTCTTCAAAAAAAAAAAGACCAGGTCTATTAATCGAGGAAATACGGTAAGTCTTTAAAAGATCATTTTTGTTGTTTTTGTTTTTAAGTCATGAGGACATGACTGAAGAAGGAGGGGAGTTATGTAGCAAGTTGTATTAGGGCATGTTCGATTGGTAAGGATCGGGATCGGGATCCAGATCTCGGATCCCTCGGATCCTTCAGATTCAACTGAACACTTTATCTTGGACCTTGACTGTTGCCATGTTGAAAATGGCGCTCACAAGGCACCCAAAAAGGTGAACGTCATACTCATCGCGTGCGTCGTACAAAAAGTCAACAAGCTCTATCTCCATCCATGTGTGCGTACCACAATGTGTACAAAAATGATTTTTACCCGCCATATACGCACAAAGGTCACATTTGGATCCGGTGGATCGGGATCCCGATCCTACCAATCGAACATGCCCTTAGTTTTAGGCATATTTACCCTTTTAAGGCATAAAATACCCCTTTTAGGCATAACACCCTTTTCCCTTTTAGGCATAAATTCTCTTTTCTCTTTTAGGCTGTACTCACACTATTTGAAAAACCGCATACAAGTGACTTACGTGTGAATGTTGCCACGGTGACGGTTGCGAAAATGAAAAAAGCCCTTGAAAGCCACTTGAAAGGTTTCAGGGGAAACGGAACCCTCTTCTACGAGGTTTTTTGCTTTCAAGCCGTTTGGAAAGCTGTGTGAGGTCAGGAGGCCGGAGTACTATTGTACGTTGAAAGGCTCCAGAATATTTTTCATGCTTTGTTTCCTCATGGTCGTACTGCTCTTGTACATATACTTGTAGTTTCCTTTTTTTGCCTGTCATTTCTGAATTCTTTGGTGTTTTTCCGAGTATTTTCCGTCTTCTTTCTTCCAGTAGCTTCCCGTTGTTTTTGATTGCCGTTTCTGTCGCATTTCTTTTGTACCATTGCTTTTGTCCCAACATTATGCCTCGCGTAGTGTTTTCTGACGATTTGGAGAAGAAGTTCATCGAGCTGTGGAGAGAAACTTCTTCATCCGTCGACGTCGACGATGTGCTACTTCTTCGCGAGGCATGGCGAATGAACTCCATGATCCAAGCAAGATATTACTGTTTCTATTTTCTCATGAACTGAAAATTTCAAATAAGTTGATCGAGCGCAAAAAAATTGAAGACACGTGCCTCTGGATTTCCAAAACTACCACATGACAATCATGTTTCTCCATGGTAATTTGCTGACAAGAATGTTTCAAGTCGTCACTGGAGTGCAGTGTGCTTGGAAAGGCTTTTTCAAGTACTTTTGTCCAGTTTTGAACGCGACATTCGCGTCAACCTTTCAAGTAGTGTGAGTACAGCCTGAGGCATAACACCCTTTTCTCTTTAAGGCATAACACCCTTTTCCCTTTTTAGGCATAAATACTCTCTTCCCTTTAAGGCATAAATAACCTCTTCCTTTTAAAGGCATAAGACCATGTGCTTTGGCACAAGAGCACGTGAAGCTATGTACTATGATTGTACTCTTGCTTGAAAGGATAAGTTTATGTTTGTATACGCTTGGTATGGTGATCCTGTAAGCTTTTATGTTGTAGATTATAGTATTACGATCCTGAGCAATATTCCGAAAACTATTCTCAAAAAGTTCCAGCCAAATTTGAAATATTTCGAAAACCCTACGCGTCTATAGTTTTGAAATGCACTGTAGTGTTACCATAAGTATTGTACACATCTTCTACATGTATATGGAGCTTTAGACACCCCCTCCCAGATTCCAGCACCCCTAGATTCTTAATGATAGCTTGCATGCCGTCCTACCGGTAGGACCACGGGTCCTACCGGTAGGACCCAAGAAATCGTGCTGCAAAAGTGCTTTTGGTTGAGAAATTTCTTGAAACAATTGTTGAGATGAGGTCTTTGTCAGGCAAAGTAATGGCGCAAAATGCAAGACCATGTCCAGTGCATTGCATACGCGCAATTTTATCAATTGTCAAAATGGCCGCACATACTCCTGTCGGAGCGCTAGCAACTCTGTCCAAAGTGAATTTTGACCATGGTACATCAATCGTGGTGAGGTACTAATGTTTTTATTAGTCTGCCAAGGCAGTGGAATGCATAATTCCATACACCGTTCCCATGGTTACCATTTGCTGTTACCATGGAATTTCGTACTATGCCTTGTGCGATCACGTCTAAAATTTGTGGACTCCTTCATTAGCCCCTGAGCAACAGTTTAGGGTCAAGTTTTAGGTCAATGTTAGAACAGAGGCCATGCAGCATGTCTGTGTATGATGGTCCTACCGGTAGGTCCTACCGGTAGGACCGAGGTCTATGCAAGCTATCATTAACTACTATAATATACTATAATTATTCTAGATGCTCTGGTTGGCTGGTTGAAGATCCCCCAGAGTCTTCAATCAGCCTGATAACCACGAGGTTGGTCTAAGCATTTTCATTCGGGTTCTGACTCAGATTCAGTTCAGTTCCATTTTCGGTTCCGCATTCTGATTCTGAAAGCTAATTCATTCGGATGCCGTTTCGGGCTCCTTTGCAAGTGTTCTATGAGTCCAGTGTCTGATGAGTCCAGTGCCTGATGAGTCCAGTGTCTGATGAGTCCAGTGCCCGTCAGAGGCCTTACTAATACAGTAAATTAGGCCTACAACACTTACACGAAGAGAATATAGGCTGGTGTATAGACTGGGTATAAAACTCATTTTTAAACGGATCAGACTGGCTCATATAAACGTATTTTTACCTGTTGAGTTGATTGAGGGAAATATAAACCAATACACAACGTCGGCTGCGCCTACACCTTGGTTTGTATACAGGTTTATACTTCCCATATAATCACCTGGTTAGCTTATACATATAGTAAAACCTGGTTTAACAATGCGACCACCCCACGGTGCATGCAAAAGCGGTCGTTAAAGCCAGGTGATCTTTAGAACCAGGTCCCATGCATTCGCGAACCATGTCTCGTGCATTCGCGACATATCTGATCGTGTACATACTAGTTCTTCAGTTTCAGATAAACCTTGTTTTGTGGAAACATGCTTTTAGTTTGACAACATATTACAGTACGAAATAGTGGTTGCGACTTCGGCGATGATTTGTGAGAAAGGGTTCGCTCCCCACGCCGGAGCTCGCGCTATTCTGTCGACCTGACTTTGACACTTGACTGACTCACGACTGCCATCCAGAGGACACGAAGTCGGCGGAATAGCGCGAGCTCCGGTGTGGGGAGCGAAGCCTTTCTTAACATATCACCAGGTGATGGAACACCGTGTTCGGAAGCATTGCCCCTTGCTCCAGCCATCCACTGTTGGTTGAGCCCAGGATACGGTTCAGATGGTCGCAAGACCGGGGCTCTACCAACCATGGATGGTTGTAGCAGGGGACACTGTTTCCGAACACGGTGCTCCACCACCTTGTAATATGCTGTCAAACTACTAGCACTTGTGGAGTCATGCACTTCTATGTACTCATCTTGACAGGAATGGAGCGTGGAATACTTTCGTGCGAACAAAGCACCCGTGAGTTTCACACTCCACTCAAGTGCATGCAGCGCACCCTGCACTGCCATGCACTTGTCACTTATGTTGACTGCATGCACTTGTTTCTGAGCGCATTTCAACCCTGTTGCAGTCAAGCCTGCCAGCCGGGATAGCACTTTTTGCTAGTTTTGGTCACTGGGTGCAGCTCAGATATGGCACTCGGTACACTAAAAGTCGGTTGCTGGTCGCGCAAGGCAGGTGGTCGCTGTATCCGGTGCGGTTTCCGTGTAGAACTGTCTGTGTATGGAAAAGCGGTCGTTTTAAAAGCAGGTGGTCGCCAAAATCAGAGGTGGCTTTTAGACCTGGTCATACTGTATAGCTGGTTGTACAAACTGTCATTTTGTTGTACGCACAATTATTCTGTTGAAAGGTAACGGATTCCTAGCAACGCATCGCTGGAAAGGTCTTAAGCTGAGCTTTCCAGGGATTTAAGTTCTTCGCGCCAGGACAAAGTATGACCGATTGGTGACAATCGAACGGCCAGGATTTGCAAATTTGTTTGGCAAACAGTACAATTTTTGGTTCGCTATTGGTGCGTGTTAGGGAATTTCCCTGGACACAGCACCTGCGTAATGAGCATCAAACAACGGAGGGCTTGAGTCTCAGCTGTCTAGCGCAGTTGAATAGTGAATCTCCCTTGATTGTGAGAGTAGGAACGCGAGCGAAAACGCGAGGGGCAGTTATTCTTCATTTTCCGGCACACTGGGTGACTTGTAAAGTGCAAGGGCCTGACCTTAAGATGCCTGTTGAGCTGTGAATCGCTCAAATGGCTTCTCTGATCCAGATCTTTCCAACGAGCCGTGGATTGTGAGAATTCACCGAGGTGAGGTGAAGTTGGAATTGTATTTCGTTCGGAGCTATGCCTGCCGCTTTGAGTAGGGTTAGCTCATCACATTGACTATACGGCCATTACGGGATGCTCGGTGGTAGTAGCAGCAGGCTGGCATGGAAAGGGATTTAATTAAAAGACCTTGACATATGATCTGCTGATAAGGCTAATACAGGTTGTAATGAGACTTATCTCGTAATAGGACTTGCAGCTAAAGGCGAAATCAGGGGCGTAGCAGCCGGTCCGGCCGGTCAGGCTTTGGCCGGACCACTTTTTCGCCCGACCACGGCCAAAAGTGCCCAGAATGCAGGATTTTGCACCCTAATTTCAAACAATTTCCCGGAGAGACCCCCGAAGCCCCTCCGGCCGGACCACCTCCAATGGCAGTGCTACGCGCCTGGAAATAGGCACTAATTCGTACTTACCTGGGCTACCCTCAATACAACATAAACAATAATTATCGATGCTTCAACTCGTTATAAGATAATTGAAAATCTCCAACATTGCTCTTCCTTGGATGCGAAAGATTGTACGTATCTACGACACATAGATATAATACGTTGTTCCTTTCTGCTTTATCCTACTTCAGTATGTGTTTTGGCCTTGGTCCTGCATGGTCAATATTATCTTATACTGAGGGTTTAGCACTCCAGGGACCTGGGAAAAGGGTCGTTATATCGAATTTTATGTACTATCGAATTATGTTGTAACCGGACGTGTAAACAGTTGTATAGACCACGTATCGCCAGGGGATTTCAGATTTCTATTTTACTAACGGGGTTTATGTACTAACCATACTCGTTATAAAATGAGGGAGAACATGTATTTTTACATATTTTTTGCAAATAAAGCTGGGTAATTACACGATGTATAAAAAGCAGCATTTGCTTCTGGGAAGGAGGGTTCACAAAAAGAACACCGTGACTCAGTGCAACTGCACATGTGGACAGCTGCTATTGTCAAGCGCGAGTGGCAATGTCCGAAAGACGGCAAACAGTCCGATGCTGATGTTCACCGGCGGGAGATTAGTCCAAAGAAAAACACCCGGTGCTTTCCTGTGTGTCCAATCGTTGTGGAACGGTGTGCTTTGTGCTCTGCCCCGTGTCCACTTTATGAACAGGTACCGGAGTGTCGACGACAGGCAGTTCAACCTCGGACTCTGTCACTGCGGATACCGTGCCGACTAGCTTGCTGGGAACAACAGCAGCGCGGGCGACCGTAATGCCAAGCAGCGCTACCGCAGCTCCGTCGACATCTCATGCGGTGACTCTCATCCCAGCGACCACTGCCACTCGGAGTAAGCATTGGAACGGGCCACGGAAATGACAATTTGTAATTTGCAATGTTTATTGTGTTAATTACTTAAAATGATTCCCCAAAGGCTGTCGCCTATCGATGGGGGTATCCAAACTTTCCATAATACCAAAGCCGTATAAGAAGTGATGAGCTATAGGTGAGCAAAGAAAGGGATCATGAAGCAGTCTAGAGCGGAGCTCTGCGCTCGAACATACATGTATGTCATGCTGTGACCCTGTTGTGGGACAGACATGTCATGTTCAGGTTACAGTGGACCGTGTGTGCGTGTGCTTGCATGGCAGGTTGTTTCCACCTAGAGCAACCGTGGACGTGTGTATGCGTGCGTGTGTATGTGTGTTGTGTGTGTGTGCATGTGTGTGCATGTGTGTACATGTGTGTGTATGTGTGTGTGTGTGTGTGTGTGTGCGTGTGTGTGTGTGCGTGTGTGTGTTGTTGGTTGTGTGTACATGTGTCTGTGTGTGTGTACATGAGTCTATAATTATGTGTGTGTGTGTGTGTGTGTGTGTTTGTGTGTATGTGTGTGTGTACATGTCCGTGTGTGTTCACATGCATATTTGCTCCTTTGTGTGTTGCCGTACAGGCATTGGGACGTTAACATCTTCGCAAACAAGTCTCAACGCTTCCGAGACCATAACCGGCAATGTTGTACTGAGATGCACCTGTATGCCGGCATGCACCTACAAATGGCTAGATGCAGAGTCCACACAGCTCGTGCCGTCTTCTTTCGGCGGCCGTCTTGACGTGCAGAGCTACGCGGGACGTGGGGTCCTGTCCTCAACGCTATCACTCGAGGATCCAGAGAGGCATGACGATGGCATTTACCAATGCCAAGCTACCTTTACTGATGCCTCTGTCAAGTCAATCTCATTCACACTGGGTGTTTACTGTGAGTTCTCCCTCCCTCCCTCCCTCCCTCCATTTCATCCATCCATCCACCTATCTATCTATCTATCTATCTACAAAGGAGTAATTTTGGCAATTGCCGGCAACGTGCAGAGCGTTTCACACGAAGAAAGAGAAATAGATCCAGTTTGGATTTGTCGTGACTCAAAGTTTCACGCGTGAAACTGAACTGGACCTATTTCTCTTTTTCGTGTGTATCTATCTATCTATCTATCTATCTATCTATCTATCTACACACACTTGAGAGGGACGAAAAGCGTTTCTTCTGTAACTCTGAGTTTCACGGTTTTAACCGATCATTAGACTCCCTCCGAGTTTATCTATCTATCTACCTATCTATCTATCTATTTACACACACTCTTCCTCTCTCCCTGACTTCCACACCTGTCTGTGTGTATCCGATAGGACGTCTTTCCTAATGATTCCCTGTTTCTTAGCTATTTTACAGAAGGTGGTTCCACCTAATCTACTGTATTTCAGACTAAGCTTAGCACATCACGTGGACCACTTTCTCCCAGGCTATGTAACAGTGTAGGAGTTCCATTTTGACAGAAAGTATATTTTTCGCAGTAAAAGAGTATTTATTTGTAGAGCTTGTGTGGATACAGAGTCCTAGGTTCGAACCCCAAGATGGGCAGTTAGTTACATTTTTCTCTCCTTGCGTATTGGGCCAGCTATTACAACAGTAAACCTCTACCAAGAGTACATAACCCCCCAGAGTGTGCAACGCCGATCCAGCTCTGCATAGGGTCTTGGTCGAGCGGAATCGGATCTTCTGATGTCATGCGTACACTCCACACCAGCGCAAGGCCGGTCTCGAGGCAGGGCACCATTGATTTTGATCCGAGAGTACCCGCGAATTCCCGGGTTCCTCTCAGATGTGTACTGTATTATGACGCAAAGATCCGATTCCGCTCGACCAAGACCCTATGCACACCTGGATCAGGCGTTGCACACTCTGGGGGGGTTATGTACTCTTGCCTCTACCTTAGAAGATACATCATTATGGTTCACTGGTCCAAGGCCATGTAACAGTAAGCCTTACCCTAAAAAAATACATTTTAAATGGTTCACTGGTCCAAGTGTAGTATTGGCGCACCGTAGCGTAGGAGCACGTGACACTTTGCATGCATGACCTGTCATCTATAGAAACCTGTACGCCGGCCTGATAGACACGCTTTTTGCACACCACAGTCAATAGCCTGAATGCTTCACAGATTTTATTCTTCCTCCTGCCGCCACTCTGTCTGGTCCACACACATAATAATAGATATCACTTTTCCTACACTGTCTCCCTTGCTTTAGCAATTAGTTATGGATTCCGTTACACCGCTGGCGTCTCTTTCTCTTTCTTCATTCGCTACCTAAACATAACGTTTCCATTGTTTCTCTTCGATATTCTTTCCGCTAGTTCTCGCTGTCTTTTCCCGTAGTCTCGATCTTTCTGCCGCAAAGCCCGCTGTTCTCCCGCTAGCTATTCCGTACTCTACGCTGTCCATCTCGATCTAGCGATCCTTCTCCCTGCTCCGCTGCGCTGTTTTATCGATCTCCCCGATAGCTAACTTCCTCTATAAATTGCTAGTGTTCACAATCATTCTTTGCCTTTCCGTGATTCAGACCAAGAGAAGTACGTTCCCGAGAGTTAGGCTCTCTCGACCCCGAGTTCAACTGTGAAAGTCTGCGACTGTGTCGTAGCATTGATTGTGATCGTAGTTTAGAGAGAGAGACTTTGAGTGCATGAACTGTTGATATCGCCGATATCACACTGGTGGCAGCGGTGGTTCGTCCTCTACGTGCTTTCTTCTTTAGTCCTCTTGCTGTCTCGGTCGCTACTTGCTTGCTTCTCTGTCCACTTAGCGGTCCTCGTTCCTCTTGTCCTGAATCTCGTTCACCACCTGCGCTCCGGTCACCATGGCTCAACCTGCTCCTGCTGGTGCTGCTGCTGCTGCGCCTGCCGCCGTCCCGCGTGTGCCTCCTCACGCTATTATGCCAAACAAATTTGCTGGTTCGCTGTCGGACAGCTGGCCGACGTGGCTCAACCACTTTCAGCAAGTGGCTACCATCAATGCCTGGACGCCCGCCGAGCAGAGTCAGTTCATGGCAATATCATTGAACGACGAGGCTCAGCTTTATTACCAGTCGCTGCCCCAGGCCACCCGACAGGGCCCAGTCGCTGCTCTCATTCAGGCGCTCCAGGACCGTTTCGCGCCTGCCCAGCGCGTGGACCTACACCGCGCCAATTTCAAGGGCTCACACCAGTCCAAGGAGCAACCACTGGGCTCCTTCTGCGAGAACGTAAGACACTCTGCACGCCTTGCCTACCCGGCCATGCAGCCTGCTGATTTGGATGTCCTCGCAAAGGACCAGTTCGTCCAGGGCCTGGATTCGCGTGCCATGCGGATCCGGGTCCGCGAGCTGAACCCCGCCACGCTAGACGACGCTCTTCGGGCCGCGATGCAACATCAGGCAATCCAACGCGCGGAGACTGCCCCGGAGGAGCGCCCGCCAACGTTGCCCGCGTGTTCCGCGCAGCCATCTTCGACCAGGGACGCTCTAGCCGACCAAGTGAAGGCCCTGGCGGAGACCGTGGCCGCACTGCAGTCTGTCCAGACGGAGCTTGCCCGCCGATCTACCAGGGACACGGGCTACCATCGGCGTGACGAGCCATCACCCCGCCGCATGCCGCCCAGCCCTCGCCCTCCTACATCGTGCTGGAACTGCGGGCGAGACGGTCATTTGGCCCGGGACTGCCGCTCTGCTCCTCAACGCCAGGCTTCCCAGCCGTTAAACTGGCGCCAGCTGCGACGGTGAGCCCACGTTCGCCAGCCGTCTTCTCCTGTTGGGCTCCGGTTAGTGACCGATGTGATTTTGTATATATTCTTGACTTCGTTGCCATCGCTCTGTTTGCACTGGGTTGCATCCATTTCTGCATTTTGTTTCCTTGGCTGTTGTGTTGTCTTCCCGTTCCGCCTAGTGATCAAGGATGGCCTCCTCGTCAGACGCTATGACACGACCGCCGAACCAATTCACCAGCTGATTGTCCCATCTGCAATTCGCCAGGACATCCTGACTGCGCTCCACACTGACGCTATTGCTGCTCACCTCGGCATCACGAAGACGGCCGACAAAGCTCGACAGCGCTACTACTGGCCGGGAATGACCTCGGACATTGAAGTGTTTATTCGGGCCTGCCCAGTTTGCCAAGCTCGCCAAGGCCCAGTCCCAAAGCCTGCCGCTCCTCTCCGCAGTCAACAGTCGTCATTCCCGCTTCAGCGTGTTGCCATGGACATCATGGGCCCGCTACCCGCCACGGCACGCCAAAATCGGTACATCCTCGTCATCGGCGACTATTTCACAAAGTGGGTGGAAGCTTTCGCCATGCCAGATATGCTTGCTTCCACCGTTGCCCGCTACTTTGTTGATGGCTTCGTGTGCCGTTACGGTGTACCTCTCGCTCTCCATACCGACCAGGGCCCTCAATTCGAGTCCCGACTCATGCAGACCGTATGTAAGCTGCTGGATATTACCAAGACCAGGACAACCGCCTATCACCCACAGTCGGATGGCATGATAGAACGTTTCAATCGTACGCTTGAGAAGATGCTCTCCGCCTGTGTCACCGACCATCAGGAGTGGGATTTACACCTGCAACGGACGATGTTTGCGTACCGGTCCTGCGTGCATGCCTCCACCCAGCACACTCCTAGCCGTCTCATGTTTGGTCGAGAACTGGTGCTCCCTCTGGACATCATGTACGGTTCACCTCCACGCCCACATCCGGACTACCCGCTCTATGTCCAGCAACTGGAAGCGTCCCTTAAGACAGCCTTTGCTAATGCCCGCCAGTTGAATGCACTCGCCCTCCGTCGCCAGAAGAAGGGTTATGACGGCACCGTCCACACAAAGCCACGTCTCCAGGTCGGTGCTGAAGTGTCCGTCTTCTCGCCCGTCGTCCCGAAAGGAAAGTCGCCCAAACTACACAGCTACTGGTCCGGCCCGTTCGTTGTCCGTAAGGTGCTGGACTCTGTCACTGCCACCATCGAAGACGCCAGCAAGGGCCAACTGCTGACGGTCCACGTAAACCGCCTCAAGCCGTATATTCGGCCGCCTGAAGTGCCAGTCGCTCCTGCACAGTATACGGCCCAGATTAACCCGACCTGCGATGACGACCTACCCGTACCGCTGGCTGGCCCGCCGCCTCGCTATAACCTCCGGCCTCGGAATGCACTCCAGCGACCTCACCGCTATAGACAACCATAAATTGTAAGATCATTTTAAACGTCATCGTAAGACACCCTTATCTATATTGTTTTCCCTGCTTCATTTTTTCTTTCATGTTTACTACCTGTATACTTTGAACACGAGGGCGTGTTCTCAAGAAAACAAGGTGTGGTGTAGTATTGGCGCACCGTAGCGTAGGAGCACGTGACACTTTGCATGCATGACCTGTCATCTATAGAAACCTGTACGCCGGCCTGATAGACACGCTTTTTGCACACCACAGTCAATAGCCTGAATGCTTCACAGATTTTATTCTTCCTCCTGCCGCCACTCTGTCTGGTCCACACACATAATAATAGATATCACTTTTCCTACACTGTCTCCCTTGCTTTAGCAATTAGTTATGGATTCCGTTACACCGCTGGCGTCTCTTTCTCTTTCTTCATTCGCTACCTAAACATAACGTTTCCATTGTTTCTCTTCGATATTCTTTCCGCTAGTTCTCGCTGTCTTTTCCCGTAGTCTCGATCTTTCTGCCGCAAAGCCCGCTGTTCTCCCGCTAGCTATTCCGTACTCTACGCTGTCCATCTCGATCTAGCGATCCTTCTCCCTGCTCCGCTGCGCTGTTTTATCGATCTCCCCGATAGCTAACTTCCTCTATAAATTGCTAGTGTTCACAATCATTCTTTGCCTTTCCGTGATTCAGACCAAGAGAAGTACGTTCCCGAGAGTTAGGCTCTCTCGACCCCGAGTTCAACTGTGAAAGTCTGCGACTGTGTCGTAGCATTGATTGTGATCGTAGTTTAGAGAGAGAGACTTTGAGTGCATGAACTGTTGATATCGCCGATATCACACAAGGCCATGTAACAGTACACCTCTGCCTTCGAAGATTCAATGTTGTGGTACACTGGTCCAATGTCACTGAACAGTACGCCTTTACCTAAAAAACATGATGCGGTATGCTGGTCTAAGACCTGCAACATCAAGTCTATGCCTTTTGAAGTTACTTGTCTAACCTTATTTGCTTCGATCTGATGTAACAGCACCGCAGCATGCAGGCAACGCTTTAGAAATTCAAAAATCTCTGCAGTGCACTATGATCGCCATCGGGGAAATCAGTGGCTGGTCTTTTGTATTTATTTCTGTATTTTTAAAGGATTACCCAGATGCTCTAGGCCTGTCCAGGGCAGGGGATCTGCTACTCACAGAAATGTCATGTATTCAGGAAAGTGTAGCCCGAGTACAGATAAAAATCGCATGTTGCTGTTCACATTGCAGATCCCACCTACACAGCTGCACTGGTAGATACTAGTAGTCAGCCCCGACTCGATAGTTGTTTGTTCTGTCAACCCTCAACTTCTGTGTTCTAGTCGTAGCTTCGCTCTCCCTGCAACTTTGTTATCTTTCTTGTTATTGATTTTCGTCTCGAGCCGGATTTCTGTTCTTTAAAAAAAAGAAAAGAAAAGAAGAAAGATACACCGGATGTGTGTCTGATAGCATGACTACAGTTCATACCTGCATGCTGCTGTCCTCTGCTGCAGATGCACCGGAGGTGTACACGTCCCCTAGCAGCACGTACTCGGCGCGGGTCGGCGATGACCTCGTCGTGAGCAGTGCGGCAGTCGGCAATCCAGCGCCAGTGGCCACCTGGGCCATCTACTCTAACCGGACGGGCAAGCTGGTCGAGGAGCCGTACATGGACACGTTTGGCGCGCTCGCGTTTGAAACCAGCGGGCACAACACCACAGCAACGCTGCGCCTCATCACCGCCGTTCCGTTCGCGGAGCACCTTGTCGTCTTTCGGTTCACCAACGCGCTGCGCTCTAACGTGTCGTCAGCAACTGTGATAGTGTCAGTTACGGGTGTGACTCCAAGTGAGTACCATATTTCCCCGATTATACGTCGCACTCGATTATAAGTCGCAGCCCAACAAATTTTCGGCCAAATATGACCAGGCCGAAAATAGCCGAAAATAAATATGCGCCGAATATTTGTTGACTTACAATACTGACATGTCCTTGTCTGCCAGTCTACTTGACTGCCGGCCATGTGTTCGGTGTCCGTTTGTCAGTCTGTTTGTCAGTCCGTTTGTCAGTCCGTTTGTCAGTCTGTTTGTCTGTTAAATTTTCTTTGTCAGTCTGTTAAGCTGATGAACAGTTTCTTTGTCAGTCTGTGAAGCTGACTGCTTTGCTGTCTGTTTATCATTCTGTTTGTCCATTTGGTTGTCAGTATGTCTGTTTGCTTGTTTGATTTAAGCTGTCTTATGTTTCTATCTTCTGTCTCTCTCTCCTTTTCACACATCCGCACACATACACACATACACACACACACACACACACACACACACACACACACACACACATGTGTGTGAGTGCACGCACACACACACACACACACACACACACATACACCGTACACCTGCCCTTACACGTGGATGTGTGTGTGTGTGCACGTGTGTGCACGTGTGCGTGTGCACGCGCGCGCGCGTGTGTGTGCGTGTATGTGTGTGTGCGTGTGTGCTTGCGGTATGTGTATGTATGTGCATATTTGTATTTACACGGTCATGGTTTCCATAGCATCATCAACAACCACAAGTCCAGCGAGCAGCTCCTCCGGCTTGGACCCCACGTACTTTGGTATCATAGCGAGTGGCGTGGCCGTTGTGATTGCAGCTATCATTGCCTTGGTCTGCTCCTCGCACCGACACCGCCAGCATGACCGTGAGTGCATATTCATACAGTCGGTCATCTTGACCCGAATTGTGCGAGTACATCGCTTATATACTAGACCCCATTCTTGTGGCTATCTGGGTGATCTGTTATGTGACTACATCAGTGATCTATCATGTGAATACATCAGTGATCTGTGATGTGACTACATCAGTGATCTATCATGTGACTACATCTGTGATCTGTCATGTGACTACATCAGTGATCTATCATGTGACTACATCAGCGATCAATCATGTGACTACATCAGTGATCTATCATGTGACTACATCAGTGATCTATCATGTGACTACATCAGTGATCTATCATGTGACTACATCAGTGATCTGCCATATGACTTCATCAGTGATCTGTCATGTGACTACATCAGTGATCTGTCATGTGACTACATCAGTGATCTATCATGTGACTACATCAGTGATCTATCATGTGACTACATCAGTGATCTATCATGTGACTACATCAGTGATCTGTCATGTGACTATCTCAAGCATCTATAACAGAGAGGTTCCGGAGTACGATTTTTCGTGCCAAAATTCATACAGGCGCTACGGATTTTTTATACGTCGTTTTCGAGCAGTGAAATGTTCCGGAGTACGCAACTTATGTGTTTGCCGTCATTGCCTAGGTTACGATCGCAAAACGTCACATTCCCGGGCTATGCCTTTTAATTTTGAAGATTTGTACCGAAATCAACACTTCCCGCAGAAAATCGATGTTTCTCGTACCAAATTTGCACGCAAAAAATCTTTCTGCACCCGATGATGCAAAATCTCGATACGAAACATGGTAGTAGTAGTAGTAGTAGAGTTTATTATTTTACTAGGGAACTCCCAACAGGCGTTGCCTTTTTACTGGGAACCCTAGGAATGACTTGGTGCTTGTGACAAATGCAGAAAGGGGCTTAGCTTGACGACATCCAGGTGGAAGCATATTCCATCTGTCTGCTGCCAAAAATGAAATAGCATTCAGGCCGTAACGAGACGTAGCTCTGGGTAGGTTCAGAGCGGCTGAAGCTTGACCGCGTGTAGCAGCATTCGTCAGTTCGTATGAAAGCCAGTCCACACGGATTCTCCGTGCCAAAAAATCGTATGGAGCACGCCTCGGAACAATCTGTAGTGCCCATACGGATTTTGGCACGGAAAATCGTACGCGGAACCTCTCTAATGTGACTACATCAGTGATCTGTCATGTGAAGAATAATTTGAACAAAACACAAAAGCACCATTTACATGATGCTACCATGCTCAGGACCTGTACCAAACATTATCCGGTTGTAGTGCTGGTTGACGACATATACATGGCTGACGGACGGAGCACACATATACATGGCTGACGGACGGAGCACACATATACATGGCTGACGGACGGAGCACACATATACATGGCTGACGGACGGAGCACACATATACATGGCTGACGGACGGAGCACACATATACATGGCTGACGGACGGAGCACACATATACATGGCTGACGGACGGAGCACACATATACATGGCTGACGGACGGAGCACACATATACATGGCTGACGGACGGAGCACACATATACATGGCTGACGGACGGAGCACACATATACATGGCTGACGGACGGAGCACACATATACATGGCTGACGGACGGAGCACACATATACATGGCTGACGGACGGAGCACACATATACATGGCTGACGGACGGAGCACACATATACATGGCTGACGGACGGAGCACACATATACATGGCTGACGGACGGAGCACACATATACATGGCTGACGGACGGAGCACACATATACATGGCTGACGGACGGAGCACACATATACATGGCTGACGGACGGAGCACACATATACATGGCTGACGGACGGAGCACACATATACATGGCTGACGGACGGAGCACACATATACATGGCTGACGGACGGAGCACACATATACATGGCTGACGGACGGAGCACACATATACATGGCTGACGGACGGAGCACACATATACATGGCTGACGGACGGAGCACACATATACATGGCTGACGGACGGAGCACACATATACATGGCTGACGGACGGAGCACACATATACATGGCTGACGGACGGAGCACACATATACATGGCTGACGGACGGAGCACACATATACATGGCTGACGGACGGAGCACACATATACATGGCTGACGGACGGAGCACACATATACATGGCTGACGGACGGAGCACACATATACATGGCTGACGGACGGAGCACACATATACATGGCTGACGGACGGAGCACACATATACATGGCTGACGGACGGAGCACACATATACATGGCTGACGGACGGAGCACACATATACATGGCTGACGGACGGAGCACACATATACATGGCTGACGGACGGAGCACACATATACATGGCTGACGGACGGAGCACACATATACATGGCTGACGGACGGAGCACACATATACATGGCTGACGGACGGAGCACACATATACATGGCTGACGGACGGAGCACACATATACATGGCTGACGGACGGAGCACACATATACATGGCTGACGGACGGAGCACACATATACATGGCTGACGGACGGAGCACACATATACATGGCTGACGGACGGAGCACACATATACATGGCTGACGGACGGAGCACACATATACATGGCTGACGGACGGAGCACACATATACATGGCTGACGGACGGAGCACACATATACATGGCTGACGGACGGAGCACACATATACATGGCTGACGGACGGAGCACACATATACATGGCTGACGGACGGAGCACACATATACATGGCTGACGGACGGAGCACACATATACATGGCTGACGGACGGAGCACACATATACATGGCTGACGGACGGAGCACACATATACATGGCTGACGGACGGAGCACACATATACATGGCTGACGGACGGAGCACACATATACATGGCTGACGGACGGAGCACACATATACATGGCTGACGGACGGAGCACACATATACATGGCTGACGGACGGAGCACACATATACATGGCTGACGGACGGAGCACACATATACATGGCTGACGGACGGAGCACACATATACATGGCTGACGGACGGAGCACACATATACATGGCTGACGGACGGAGCACACATATACATGGCTGACGGACGGAGCACACATATACATGGCTGACGGACGGAGCACACATATACATGGCTGACGGACGGAGCACACATATACATGGCTGACGGACGGAGCACACATATACATGGCTGACGGACGGAGCACACATATACATGGCTGACGGACGGAGCACACATATACATGGCTGACGGACGGAGCACACATATACATGGCTGACGGACGGAGCACACATATACATGGCTGACGGACGGAGCACACATATACATGGCTGACGGACGGAGCACACATATACATGGCTGACGGACGGAGCACACATATACATGGCTGACGGACGGAGCACACATATACATGGCTGACGGACGGAGCACACATATACATGGCTGACGGACGGAGCACACATATACATGGCTGACGGACGGAGCACACATATACATGGCTGACGGACGGAGCACACATATACATGGCTGACGGACGGAGCACACATATACATGGCTGACGGACGGAGCACACATATACATGGCTGACGGACGGAGCACACATATACATGGCTGACGGACGGAGCACACATATACATGGCTGACGGACGGAGCACACATATACATGGCTGACGGACGGAGCACACATATACATGGCTGACGGACGGAGCACACATATACATGGCTGACGGACGGAGCACACATATACATGGCTGACGGACGGAGCACACATATACATGGCTGACGGACGGAGCACACATATACATGGCTGACGGACGGAGCACACATATACATGGCTGACGGACGGAGCACACATATACATGGCTGACGGACGGAGCACACATATACATGGCTGACGGACGGAGCACACATATACATGTACAGTGAAACCTGTCTAAGACGACCGCTCAAGGGACCTTCGAGACGTGGTCTCTGTTACCAGGTCACGCGGCTCGCCGTATCCAGTGTCATTTGGCTGGAACTATCACCCCTTGGTCCTGGTTGCAGTGGTCTTCTAGGACAGGTGGTCTCCTTATCCGAGTGGTCGCCTTGACAGGTTTTACTGTATGCTCGGCAGGTTAAGCTGCACGTTACTTTTAACGTGACGCTCAATTTCACTTGGCGTGAAACTCGAAATTTCGACGTGAGCTGCAGGTCACTCGCGTTGTTTTCCAACACGAGAGCCAACTAACGCAAGCTGAACCTTTATATTCACGTCTAGAATAACGTGTAGCTTAACCTCCCTACTGCATGTGCAAGTGTTTACTTTGTTTTTCACCCAAGATGTCTGAAAACCTACTATGCACGCGGTGATGAGAAACATAAAAAAAACCGTAAAAGATATTGAGTAGCTGAGGGTTAAAAATAGCTGTTTTGTCCTTTGCCTTAGTGACCCTTCCTTCGTGTCCATGAACATACCGCATGATCCTAGTGTTTGTTGTTTTCTAAATCTCTTCAGTGGCCGGCGCAATTACAAAGAAGCACCAGAAGCGACACAGCAGCGACAATGATATCATCGCTAACCGTGGCAATAGTGGCTCCCTGGCCATGCCGTCAGAACGAGCCGACCGCAAGACGTCCACCGTCGCGCTACTGAATCGAACCAGTGTTGATGAAGCTGGCGGTCAGCAGTCTCATGGTCTGCGCACCGTCCTCAGCACAAAATTCATGCGCTCGCCGAGGGAAAGGTGTTCGAACACCGCACCCCCACCTCCAGCGCGCGGAAGCCTGCCGGAGATTCAGACTGCTGACCCACCGTCAGAAGGAATCTATGCTCTAATGGCGGGTAACTCGCCACAACTACCTCAACGGCCCAACTGGCCATCCAAAGTGAACCAGTCGGAATATATTTCCATGGACGTCAAAGACCGTAGCGAGTGGACTAACTCAGACCATAGCACACCTCCGCAAGGACAGTCGTCGTCCAAAATCAGCGTCGCCCACAACAACACAGCAGGCAGGGCAGGTGACGACAACTTCCAATACAACACCTCCCAGCTGAGCCTGGACTCTCCGACGCGTCAGCTTAAGTACGTCAAGTCGTCACGCAAGCGCAGTCCCTCTCCACGAGCCCGTCACTCTCTCGGCGAGCATTCCCTGTCTCCGCTGCGACGTGACCGAGGTGACACCATGTGCTCCGAAGCATCCGAGTACGACGTCAATTACGGCGAGATCCCAGCTAACTTTGGTCGCCTGGCGCCCATGGCCAACGACACCGACTCTGTGTACTCATCCGAGTACATGTCACATCGCCCAGTCTCGATCATCACGCAGAAATCGGCCGACGGGAACGGCGACGACGACTCTGTTTATTCGTCTGAGTACGCAACACAACGGCAGATGTCCGTCACTGCACGCAGGCCAACGGAGGTGTCTAATTATGACATCTACTCGACGGGTTACGGATCACCCGGAAGTGCCGAGTAGTTTCCGCATGTCGCCGCCACGTCTTTTGAATGCATGTTCGCTAGGTCCAGAGGTGTTCAATCCATTAGCTGCGTGGTGCTCAACGTATCAGTGCCAGGCTCGCTCCTCGATTGTGCAGTCGTGTGCAGCCCTGATGCTTTGTGTGCGGACCATACTTTGGTTGCCCGGCTTTGGGCGTTTAGTCCTAGACCACTCTGTGAGGCCCCACACTTCTGTTGAGCCTTGGGGGTTAGTGTTACACTACTTTGTGCAACCCCACACTCCTGTTGCTCGTTGTGGGCCGGATCCTACACTACCTTTGTGCGGCCCCATACTCCGGTTGCACGGTGTCCCTGGACAGTTCGGTGGCGGGTGACACTATACCAGCTACTACGGCGGTCGGAGGTGCTGTTGAATAGTCAGGTCCAGTGCTAGCTCTGGATTGGCCATTCCGTCTAACTCCCGTACCTCTGGGGAACAAATTACACTTGGACTGCGACCCGTGGATGGTGTGGCAAAGCGGCGGCGTGCTTTTCCGTAGTACAAGCCACCATCAGCATGTCAGTATCAGCAGTAACGGTGACTATCTCATCACAGCTTGTTTAGCAGTGGAGGAATGAGTAGTCCTGTACACTGTACTGTACCTCTCCCTGCTCCATTCCACTGCTCGCATGATGTACACCAGGCTACAGTATACACCGCGTGCATGTGCATGTGTGTGTGTGCATGTGTGTGTGTGTGTGCATGTGTGTGTGTGTGTGTGTGTGTGTGTGTGTGTGTGTGTGTGTGTGTGTGTGTGTGTGTGTATGTGTGCACATGTGTGTGTATGTGAGCGCGAACCTGCCCGTGTGTGTGTGTTTGACTATAGGTGACGATGTATCATACATGTACATGTATATAGATGTGTTTGGGTACGTGCACGTGTGTGTTTGCGTCCAATTGGCCTATCCCGATTCTTTGCGTTAGTTTCCCCATTGCTGGCTGCTGGCTCAGTCTTGCAATGGGAAATGTGTTTATCCCATTCGTGCTGATCTACACCCCACCTCCTGCACACACACACACACACACACACACACACACACACACACACACACACACACACACACACACACACACACACATACTCCTATCCCAATTTCATGATTTACTATCTTACGCTAGAAAGGTTCATTGAGTTCTTTTTTTGCTATTCTCCTATTATTTCTGCTAGCCTTTATACCTAGTTTCAACACCCCCCTGGCGCCATGCCCCCTGCCCACGCATGCACTCCCACAACCACATACTCCATGCATAGATGAGACTATCCCTTGGTCACATGCCAGCTCACACGACTGATATTATTGGGAATTTTTTCGCTGAATACTTGATGATGTCATGGCTGATGTCATGTGACTTGAACAAAAGATGACGTCATGTAGTTGCATACATTGAATACGATTAAGTTGTACTTTTATTACGTGACTTCATGTATTTTCGCCACGGTAGAGGGATAATATTTTGCTGATTATAGTATGTCATTGGTTCATAGCAACTTTAATTTATAAATAATACTTGTGCTAGAAATCCTCTGTATGTTAG
This sequence comes from Sycon ciliatum, assembly GCF_964019385.1. Lineage (NCBI taxonomy): Eukaryota > Metazoa > Porifera > Calcarea > Leucosolenida > Sycettidae > Sycon > Sycon ciliatum. The sequence goes on from NC_088653.1 coordinate 12,136,415, forward strand.
TGTTTGATATTCCCACTGCATGCACGATGTCGTCACTCGTCAGGTTCCAGTCGATCCGAAATGATGGATACGAATACAGTCTGTAAGGCACTGTGGACATTGCTTATACCGACACAACCTCACCTCTCGGGATATCTAAAGTGGACACTACGTATTGCCCGTCTAGTGACTCTATGCCTGATATTAGGAAAGTACTAAAATAAATAGTAAGTGACTTTCTATGTTAAGTCAGTTACACTGGGGAGTATGTACCCAGTTACGGTGCTGACAGTGCTCAACACCACGGCGGAGTATGTACCCAGTTACGGTGCTGACAGTGCTCAACACCACGGCGGAGTATGTACCCAGTCACGGTGCTGACAGTGCTCAACACCACGGCGGAGTATGTACCCAGTCACGGTGCTGACAGTGCTCAACACCACGGCGGAGTATGTACCCAGTCACGGTGCTGACAGTGCTCAACACCACGGCGGAGTATGTACCCAGTCACGGTGCTGACAGTGCTCAACACCACGGCGGAGTATGTACCCAGTCACGGTGCTGACAGTGCTCAACACCACGGCGGAGTATGTACCCAGTCACGGTGCTGACAGTGCTCAACACCACGGCGGAGTATGTACCCAGTCACGGTGCTGACAGTGCTCAACACCACGGCGGAGTATGTACCCAGTCACGGTGCTGACAGTGCTCAACACCACGGCGGAGTATGTACCCAGTCACGGTGCTGACAGTGCTCAACACCACGGCGGAGTATGTACCCAGTCACGGTGCTGACAGTGCTCAACACCACGGCGGAGTATGTACCCAGTCACGGTGCTGACAGTGCTCAACACCACGGCGGAGTATGTACCCAGTCACGGTGCTGACAGTGCTCAACACCACGGCGGAGTATGTACCCAGTCACGGTGCTGACAGTGCTCAACACCACGGCGGAGTATGTACCCAGTCACGGTGCTGACAGTGCTCAACACCACGGCGGAGTATGTACCCAGTCACGGTGCTGACAGTGCTCAACACCACGGCGGAGTATGTACCCAGTCACGGTGCTGACAGTGCTCAACACCACGGCGGAGTATGTACCCAGTCACGGTGCTGACAGTGCTCAACACCACGGCGGAGTATGTACCCAGTCACGGTGCTGACAGTGCTCAACACCACGGCGGAGTATGTACCCAGTCACGGTGCTGACAGTGCTCAACACCACGGCGGAGTATGTACCCAGTCACGGTGCTGACAGTGCTCAACACCACGGCGGAGTATGTACCCAGTCACGGTGCTGACAGTGCTCAACACCACGGCGGAGTATGTACCCAGTCACGGTGCTGACAGTGCTCAACACCACGGCGGAGTATGTACCCAGTCACGGTGCTGACAGTGCTCAACACCACGGCGGAGTATGTACCCAGTCACGGTGCTGACAGTGCTCAACACCACGGCGGAGTATGTACCCAGTCACGGTGCTGACAGTGCTCAACACCACGGCGGAGTATGTACCCAGTCACGGTGCTGACAGTGCTCAACACCACGGCGGAGTATGTACCCAGTCACGGTGCTGACAGTGCTCAACACCACGGCGGAGACAGAGCGTGATACACAGCACAACAAGGGTAAGCAAGGCTAGTTAACTGTTTGTCGCTACTCTTACCATTATTCACTGATATGTGACTTTGAATAAATCATGGATTTCTCGAGTAGATATAAACTAGTCTTGCTTGGCCTTGTTGTTCTGTGAGGTCAGTTACAGAAATCTATCGTCTCATTCGGTCGTTTAGCCTAATCTCGCTACAGTACGTGTGCAATGCCACACAAAGAACATGTCAGTCGACTCCTGATAATTATAACGAACACAATCGAGCAGAAGAATTCGTTCTTGATAGCCGAAGTGGGTTATACCACTCACACCAATGCCCATACAAGCAGCAAGTCATGACTGGCATGTGGCCCATGACAAGTAGGTACATGTAACTTGGTTTACCTGCTGCCTGCCCTGACTCCCCCGAGCACAAGATAATTATGATTCGTTATAAACAGGGACATAAACACGGGTTCGCTCTTTCACTAAATTCGCAACATGCGAGTTCATTGTAAGTGGAGTCCACTTTACACGCATGCATACCCCCCCCCCCCCCCACACACACACATACATAAACCCATGCACTCCCCCCCCCCCCCCCCCCCCCCCCACACACACACACACATAAACCCAAGCACTCCCCCCCCCCCCACACACACACACATACATAAACCCATGTACTCCCCCCCCCCCCCCCACACATAAACCCAAGCACTCCCCCCCCCCCCCCACACACACATACATAAACCCATGCACTCCCCCCCCCCCCCCCCACACACACATAAACCCATGCACTCCCCCCCCCCCCCCCACACACACACATAAACCCATGCACCCCCCCCCCCCCCACACACACACATAAACCCATGCACTCCCCCCCCCCCCCCCCCCCCCCCCCACACACACACACACATAAACCCAAGCACTCCCCCCCCCCCATCCTGCATTGTGAATGTATACACCCATGCACTACCTACACATCCACAAATACGCCCATGCACCGCACTTGCCCCCCCCCCCCCCCCTCCCCGACACACATACCCATGTCGGAACCGAGTTTGGGTTTGGTCCGACCGTATCCTAGCCTTTCATACAGTTTGTGTATGATATGGCGGCGGCTACTCATGACCTCCTTAGCAGAAAACACAAATTCATTGTCCAATGGTTGGTCCGACCATGGCCAGACCAGTCGGACCGCTTCCACCAGGCATGCATGTAGATTACTGTACTCCTACACCCCCCCCCCCCCCAATACACCCACATGCACCCATGCAACCCACCCATCCCAACACACACGTGCACTCATGCACTCCTCCCCTCCCCCTGTCCAACACAAACACATACCCGTACACCCATGCACCCCCCCCCCCCCTCCCCATTTACACCCATGCACTACTCCCCCCCCCCCCCCCCAGCAAATGCACACACATATTAAACGTTATACCCATGCCCTACACTCTGCCCCCCCCCCCCCCCCCCCCGCACACACACATTATGCAGCCGCTCCGCACAAGACAAGACCGATATCAGGTATGATTGCTCATTGTGTACTATTCACTATAAGAAAAAGCATAGCAGACTAGGCTTGGTTGTCCGGTACTCTAGTCAGCCTATTGTACCGACTAACACTCAAGCTACTTATATCACCAGGCAATACCGTCCATTCCTACATGCATGGCTGATGTACTCAGGAGATGAGAAGACAATCAAAACCGTCTCGTAAATATAATCACTAGTTCTGAGGGAATGAAAATGTCCCGTCTCGTAATTATTAAATTCTCAAGTGAAAAATCAACCACTACATGCCTACATGTACATGTATGTGTCCGTCATCGGCAGGAAATTAAAAGAAAGCAAGCAAAAATATCACTCAACAAGGTATATTGCTCAGTGTTCCACTGGAGTAGATGGTTTCTGATCTCCTCATACGCATGAGAGACAGAGAGCACGAAAGGGATTGCGCCAGATAAAGCCTGCAGTGCTGCCAAATCTACGTATGTTCCCGTATTTTTTTCACTGAAAATCACTCCCTCGTCCGCAGTACGGAATTTGAGCAGCATTGCACGGAAAATTGATCAGCTTCAACTATGTATGCAGAAGCATGGCAAGCGTAATCGGAGCGATAAATACGCTTGTAGCAAAGCGAGTGCATGCGGTTCTTCGACAGCATCAGTACATGTAGAACAACAATCAAGTCTTGGTACGAGTCACACAAAGTTTGTGGTAGCAAATCCAGCCGCCAACAAGCATATGAGTGTAAAAAAGAAGCAATACAAACGATGCACACGGCAGTACATTGGCAGTCCGCAAAAACACTGCAAAAAGACGGAAAATCCGAAGGCGCAGAACAGAAAGCAGGCCGAGTTGGTGGGCATCTCTGTAAAGGGCCTGAGTGCTGTATGGCAGATATGGGCGCGCATGTAGCGAACCGGCCAACATAACAAAAATGTGTCGTACGGGAAGCAACGGGGTGCAGGCTTTGCTGGGCGAAGCATGTACTGGGGACAAGAACACTATGCTCAGAGATCAGTAATGTGTGTTACCTATTATTATACTTCAGTGCACAGTATGTACATGTATATACACACTGTGTAGTCTGTGTGGTCCTACAGCCTACATTCCACACCACCAGACTGTAGGGTAGGGCTGGCATGGTCTACATTCCACACCACCAGACTGTAGGGTAGGGCTAGCATGGTATCAACTATCCTACACAGTCATTCGTACACAATCCGCAGGTAACGCTCAACTTCTGCAGCCACACTAGCAAGCAGCCCGGCCAGGTGATCATTCACAAACTCTGGATGGGGCATGAATAGCATTTCCAACTTCTCACTCCTGCGTACAGCTCTGACAAACCGCATACACCCCTCCTCGTCGTTCTCAAGGCAGAGGCGAGTATTGCCACCGACACAAAGAATATGGAGAAGGGGGCATGATAGCAGAATACCAGCAAGCACAGGAAGCGATTCGGAAGTGAGAGAGCCAGATTGCACTGTCAGCACTCGCAATGCTTTACACAACACTATGCTTGGTGCCAGAGTGAATAGGAGCATGTCAGACAGACCATTCAGAGCTAACACGCCAAGGTGTCCATGATTCACTGTGATAACACGTATGATCACTGATGCACCCGCCGATGACAGCCCTGCACACTGAAATTGCAGGGCGACCCGTTGCCTTGACACCAAGAGGGGGTACAGCATAGCTAGACCTTCATCGCCGATACGAAAGCGCAGCATGGGTCCATTCAGCAACTTGCAGTTAGCCAGGATGACAAGGCATATGAGAATATTTGTGGTGATATCCTGGCACTGAACATGACCAATGGACAGCTGGCTGATACGGTGACAACTAACTATTGCCGGTACCAACTGTGCGTATCCGGATGAGGACAACTGCAGACTTGATATGTGAAGTTTGCACAAAGTCGAACGGTTTGCGCAAATCATGCTACAAATACGTGGCACTAGATTGTCTGTTAGTGCACGGCCTGAAAGACGGACTTCCGATAATACATGACACTGAACAAGTCCCGGTGCCAGTAGCTCAAATGCACGATCGTCTAGCTGGCAGTTGGGAAGGGAGATAGTGCCGATAGACTTGTGATGGTCTGAAATCACGGATGATAGAAGGTAGCAATCCGCCGACGAAAGGCAAACAGAGCTAAAGTTGCAGCCATAATGTGAGAAGGCTGCCTCTAGAGCAGGCGAGGGTGAATGTGTAGCATTGGCCACGTCACCTGTATCCGTTCCAGGCTGCGCATACTCCATGTACACACGGCACGCAAGTAACAGCAGCTGACGGCGAACAGGTGTGAGGATTTCGTGTACAGCCGAAACTGCATCTGACAACGAAGCTGTCATGACTGATTTCTTTTCTTGCGAGCGCAAGCCCAATGGGTCGGAGTCAAGGGATGTGGATGGCCTGGAATGGAAATACTCAAGAAGGCGGGTTGATGCACAGGGATTGATAGGTTTCAAGGCGGTCGATAGCATTCTGATGCTAGCGCGGGGTACTTTGCGCCGCCACAGCTGCAGTAGAGCGCGAACGTAGTCCAGCAATGACGAAGCGAAAGAATGAGGAAGAACTTCTTCGATAGCCTGAGAAACACTCACACCGTCCGCTAGTAGATCAGTGAGAAGGCAAGCAGCCAGACTCTGGACGGCCGAATCGTCGAGATGTTCACACAGAACCTCTGTCACCAGCAGAAGATCGCCCTCGGAAGAGCGAAGGAAATGAGTCACACTTTCACATGCCTTCAGCTTGCGAATATCCTGCTCGTCGGAAACAGGCTGAGTGAGAATCGCTGCAATTAAGGCTTCCTTCGCGTCTGCAACCAGTTGTGATGCAAGCAGACACCAAAAGGTACTCAAATGACCAGTCAAAGCTCCCACCTGCCTCACGAGGAAGTTAATGTCGCTAGCATCAGAAATAGTGGCTGCAATGTACAGGGAAGCGAGGCATTCTTGAACCGAAAGATGGCTGAACTGCCATTGAACAACGCACGGATACGACAGTGACTCCCACGCCACAAGAAGACCGAGCGAGCGACTTTCCTCCGACACCTGCTGTTCATAAAAATCATGGTCAGTGAACACCAGCTTCTTATGAACCAGCATCAGAAACGCAAACTCACCCAACTCCAGGATCCTCTCCTTCAAGATACGTGGAACAGACGGCCAGTCTGGATACGCACTCTCAGTGTTCTGTCGAACGATATTGAGAATCAAAGACGTGAAGATGCCGAACAGTGAGGAAGGAACAAAGCCACAAGTGCGGAAAACATCGCATGTCGACTCCGTGAAGAAAGGCGTTTGCATCATTTCCGCTAAAGCCGGATCAGAATTGACGCGTTCAAGCAATTTGCTGGCCGGTTCACACGGGAGGACTTTGTTTACGTATTCGTGCACATTGTCCTTGGTGAATCCCAGCACTTCTACGCGACGGTCAAATGGGCATGAGAGAGACAGTTTTATGACTTCTTTTGAATGGCGTGATGTAAGAATCAAGCGGACACCTTTCAATTCCTTGCCGCAAATAATGCCACGCACAAAATCGCTACAGTCGTCAAGAACCGTTTCATCTAAGCCATCGAACACGAGACAAAGACGCTGCGGGTTAGCGCGTACAAACGAAGCAATTTCACCTTGCTCTACCGCATTGACAATACCGTATCTCTCTAGTTGTAACAGCTCAACAACATTTCTGGCATTTCGAACACTTGCATCACGCAGCGCCAATGCACTCACAATGTCAAACTCATGCCAGATCAGACCTCTTGCCCAGTCCATAGGACCTTTCAGCAAGAATATGGTCGTCTTGCCAGCGCCAGCACATGCAACAGCCAATACACGAACTGATCCGTCTTCATCAAGTTCTTCCCAGCCAAAGTCAAACATATTGTCCAGTTGCACGTGCTGCACTTTATCCGCGACTCGCGAGAACACATGGCTCAACTTCTGCACATCGCTTTGCGAACCGAAGAAAGTTTGTTCGTTCAGTGAAGCCAGTTCTTCGCGCGGTATCACAACCACATTCACAAAGATCTTATCCAGCGATCGCCTATTCGGTTTTACACCCATCCCCTTGCCAATCTGTACTTTAGCACTTACGTAGCGCTTCTTCAGTATCTCAGCTAACCTCTTCACACCATCGGGTAACGATACCGGCGTTGCGCTTGTCCGCGGGGTCGATGAGCACGACGATGCAGGATCATCAGCTTGGCAATCCACCGAGGCAAGGGAATGATGAGCCTGGGATGAGGAACTCGATCGTGGTTCTTCGTCGGGACATTGCCCATGGCTGGATGTTCGACTCGGAGCAATATTTCCTTTGTTCTCCTCCATTTCGCTGAGCTCAATCGAGTGACTAGAGAAAGGCAGCGAGTACACGACAGTCGCACAACCCCTAGCCCAGCAAACTCAAAATAGTTTAATTGCGGGCCAGGGAAGACTTCTGTT